>NC_051179.1:132394866-132713572 GCF_013339695.2 Rhipicephalus sanguineus | reverse complement strand
GCGCCTGGTAACTCAGTGCGCTCCAGATGAGGGATTTGCCTTGTTAAGCTTCACCGCTGCACTGTGGCGTTATGCGAAGAAACTAAACGTCACGCTGTGAAGCTCTAGCCCTTCGTGGCCGAGGATCCGCTGCCGCAAAGTGGTTGATAAAACATTTACGGCTTCGAAGCAACTTAAAGGAATCAGTCATCTCATGAGACTGCCGGAGACGTGTGAATATTAAAGCTTACAGGCGTATTTCCCATTTGTAATAATGGATATATCGAATTATTTCGCGATCCCTTCGAATCCGATGTGTCCGACGGTCGTCAAGTGAGGTGAAACTTGAGGCACTCGAAAGCGTACGTTGCGTTAAAATGTCTGTGTATGCCCTGCTTTATGTTACCTCGCGAGTATTCGCTTGAATTTATACAGATTCTTAAGACTACCAGCAGCGCTAAGAAATCTATCATCTGCGCATTTATTATTTGACCTGAAATATAGCAGCTGGCGTTTGAAGTAGACATGTGTCGCGGCGCCTCGTCGCAATTGTGCAGCAAGTTGACACTATGCGATCACGCTGAATTCAGGCCACGTGATTCATTGGTATCTTGTAATAATTTCTGTTGGCATAATTAAGTTTCTCCATGACACTATTCCAAGCTATTCCAAGAAGTGGCTTGGTCTGTTCTCTAATGTAGATAATGTATAGGGTTGCTGCTAATTCGTTTGCCTGGCGGGTAGAAGAATTGAAGAAACCTTTGCTATGCACTTGCGCATTTATTAGACGTTTGGGTGCTCGTACGGTGACTGGAGACTGCGTGGGCGCCTTTTTTGTAATTAAAGAAGACAAAGCATCAGGTTACGTATGTGGCAGTTACGATTTCCCTGCTGGTGGGCTTCGCTGCACAACGAATCGTCGATACCGTAATGCACAGTACAATGTTTTGTGGCTAACACAGCTGGAACTGCCATAAAGCTGACTATAGTAAATCTGTCACCTTGTAGCACGTATATATAATGTAAATATATAGTGCATTGAATCCAAGGGCAGTGCAAGCATGGCGTAACAAGCAGGGTACGAGTCAAAATATGGGCGGCGTGCGCAGCACAGATTTCTTTGCGCTCCACAATGAAGGAATTGCTTTGTAAGTTTTACCGCTACACAGGGGTGTAATGCGACGAAAACTAAATGCCACTCTGTGAAGCTTGCTACCTGTGGCTGCAATTAGTTGCCGGAAAGAGTATCGCCAGGTTGCTTCAGTGGCGCAGTGTTGTCTGGTCCTATACGTACACGTTTCACACGAGCAGGTTGATGAAAAATAAGTAATGGGAAAATTTTAAACGGCTTCACAGCAGCTTTAGGAACGACCAATTGTCTCGAAGGGCAGTTGAGACGCATGAATATTTATTGATATGTACAGAGTATGTGCAACACATGAAACGAAGACAGAAGACACATAAAAGACATAGACTTGGCTATGTCGTTTATGTGTCTCCTCTTGCTTCGTTTCATTGAGCTGCACATACTCAGTATATATCAAGACGTACCAACTATATTTAGCTTCAGGCAGGCATGTTATGCATTTTTAATTACGAGTATATCGAACTGTTTAGCGATGCCCTTTGATTCCGATGTATGCGAGCTTTACTGTATATACACTTAGCAGACAGTGTGCATTCGTAACACATTGGTCGGTTCAGCGAAGAATTATGTGGTGAGGAGCATTTATTTTGCTGGCGTAAACAAATACTTTTTTATTATATGATATTTAGGAGATGTTGGTGCTTCTGTACAGCACCGGCTACTCCTTTTCACTGATGATAGGATATGTGTAAAGCACAGCAATGAAAAAAATATTTCATAAAGAACAGCTAGGCAAAAAAGTTATTCCCAATGATGTTTCATATATCAGCTTGATACCGCACGCATGCGATGGGAGCCATGCATGCATCGACATATATCGGTTGAGGATGGCCTAGATCCATCACCACGATGTGTTCAGTAGGCACCGGGAACTCCACTGATCTGATGAGAAAATAAGCAATCTGCATCGCTGCGCCTAGTACACACATACTGTGCTCCAAGTAGGGAGGCCGGCTTCGGCGTGACGCCCGTTCGCGTGGTTGCTCGATCGCCGCAAGCATTTGTTTAAAACAAGCAATAATATCGATTATTCGGTGACTATATCACGGAATATATTGGAGCGAAACGTTTTTCTAAGGCACCTTTTGGGAAAAGCTGGCTTTTCTGGAACCACCAAACAAGTTCCGATCATGTCTCAAACTTCGTCGTCCAAAAAAGAACCAGCTTCGTAAACTAATGCGCTTGAAACGGCAGCAAGAATGAAACCTAATGCACTGTCTCATTGAGCTGAAAACAAAACTGATTCCCCGCCTTGCGAACTGCGTGCCCTTAGTCAAAAAGTGGCCCTTCTCAAAGAAAGAAACAAGTATGCACCTTATTCGTGCGTTCATTAAATCAAGCCACCTACCTGCATTTCCCTGGTTAAATCGCATGATCACGTCTCGCACGCACCTAGAGCCACGGGACTAGGCTAGATACACCTCGCTTGGAATTTCCTAGGGACAGCACCAAAAAGTGGTCTGGCAACGCGGGCATGTTTTGGTGGCTTTTTAGTCGCTCCCGTAAGCTCCCCTTCAGCGGTATGCAGAGTCAACAAGCGCATTAACGCAAATACACAGTCCGCGCCATATGTTACATTGATACGTAAACACAACATGAGAGTTCGCGACACTTCTCTAGATGGTAGAGTCTGGAATAGGGGCACCGTTAAAGAAGTTGAATGTTGGACCACTTGTGGTCGTGACAAAATATTCATCGTAAAAGTTAAATAAATGAAATGAGTTGTCAGTTTGCACCTGTGTTCATCTTCCTTTCTGTTGTCCCGTTTTGCTGCACTTCTCACCGTGGATTTAAGGGCACCAATGTGAGTACTTATTTTATTGAGGGCGCTTGAAACGTAGTCAGGTCGGACACGTTGGCACCACTGTCCTACAAATGGTTAAAGGAGCACTGACACAAAACTATTGCGTCGCGCGTTTTCTGCTCTAATAGATTGCTAACGACCCACTTATCACGACTCGAAAGCTAGTTTCCTCGAGCTTGCGGCGGTTAATTATTTGGACACGGTTTTATAGCGTTCAGTCGCAGTTTCGGTTTCTGAGCACCGAGTGAGGCGGGACCTTGAGTGGTTGTAGTGTAAACATAGCTGGCTACGCGAGCACACAAAACCTCGGGCACATGGGCACCGCGTTGACAGCTCTTTTCAACGAAGGCTTCCAGGCCTCTCCGAGGCGTTTTAAATATGCGTGAACCCCAAAAAATGCACTTTCGAAGGAAGGACATCATTGTACTCCCGTGCAAGTACGCCCCCTCTTTCCGTTGAGAAGGTCTGCTAGGAGAGAGCGGTGTCAAGGATTGTGGCGGCCACACAAACTTCTGACGCAGCGGGTGGTTGGTTGTTTGCACGAAAACAAAGGCGCCTTTTGCGTGAGGTGGCGCGACACGCATTTTAAAATTGATATTAAATACTTATAGGCCATATTATCCGTTGATATTTTGTAGATGGTGGGTATCTGTCCACGAAATCTATCGCACAAACTATCTCGCCTCCAAAATTTGTGTCGGAAATAACCACGGGGGCACCCAGACGTAGGCGGTTAATAGATAGATAGATAGATAGATAGATAGATAGATAGATAGATGATAGATAGATAGAGTAGATGATACAGACAGACAGACAGATAGATAGATAGATAGATAGATAGATAGATAGATAGATAGATAGATAGATAGATAGATAGATAGATAGATAGATAGATAGATAGATAGATAGATAGATACGGGTAAATTGTCTTAGGTCCACCAGAAATTCTTCACATTTAGACAGCATTGCTTTTCTTCAAAATGGTTTATTGCCGAGAATTCACAAGCTGGGAACGTCGACATAGCGTTTATTTTAGCTGGGAACGTCGTTTATCATAGTGCATATAGATATCACTTATCCCACTGTACATACTGAAAAAGAAAAACAGGCAGTTAGAGCCCTGCAATTTTTTTCTCCGATATAACTTTACTACGCTCAGAAAGCCGATAGGACAAAAAGTACAGGGAATCCTGCCCTATGAATAAACATTCGCAAATTTTAACAATAGCGTCATACCTGCTTTTTCACGACAAAATGAAAACGAACCTTTTGCATGCTTTGAATCGCTAATACTACTACGAGTTGCACAATAAGCACTGAAAGCTCCGTCAATATAATTAAAATATAGGACATGACTATGGAAACAATTTATTTTCTTAATCTGAAGGCACAGATTTTACATTAGTATGATAGTTTGCTCATTTTTATGCCAATTTTCATTATTTCTCGCCATGGCGAAACATCATAAAATGCTGCATTTTCACTCCTTTTTTGCTCTCGGAAAAGCGCAGATTTTCTCTTGATCAATATATTCGCGTTGTGGTCTATATAATTTGATTGCATGAATGATAAATGTACTGCGGCAATGAATGAAGCACGAAAGTTGCAACGAAATTCAGACAAAGTTGAGGAAAATAGCATTTTCTCCCAAACTACGAAGTATTGCAGTGCGTTAGACTATCATGACTCCAGGTGAACTAATAATATACCAAGGTGGGCTAGTTGGTATCTCATGATTAAGTAAAAACTTTTAGCGTGGCTAAACGACGCAGGACCAAGACTTTCTTGGTGCTGCGTCGTTTATTTGCGTTCAGAGCTTTTGCTTAAATCCAAGTGAAGGAACGTCTCAGTAAAGTTGAGTTCTTCACCCGCGATCGGAGGATCGCGATTCAGCCAGAGGGTAACCACCAGGCTCGTGAAGTTTCCACACTCGAGGTGCCCCGTCGGAGACGGTCCTTGCGGCGACTAGCGAGCAGAGGCTTGGAGATCTTGGAGCAAGCAGGTTTATATACAAAAGAAGTGGTTACAAGAGGAACATATTTACAAGCTAGTTACAACTTCTGGCTGGCTACTTTGGACATCGTCCAACCTCGGGGAACGAAGCACTGCCTAGCAGTAACACCGCTCAGACCAGACTGCCCTTCTTCCCACGCTCAAGCCTTTTAGACGGGAAGCAGCCTTTGCGCTGGGCTTTGTCCGTAGTTCCATTCGCGACCGTCCGCTGTCTACCACATAGCATAGCCATCTGTGACATATTGAGCGCGTGCTCGCGCCAAGGAGAAGTCTTCTTCCTCTTGTTTTTCGACCGCCTTGATGATGATACGTGCAGAGAACTTTAGGGGCCCGGTCTGCCGTATGCTGTCCTAGCTTGGCGCGTCCACTTGTTTTGATGCGACGTGGTTTAACCCGCAAAAAAACTTAGCATCACTCGGCGGAAGCCGCGCCGCAATGTTCGGGAAGATTCACGATTGTTTCAGATTGTTCTGTTAAGATTACGCGCATGATGCAGGTAGTCTAGTTTATTCAGGAGCTCATGCGAGCACTCGCGATAACGCTTGGAGGTTCGATCACTGACGTATAGGTAACCCAAGCTGGAGTTTGAGCGCAACGCTCGCGCGGCTGAGCTATGCTTTGCTAAGGGCAGATGGGTGCCCGCGAAGGCGGTTTGCCGCTCGATTTTCCAGCGGCGGCGGCAATGACACGTGCTCACATGCGCTCCTCATTCGGCTCGGAGCACTGATAGTCAGCAATAGTTACAGTGTGACGCACCACAGATGCAATCCGAGAGCTCCGCGCGTCCGCGGAAGCGGGGGCGGCAGTGTTGTGGCCATGGATGCCCCCAGTTGCGATAAGAGCAGTGGCGTCGCTCGACGTTGCTTTGGAAGACTATAGGCTTCCAAAGCAACGTCGAGCGGCGCCACTGCTCTTGTCGCAACTGGGAATATCCACGGCGCGTCTCCTTTCGCCACAACGCTGCCGCCCCGCTTCCGCGGACGCGCCGAGCTCTGGGACTGCATCTGTAGTGCGTCACAATGTAACTATTGCTGAGCAGCAATTCTCCGGGCCGAATGAGGAGCGCATGCGCGCACGTGTCGTTGCCGCCGCCGCTCCCAAATCCGGCGAAAAACCGCCTTTGCCGGCAGCGTCTATCCAAGTAACGCGTCGCTGGCCGCGCGAGCGTCGCGCCCAAACTTGAGCTTGGGTTCCCTATAAAAGACGACGCTTTCCACCGATGATCAGATTACCGATGGCCGACGACTGTGATCGCCGCTATCAAGTGTGATTTGCTTGTACTTTGAGTTATTTAGTTTTCTTGGCAAAGCGTAGCTCAATGAAGATCTTCGTCCCTACCAATTCACTGCTGCCTTCCTCTTCACTACCACGTGACAATACAATACGTGTGAGACGTTTCTGGGTTGCAGATGTTCTCTCGTTGAAGGAAGATTGTTAAAAGATTGCGCGTTAGTGAGGATATCGATAACGAACGTTTTACGTCAGCAGATAAGTAGAATATGAAAAGTCATTGCAGTTTCAGGTCCTCTAATTATAGACGATATATGTCACAAAAAATGTCGCTACCAGCTTTGTTGCTGTTGTATACCTGTCCGGTGGTCAAATATTACGTAACGATTTTTTACGTACAATGTAAAAAGTCCACCACGGTGTTTGCGCCACCGTGCGAATGCTTTATTGAAGTTCTTGTGATTAGATGGTAACCCGCTAGCTGGTCGGCAAGCTGAGAAGCGACTGCCTTCAATTACAAAAAAATGACAATCAACAATGCACTGTCAGCGAAGCGTATAACAAGCTGTTCTATTAAGCAGCTAAAACAAACCCAGTACGATGTTTCAGAATAAAACAAATTTACTTTGAGCAAGAAGCACAAATCTTTTGAGGTACTAACTTTGCATTCCAATGAAACAAAATTGGTCACAGTTAAGAAATTTTCCAGCAGACATTTTTGTGCATAGGCGCTTGCTGCTACATTATATTGTCACGTAATCGTGACGTCGACGAAGGCAGCAGTCAGCACGTCAGAGATGAAACTTCTTTATTTGGCCGAACTTGTGGCCGGGAAACTGAAAGTCAAACTACAGCAATACACTGATAGCGGCGGACAGAGCGTCGACCGTCGATCAACTGACAAGCGGTGAAGCGCGTCGGCATTTATACATGTGCCGCCGAATATTCCAGCGTTATCGCTGGTTGTCGCGCAAGCTCTAGAATGAGCTCGAGTGTTCGCGTCTTGCGCCTAATCTTAACAAAACGATCTAGAATAATCGGGAAGCTTCTCGAACAATGAGGCGCAGTTTGCGTTGAGCGTTGCTGACAGTCTTTGTATGCGAAAACCGAATGCAGCAAAAGTGATAATAAGAAACGCACGTGGCAACGCCCCCTCTGAAAAAGCACCGTCCCGATGCTTAAAACAGAACAGGAGGGGGTGGCCAATGCATGCAACAAGAAATAACAACAATAAAGCAAGAAAGTACAATAAACAATAGGCAAAAGTACAGTCCTCAGATTCACTAATGCGCGTAATATGGTTTGAGAAGCACGACATGGACGACTTAAGGTCGCGCACGGCGCCGCAGAGATTTCGTAATGCCGTCAAAGACAACCTCGTAGTCGATTGCGCCGATGCGTCCAAGTACCCTGTACGGTCCGAAGTATCGTCGGAGACTCTTCTCACTAAGTCCCCGTCGGCGTATTGGCGTCCATACCCATACACAGTCACCGGGTTGGTATTCCATGTGGCGTGGTCGACGGTTGTAGCGGCGGCTGTCAGTCGTCCGCTGGTTCTTGATCCGTAGGCGGGCGAGCTGTCGTGTTTCTTGGGCGCGATCCAAATAAGCAGCGACGTCGAGATTGTCTTCGTCGATGGCCGTTGGCAGCATTGCGTCGAGCGTCGTTGCTGGGCTCTTCCGTAGACCAATGTGTAAGGCGCCAACTGCGTCGTTTCTTGCACAGCGGTGTTGTATGCGAAGGTCACGTACGGAAGGATGGAATCCCACATCTTGTGCTCGACGTCAACGTACATGGCCAGCATGTCGGCGATGGTCTTATTTAGCCGCTCGGTGAGGCCATTGGTCTGAGGGTGGTAGGCAGTGGTCTGGCGGTGGCTTGTCTGGCTGTACCTCAAGATCGCCTGAGTTAGCTCCGCAGTAAGCGCCGTACCTCTGTCGGTCATGAGAAGCTCTGGGGCGCCATGACGCAGAACGATATCTTCAATGAAGAACTTCGCTACCTCTGCGGCACTGCCTCTAGGTAGTGCCCTTGTTTAGGCGTAGTGGGTCAGGTAGTCGGTAGCTACGACGATCCATTTGTTACCACTAGTCGACGTTGGGAAGGGCCCCAGGAGGTCCATCGCGATCTGCTGGAACGGTAGCCGCGGTGGCTCGATCGGCTGAAGAAAGCCCGCTGGTCTTCTTGGCGGTGTCTTGCGTCGCTGACAGTATTTGCATATCCTTACGTAGCTAGCGAGTGATGTCGGCGGCAAGGCGCGCCCAGTAGTACTTTTCTTGTATTCTTGCTAGCGTTCGTGAAACACCGAGGTGTCCTGCTGTCGGGTCGTCGTGCAGGGCTGCAGGACTTCTGGTCGCAATTCTGAAGGCACCACGAGAAGGTACTTGGATCGATGTGGTGAAAAGTTCTTCTTTTGGAGAACGTCGTTGCGTAAGAAAAACGACGCCAGTGCTCGCCTGAACACTTTCGGAACGACGGCGTTCTTGCCCTCCAGGTATTCATAAGGCCTCTGAGTTCCGGGTCGGATCGCTGTTGTTCAGCGAAGTCACCGGCACCTATGGTTCCCAAGAAGTAGTCATCATCCTGGTCGTCTTGCGGCGGCGGGTCCACGGGGGCACGAGACAGGCAGTCGGCGTCAGAGTGTTTTCTTCCGGACTTGTAAACGACGGTAATGTCAAATTCTTGAAGTCTCAAGCTCCATTGTGCGAGACGACCTGAAGGGTCCTTCAAGTTAGTTAGCCAACACAGGGCGTGGTGGTCGCTCACAACTTTGAAGGGCCTGCCGTAAAGGTAGGGGCGAAACTTTGACGTAGCCCAGATTACGGCAACGCACTCCTTTTCTCTCGTAGAATAGTTGGCTTCCGCCTTTGACAGCGACTGGCTAGCATAGCTGATTACCCTTTCCAATCCGTCAGTCCTCTGTACAAGAACGGCGCCGAGTCCTACATTGCTTGCGTCGGTGTGCACTTCTGTTTGGGCGTATTCGTCGAAATGCGCGAGTAACGGATGCGTCTGCAGGCGTCGGTTTAGTTCTTGAAATGCTTCCTCCTGCGGCGTTTCCCACTGGAACTCGACGTCGGTCCTGGTAAGGCTTGTAAGTGTTTCGGCGATGCGGGCAAAGTTTTTGACGAACCGCCTGTAATAGGCGCACAGGCTGAGAAATCGACGCACGGCCTTCTTGTCGGCAGGTTGCGGGAATGTAGCGTTTGCTACTATCTTCTGTGGGTCAGGCGTACACCTGACTTGCTTATCACGTGTCCCAAGAACAAGAGGTCTTCGTACGCAAAGCGACACTTTTCTGGCTTCAGGGTGAGTCCGGAGCTCTGTATTGCTTAAAGTACAGCTTCAAGCCGCCGTAGGTGTTCATCATAGTTTGAGGCAAACACAACGACGCGGTCCATGTACACGAGGCAAGTCTGCCACTTCAAGCCAGCCAGTACTGTATCCATGACACGTTGGAAGTCGCGGGTGCCGAACAAAGACCAAAATGCATGACCTTGAACTCGAAAAGGCCGTCTGGCGTTACGAAGGCAGTCCTTTCTCGGTCTCTCTCGTCGACTTCAATTTGCCAGTAGCCGGTCTTGAGGTCCTTTGACGAAAATTACTTGGCGTTGTGGAGTCGATCTAGGGCGTGTTCTATTCATGGGAGAGGGTACACGTCCTCCTTCGTGACCTTGTTCAGACGACGATAGTCGACGCAAAAACCAGGGTTCCATCCTTCTTCCTCCCTAACACCACAGGTGACGCCCACGGACTCTTGGACGGCTGGATGATGTAGTCGCGTAGAATTTCGTCGACCTGTTTCTTGACGGCCTCGCGTTCTCGCGTCGAAACTCGGTACGGGCTCTGACGGATTGGTCGGGCACTTTCTTCTGCTATGATGCGATGTTTCGCGACAGGGGTATGTCGAATTCTTGACGACGACGAGAAGCAGTCCTTGAATTGTAGGAGCAGGGCTTTTAGCTGGTCTTGCTTGTGCTTCGGGAGGCTCGGGTGACGTCGAAATCGGGTCGGATTCGTCGATCCGTCGAAGCAGGTTCGGTAGCATCGAAGAGGGCGAAAGCATTGCTGGCGTCCACGAATTCGTGAATGTAGCGACCGTCGTACCAATGTTGAGGTGCCTATATTCGTGGCTGAAGTTTGTCAGCACTACATTTCTTTTGACATCACGTAGCTCGGCTATTCCTCTTGCGACGCAAATCTCACGGTTCAGAAGTAGGTGCTGATCACCCTCGATTTCAGCTTCAAGATCTGCGGCTTGTTCGGTGCCGACGGAAATGTAGATGCTGGAGAGAGGCAGAATGGTGACGTGCTCTTCTATCACATTGAATACGGGGTTCCCTGGCGTCGTGTGTGGCGGCAGCACTTTTCCTGAGGTTAGTGTTATTGACTCAGACCTCAGATCGCTGACGGCGCCGTGGTGGCTTAGGAAGTCCATCCGAAGTATCACTTCCCTGGAACAATGCTGTAAGATTACAAAGCTGGCAGGATAGGTCCGGTTATTGATGGTGGCTCTTGCGGTGCAGACTCCAGCCGAAGTTATTAGATGGCCCCGAGCGGTCCGGATTTCGGGGCCTTGCCAAGCAGTCCTAACTTTCTTCAACCTTGTGGCAAATGGTCCACTTACGACGGAATAGTCGGCTCCAGTGTAGACGAGAGCGGTGACGTTGTGGCCGTCGAAAGGTACGTCGAGGTCGCTAATCCGTCTTCTTGCGTTGCGGTTAAATCGGGGCGTCGGGTCACGGCTAGGTCGGCTTGTCCCGCTGTTTCTACGTCGCGTCGACAGGTCTTCTTCAGGGACCGAGGTTTCGTCGTCAGGGCTTCATCGGCTTCGCGTCGTGTTCTGCAGGTCTTGTCGCGTTGTCGTCGTCGGCGGCGGCGGAGGATCTTCGGGATTTCGTCGTACAGCAACCGCACCTCCATCGGTTGCTGCCCTCAGTTTCCCAGATACGGACCAGGCGACCGGCCCCTGGTTTGGGCCAGTGTGCTGCCGATGGAGTGGTAGCATGTAGCGGCCGGGCGACGGCGAGCGGGAAGGTCGTCGTTCTTGCCACTGTGTTCCGGTGAGGTAGTCGTCGATGTCGCGAGGCCGTTCGCCTGGCTGCGGGCGCGGCGCGTTGACGGCGAATCCACGTAGCCCCATCTGTCGGCACTGGCAGCGGCGGTACGTGTGGCCGGCCTCCCCGCAGTGGTAGCAGAGCGGGCGGTTGTCAGGGGCGCGCCAAACGTCGGTCTTCCTTGGCGCGTAGCGCGGATCTTAGCGCTGGTCGACAGGAAGACGGTAGGGGGCCGGTGGTGGTGGCGGCGGCGGCGTCTGGCAGAGGAACTGCTGCGGCAGCGCGGCGTCTTGACGTGAACGAGATGCAGGGGCGTTGCGTCGGGCTGCAGCAGCGTAGCTCACTGCTTGTGACTCAGGCTGAGCTGGTTCAGGTGCTCCCAGAAATTGCTGGATTTCCTGGTGTACGACGTCGGCGAACGGGTCCACTTGAGAGTGGGAGGAGGGCAATAATTTATGCAGCTCCTTCCGCACGATAGCTTTGATGGTGTTACGCAGCGCGTGAACCTTCCCGTCGGTCGTCGTAGGAATGCGGCGGTTGTACTGCCTCCTACGCATTTCCAGCGTCTTCTCGATCGCTGTTGCTTCCGTCAGGAATTCTTGGACGGTCTTGGGTAGGTTACGCACCAGCCCAGCGAAGAGTTCTTGCTTGACCGCTCGCATGAGGAAGCGGACTTTCTTCTCCACGAGCATGTCGGGGTCAGCGTGGCGGAACAGTCGGTTCATTCCTTCCGTGAAGATGGCCACGTTTTCGTTCGGGTGTTGCGCCCTTTCTTTTCGGACGACGCTCGTGAACGTCGCCAAAAATTGCAGGGAAAGAGGTCCCAGCTATGGCGTGCGGACTCACGATTCTCGTACCAGGTCCTTGCTGCGTCTTCCAAGTAGAAGTACACGTGGCGCAGGTTGTCGTCGGAATTCCAATTGTTAAATGTCGAGACCCTTTCAAACGTCTCCAGACAGGTCTCGGGGTCTTCACATGGCGAACCACGGAATTGATTCAACGAAATTGATACAACGAAAAGCGCCGGGCCAGATGGTATACCTAATATGTTTTTGAAACGTTATTTTGAATGAACCTCTCGGTATTTATCAGTCATTTTTTCAAAGTCTGTTGAGTCATCTACTGTCCCATTACTCTGGAAGTGCGCCAAGGTCGTTCCCATACATAAGGATGGCAATAAACAGGTGGTGTGCAACTATAGGCCAATTTCATTAATATCAACGTCCTGTAAACTACTGGAACACATAATCTACAAACATATCATCGAGTACTTGTCTGAACAGAATATTCTCTCCCATGCTCAACATGGCTTTCGTTCTGGTTTTTCGACGGTGACACAATTACTAGAATTCTCCCACGATATTGCATCCACACTTAATGCCAGAGGACAGCTTGATGCCATCTTCATTGACTATAGGAAATCCTTTGATACAGTATGTCATAATAAGCTTCTCATTAAAATCAAGGAACTAATTGATGACACTAAACTTACAGACTAGATACAGAACTATCTGAGCTCAAGAACACAATTTCTTGCATTTAATCGTGCTCACTCAGCTCAGGTCAGTGTTACATCCGGTGTACCACAAGGATTGGTACTGGGTCCATCACTCTTCATCATCTATATAAATGACGTCGTTAACGTAACTGCTGGGACTTCTGTGAAATTGAGACTTCATGCCGATGACTGTGTCATATATTCTGATGTGGCTGGCACTCAAGATCAGTTGCAGTTAAATAAAGTTTTCGACCGTTTTTGCGAGTGGAGTAAGACATAGCAGATGTCACTGAACTTCAAAAAAACAGTCTCAATGACATTCTCAAATAAAAAGCATCCGTTAAAGTTTTCATATTTTAGTTGTAACCACAAGCTCGAAAGTGTAGACACTTTCAAATACCTCGGTGTTACTTTCACCCCTGACTTGAAATGGCATGCTCACATTCTGAATATATCAAATAAGGCGCTAAGAAAGCTGGGTTACCTAAAGAGAAACCTTCGAGATGCAACTAGGGAATGTAAACTAGTAGCATACAGATCTCTAATAAGGCCTCTACTAGAGTATGCGTCTGTCGTATGGGAACCGCATCATGCCCATGACATAAATATGCTTGCTTCTATTCAGAAAAAAGCCATAAGATTTATATGTAAGCGTTATGATCGCCATTTTCACCTACATTATATGCTAATGAATTACAGCTAAAAAGTTTGGCTCTTCGACGCACTTGTGACCGTCTTGTCCTGTTGCATAAGATCGCTCACGGGGAAACATTTATCGATGCGCCCATTGCCTTTACTAACCCTTCTTCTCGAATCACAAGGAGAAGTCACCACCTTAACATAGCTCCTTTGAAGTCATCCATTGACTGCTTCAAGTTTTCCTTTTTTCCTCACACAATTGATACTTGGAATGGTCTTCCGGGCTCCCTGCGCGAGCTGTCAAGCGATGAATTCGTTGAGCAATCGCGAAACTTTTTTCACTGATCAGCTGTGTATCCTTTCCTGATGTTCTGCCCATTCAATGTGTATACTTCAGTGTGTATACTCAATATGTATACTTTATCTGTGTTTATTTAATGTGACTTAATGTGATTTAGTGTGACTTAATGTGTTGTATTTTATCTTGTGTTTGTACTCACTCCTGCAATATCTTGCTGTGCAAGATGGCAGTATTTGTAAATAAATAAATAAAAAATAAATGTCGGCTGGCTCCCTGGGCGGCTGCATCACTATCGCTGCAGGGGACACTGCGGTCGTCATTGTGCTTGTTGTCTTTGTCGCCGTGGCTCTAGGCTTGTCCGGTAAGAATCCGTAGCGGGGGTGTAGTCCGTTCAGTCTGCGGCTAGCTCGACTGTCGCTGACGGTGTCGGTGTCTTCTTCGCGACGTGGGCTGGGTACACGGCTTGACGGAGGCGTCCGGTACATGAACGAGCAGCACCTCACCAGATGTCACGTGGTCGTGACGTCGACGAAGGCAGCAGTCAGCACGTCAGAGATGAAACTTATTTATTTGGCCGAACTTGTGGCCGGGAAACTGAAAGTCAAACTACAGCAATACACTGATAGCGGCGAACAGAGCGTCGACCGTCGATCAACTAAAAAGTGGTGAAGCGCGTCGGCATTTATACATGTGCCGTCGAATATTCCAGCGTTATCGCTGGTTGTCGCGCAAGCTCTAGAACAAGCTCGAGTGTTCGCGTCTTGCGCGCAATCTTAACAAAACGATCTACAGTAATCGGGAAGCTTCTCGAACAATGAGGCGCAGTTTGCTTTTAGCATTGCTGACAGTCTTTTTGGGCGAAAACTGAATGCAGCAAAAGTGATAATAAGAAACGCACGTGGCAATATGGATCTACTTGTATAATAACAAATGTACCAATGTATCGAAGTATCTTAAGATACAGTTGGCAAGTATTGTATCGGATACAATTATTGCGGTAGTATTTTGTATTTGTATCCCAAATACTTCTTGCCTGAGTATCTTGCATCGTATCGCGATACAATTTCAAAGTGAGAAGAGATTTATTGGGGTTTGTTCCTGTGGTGACGCTCTGAACAAACACAGCGAGTCGGGGCAGAGGACCGTCCAGAAAGATGTCGGCGACCAGCAGCGCGAGGCGAGCGTTGGCGATACTGCTGACCGGCGACGCGTCTTCTTCTTCGCAATTCGCCCCCGCCGAAATAGAGCCATCATGGCGACCTAGAAGTCTGGAGGCACAGGGCTGTGGTATGGCTTGAGACGGGCCACGTGGACGAGGTCACCTCCACGCCGGCGCATGTCGTCAGATGGGGAAACTGGCTTAATGATAAAATTCACCGGGGATGTTTGCTCCAAAACGCGGTAAGGTCCTTTGTACTTTGGCACGAGTTTTGAGGAAAGCCCAGGAGTTTGGTAGGGAACAGCCAGCCTGGGGAATAGCTGGAACTTCGAAGTGAGTCGGCGTTGTTTTCTTTCTGGCGCTTTTGTTCTTGGGATGTAAAGGTGCGCGCGAGTTGGCGGCACTCTTCCGCTTGTGGGGCAGCTTCGGACACAGGTGGGCATTCGGAAGCGTCCGGACGATATGGTAGGAGATTGTCGATGGTGTGCGAAGGTTCGCGTCCATACAGGAGGTAGAAAGGTGAGAATCCCGTGGTAGCCTGTGTCGCGGTGTTGTATGCGAGCGTTATGAATGGAAGAACGCGGTCCCAGTTACCGTGATCAGATGTCACGTACATCGCGAGCATGTCACCGAGGGTGCGGTTGAATCGTTCGGTGAGCCCGCTTGTCTGCGGGTGGTATGCCGTGGTCCGTCGATGAACAACGTGGCATTCGGAAAGCAGAACTTCGACGACTTCTGAGAGGTAGGCTCGACCTCTGTCACTAAGGAGTTCCCGAGGTGCGCCATGTCGAAGGATGAATCGGCGTAGGACGAAAGACGCTACGTCCCGCGCTGTGGCACTTGCCAGAGCAGCAGTTTCGGCGTAGCGTGTCAAATGGTCCACAGCAACTATGATCCACCGATTGCCATCCGGTGTCATCGGAAGTGGGCCGTAGAGATCTCTGCCGACGCGGTCGAAGGGTTTGGCAGGGCACGGAAGTGGCTGCAAGGCTCCAGACGCGCGTGAAAGCGGTGATTTGCGATGCTGACAGTCAGGGCAGCACTGAACAAATTTTCGTACAAAGTTGTACATTCCGCCCCAGTAGTAGCGATGACGAATACGTTCATAGGTTTTGAAAACTCCGGCATGGCCACACTGCGGATCGTCGTGGAAGGCAGCACATATTTGTGATCTTAAGCTGCGGGGAATGACCAAGAGCCATTTACGGCCTGCGGGAGCGTAGCTCCGTCGGTGGAGCAGCCGATAACGAATGGCGAAATGGGCAGCTTGGCGTCGGAGAGATCGGGATACAGGAGTGGTCGATGCTCCAGAAAGATAGCCGAAAAGAGGAGCGATCCACGGGTCAGGGCGTTGTTCAGCAGCAATGGATTCAATGTCGAGAGATGTGACTGTGTGTGTGCAGTTCGTTCCGCAGGCCCAGTCTGGAGGTAAAGGCGAACGGGACAAGGCGTCCGCGTCAGTGTGCTTGCGTCCGCTGCGATAGATGACGCGAATATCGTACTCCTGAATTCGGAGTGCCCAACGGGCTAGTCGGCCAGACGGATCTTTAAACGTGGCGAGCCAACAAAGGGCATGGTGATCCGTTACCAGGTCGAACGGGCGACCGTACAAATACGGGGGGAACTTGGTAAGCGCCCATACTAGAGCTAAGCACTCCTTTTCAGTGACGCTGTAATTGGTCTCTGCTTTTGTCAGCGTGCGACTCGCATAGGCGACGACGTATTCGGAGTAGCCGGGCTTACGTTGGGCGAGGACAGCGCCAAGACCGACCCCACTAGCGTCTGTATGCACTTCAGCTGCAGCTGTTGGGTCGAAATGGCGAATGATGGGAGGAGAGGTGAGCAGACGACGGAGCGTAGCAAACGTGACGTCGCACTCAGGAGACCAGGAGGAGAGGTCTGTGTCACCGCGTAGGAGCTGGGTCAACGGCGGCATTCCGATGGACGCGAAATTTCCGACGAAGCGCCGGAAGTACACCGCGAGTCCGGGCAGAGCACCGTCTAGAAAGATGTCAGCGACCAGCAGCGCGAGGCGAGCGTTGGCGATACTGCTGACCAGCGACGCGTCTTCTTCTTCACAAAAGTATCTTTGCCCAGCCCTGCTCACCGGAACACAGTGGCAAGAACGACGACCTCCCTCTCGCCGTCGCCCTGACGCTACATGTCACCGCGCCGCCGGCAGTACACTGGCCCAAACTGGGGCCGGTCGTCCAGCCCGTATCCGGGAAACTAAGGGCAGCAACCGATGGAGGTGCGGTTGCTGTACGACGAAATGCCGAAGGTCCTCCGCGGCCGCCGCCGACGAGAACGCGACGAGACCTGCAGAACACGACGCGAAGCAGACGAAGCCCTGCCGACGAAACCTCGCGGACCGAAGAAGACCTGACGACGCAGCATAAAAGCACCGCAAAAAATCGACGCAGCCGTGATCCGACGCCGCGACCTAACCGCAAAGCAAGGCGTCGGACTAGCCACTTCGACGTTCTCGTCGACGGCCACAACACCACCGCTCTCGTCGACACTGGGGCCGTCTATTCCATCGTCAGTGGGCCATTCGCCACCAAGTTGAAGAAAGTAAAGACCGCTTAGAGTGGAACCGAAATCCGGTCAACTGGAGGCCACCTGAAAACGCCGATTGGTGTCTGCATGGCGAGAGTCACAATCAATAACCGGACTGATCATGCGATCTTTGTAATCCTACAAAACTGGTCCAGGGATGTGATACTTGGAATGGACTTCTTAAGTGAACACGGCGCCGTCATCGGCCTGAGGTCTGAGTCGATAACACTAACCTCAGACAAAGCGCTCCCGTCCCACGCGACGCCATGCATTGAATGTGATAGAAGGGCAGGTGACCGTGCCGCCGCGCTTTACGTCATTATTTCCGTCGGCACCGAAAAAAACGCCAGGCCTGCGCTGAAACCGCAGCACAGTCACAGCGAAAGCTGGAAGAGCGGCGTTTCTAGAGCCCCTTGTAAGCTGTCTTGGGACTACAATACAAGTACACTAGAAAGGTACCCACTACGCCATAAATCACAACTTTTGTGAAGTTTGGAAGCACCTACTAAGCCATTATTCGTCATTCTGCGGAGAAGCGAGGCACCAGCTACACGTCTGTAAGGCATTATGTGCACTTTGTTTACGCGACGATTGATGACGATAAACAATTATGCCTCAGCCCTTTGTAATGGGTTGGAAGCTTTAAACCGCCCACCAGTTATGTAATTTGCATTGGGTGACGCCCGGTCGCTATTTCCCTCTCCCGTCATGCTGTATAACATACGTTGACGTGGGAGAGAGACGGGGGGGGGGGGGCGAAGAACATTACTGAGACCCCGAGGAAATGGATCATGCTCTTATTGGCTTCCTTGGCAACCAATACAAATGCACTTGCGAGGAACCCACTACGCTATAAATCATTGTAATTTTACTGAGAGCCCGAGGAAATGGATCATGCGCTTATGGGCTTCCTTGGCAACCAATACAAGTGCACTTGCGAGGAACCCACTACGCTCTAAATCATTGTAATTTTACTGAGACCCCGAGGAAATGGATCATGCGCTTATGGGCATCCTTGGCAACCAATACAAGTGCACTTGCGAGGAACGCACTACGCTATGAATCATTGTAATTTTTGAGAAGTAGGGCAGCAGGCACTGTGCCATTTGTCGTCATTCTACGGAAAGCCGTGGTACCTGCTAAAGGCATGTAAGACATGCGCACTTTGTTGATGCTGTGCCTGATAACGATGAAGAATTATGGCAGAACCCTTTGTAATGGGTTGGAAGCATTCAACAACCTACTCGTTGCGCAATTCGCATTGTGTGACGCCTGGTTACAGAATTCGCGTTGTGCGACGCTTGGTGCTTATTTTACTCTTTTACCACGCTATATTGCATATGCTAATGCGGTTCTTTCCTGACATGAAGCCTGTATAGGAGCTTTTTGCCTTTTTGCAAAGCAGCTTCAAGCACCGGCATGGCTCAGAGGTTGAATACTGGGCTCCCACGCAGAGGGCCCGGGTTCGAACCTCGTTCCATCCTTATTTCGAGTGTTGAGGCGTTTATTGGACGGTAGTCGGCGACGATATGCAATGGCGACAGTCAAGGCACAAACACGGGCTCATAGCGCGAGCGCGAAGAGCCAAAGGCGACGACCCACTAGAAGGCTATAGAGAGCGCAACCCATTACTCATCCCATTACCCCGGGTACGAAAAGGGAGCCGTCCGGCGACCTAACAGCTCGTCACTATGAGTGGGTCATAGTAGGCCTTGAGACGCTCCACGTTGACGATGTCGCGCCCTCGACGGCGCATGTCCGAAGATGGTTCGATGGGTTCGATCACGTAGTTGACCGGGGATGTGCGCTCGACGACCCGGTAGGGGCCTTCGTATTTCGGCAGTAGTTTTGTAGAGAGGCCAGTTGCAGTGGTAGGGACCGAGAGCCATACGAGTGCTCCAGGGAGCAACGTGGACTCAGAAGTGGTGGTTCCACCGCGAATGCTCTTCTGACGCTCTTGTTCCTGCGTTGTAAACGTCTTGGCAAGCTCGCGACACTCTTCCGCAAGCCTGGCTGTGTCAGATATCGGCGCACACTCAGTTGAATCCGGCTTGTATGGGAGTATCGTGTCGATGGTGTGCGACGGGTGCCTTCCGTACAATAGGAAGAAGGGTGAAAAACCAGTTGTGCTTTGAGGGGCGGTATTATAGGCGTAGGTGACGAAGGGCAGAATGGCATCCCAATTTGTGTGATCGGCGGCGACGTACATTGAGAGCATGTCGCCGAGCGTGCGGTTAAAGCGTTCGGTAAGCCCATTCGTCTGCGGGTGGTAAGCAGTAGTTTTGCGGTGAGCAGCACGGCACTCTTTTAGAATGGCTTCGACGACTTCCGACAAGAAGACACGGCCTCGATCGCTGAGAAGCTCCTGGGTTGGACCGTGACGCAGCATGAATCGGTGTAGCAGGAAGGAGGCAACATCGCGCGCTGTAGCGGCTGGGAGGGCGGCGGTTTCGGCGTATCGCGTAAGGTGGTCAACAGCGACGATGGCCCAGCGGTTACCAGCCGATGTGAGAGGAAGTGGTCCGTACAAGTCGATGCCCACGCGCCCGAACGGACGGTTCGGGCAAGGTAATGGTTGTAGACCGGCGGGTGACACGTGCGTTGAAGGTTTTCGGCGTTGGCAATCGAGGCAGGAGCGAACGAACTTCTGCACGTAGTGGTACATCCCTCGCCAGAAGTATCGTTGTCGAATGCGGTGGTAAGTTTCTGATACCCCAGAGTGCGCGCATTGTGGATCAGAGTGGAAAGACTGTTGTTTCTTCCATCGACGTTCACACCAACCACTCGCGCGTTGCGTCGTCAAGCCCACCATTTCACCATTCGTGACGACCTACTGCACCGACGCAATTACAACTCCGACGGCCGCCAGTGGCTACTTGTGATACCCCGCACCTCCACCGATTTGTTGAGGCGTTTATTGGACGGTAGTCGGCGACGATATGCTATGGCGACAGTCAAGGCACAAACACGGACTCAAAGCGCGAGCGCGAAGAGCCAAAGGCGACGACCCACTATAAGGCTATAGAGAGCGCAACCCATTACTCATTCAAGGCTTCGCTACACGAGCGATACTGGTTACGGACACCGGCGGCGGCGGCGGCGGCGGACAACTACGGCGTCAAAAACGGCAGGTGAAATGATCTCATAACAGCTTTCGCTGTAAAACCTGCGAACGTTGAAGGCGTCATCGAGGGCGATCAGCACCTACTCCTGCACTGTCCAATTTTGCGTCGCAAGAGGTATAGCCGAGCGGCGTGGCGATAAAGCGAAGCCAGTGCTGACAAACTTCCGGCACGAATACAGGCACCTCAACATTGGTACGACGATCGCATGCTTCGACGAATCTGTGGCCACCAGCAATGCTTTCGCCTTCTTCGATACTGCCGATTCTGGTTCGACGAGTCGATGTCCCGAACCAGATTTCGACGGCAATCCGAGCCTTAAGAAGGTCAAGCAAGACCAGCTCAAAACCCTGCTCCTGCAATACAAAGGCTGCTTCTCCTCGTCGGCAAGAATTCGACAGACCCCAGCCGCGAAACATCGCCTCATAACAGAAGAAAGTGCCCGACCAATCCTTCAGAGCCCTTACCGAGTTTCGACGCGAGAACGCGAGGCCGTCAAGAAACACGTCGACGAAATGCTACGCGACGACATCATTCAGCCGCCCAAGAGTCCGTGGGCATCACCTGCGGTGTTAGGAAAAAGGATGGGACCCTACGTTTCTGCGTGCCCCGCCATGGTGGTCTAGTTGATATGGCGCTCGACTGCTGACCCGAAGGTCGCGGGATGGAATCGCGGCCGCGGCGGCTGCATTTTCGATGGAGGCGACATTGTTTGATGCCCGTGTACTTAGCTTTAGGTGCACGTTAAATATCCACAGGTGGTCGAAATCTCCGGAGCCTTCCACTACGGCGTCTCTAATAATGATATCGTGGTTTTGGGACGTTAAACCCTAGATATTATTATTATTATTATTATTACTCTTATTATTATTATTATTATTACTATTACGTTTCTGCGCCGAATATCGTCGCCTGAACAAAATCACGAAAGAAGACGTGTACCTTCTCCCACGGATAGACAATGCCCTAGAACGATGGACATCAAGACCGGCTACTGGCAAATCGAAGTCGATGAGAGAGACCGAGAAAAGAGTGCCTTCATATCACCGGACGCCCTGTTCAGAGTTCAAGGTTATGCCCTTCGGTCTTTGCTCGGCACCTGTGACTTTCCAACGAGTCATGGATACAGTATTAGCTGGCTTGAAGTGGCAAACTTTCTTTGTTTACTTGGACGACGTCATTGTGTTTTCCTCGAATTTCTACGAACAGCTCCAGCGCTTGAATCCGTACTTCAGGCAGTCAAGAACCCCGGGCTCACCCTGAAGCCAGAAAAGTGCCGCTTCGCGTGCGAGGAGCTCTTGTTTTTAGGTCACGTGATCAGGAAGACTGGAGTGCGCCCGGACCCACAGAAAACAGCTGCCATCGCCGCTTTACTGCCACCCACCGACAAGAAGGCCTTGCACCGATATCTCGGCTTGTGCGCCTATTACAGAAGCTTTTTATTAAAGAAGCTCAAAGATGTTTCACGGATCGCCGAGCCACTAACACTGCTCACGAAGACCAACGTCCAATTCAGGTGGCAAACAGCGTAATTCGAAGCATTTCAAGAACTGAAACGACGCCTTCAGATGCCTTTGGTACTAGCGCATTTCGACGAATACGCCCATACGGAAATCCACACCGATGCGAGCAGCGTACGACTCGGCGCCGCCCTTCTGCAGAAGACTGAGGGGCTGGAAAGGTCATCCGTTATGCTAGCCGGTCGCTCTAAAAGGCAGAAACCAACTACTCCACAACAGAAAAGGAGTGCCTGGCCATCATCTGGGCTATAACCAAGTTTCGCCCCTACCTCTATGGCAGAGCCTTCAAAGTTGTGAGCGGCCACCAGGTCTTGTGTTGGCTAGCTAACTTGAAGGATCTTGAGGTCTGCTCGCATGGTGAAGCCTAAGGCTTCAAGAATTCGAAATAAACCGTCGTTTACATGTCCGGAAGAAAACACTCCGACGCCGACTACTTGTCTCATGCCCCCGTCGACCCACCACCGCACGACGAATTCGCCGAACGAAAGCGAGTCGACCCGGAACTGAAGGGTCTAGTGGAATGCCTGGAGGGCAGGACCATCGTTGTCCTAAAAGTATTCAGGCGAGAATTGGCATCATTTTCCTTGAAAAACAACGTCCTCGTAAAGAAGAACTTCCCTCCGGCCCGAGCCAGCTAACTTATCGTTGTACCTTCGGGACTGCGACCAGATATTCTGCATGCCCTGCCCGACGACCCGACGGCTCGACACCTCCGACTTTCCCGCACGCTTGTACCAGTTCAGGAAAAGTACTACTGGCCGCGCCTTGCCACAGACGCCACTCGCTACGTAAGGACGTGCTGAGACTGTCAGCGACGGAAGACACCGCCCACAAGACCAGCAGGCTTCCTTCAGCCGATCAAGCCTCCTCGCCGCCCATTGCAGCAGGTCGTAATGGACCTCCTGTGGCTGTTCCCAACATCAACTTGTGGAATGAAATGGATCGTCGTGGCGACCGACTACCTCAAGCTCACCCGCTACGCCGAAACAACGCAGATGACGCCGACAAGTTGGTCTACGGACGGAGCCCGGCAACGACGCTCGACGCCATGTTACCAAACGTGACCGACGAGGAAAACATCGACGTGAGCACCTACCTACAGCGCGCCGAAGAAGCACGACAGCTCGCCCGCCTACGGATCAAGAACCAGCAGACGATTGAGAGCCGCCGTTAAAACCTTCGACGAAGCCACATGGAATACCAACGCGGTGGCCGTGTATGAGTACGGGCGCCAATAGGCCGACGGGGACTTATTGAGAACCCTCTTCGACGATACTTCGGACCGTACAGGGCACTTCGACGCCTCGGCGCACTCGACTACGAGGTTGTCCCTGATGGCATTACGAAGTCTGTGCGGCGCCGTGTGTAACCTGAAGTCGTCCATGTCGTGCGCCTCAATCCATATTACGCGCGTTAGTGAATCTGAGGACTGTACTTTTGCTTTATTATTGTACTTTCTGGCTTTATTGTTATTATTTATTGTTGCATGCATTGACCCCGACCCGTGTTGTGTTTTAAGCAGCGGGACGATGCTTCTTCAGAGGGGGGCATTGCCACGTGCATTTCTTATTATTACTTTTGGTGTATTCAATTTTCGCCCACAATTTTGGCCCGCAACGCTCAACGCAAACTGCGCCTCATTGTTCGAGAAGCATCGCGATTATTGTAGACCGTTGCTCAGCGGAAACGGCCCCTCATTGTTCGAGAAGCATCGCGATTATCGTAGATCGTTTTGTTAAGATTGTGCGCAAGACGTGAACACTCGAGCTTATTCTAGAGCTTGCTCGACAAACAGCGGTAACGCTGGAATATTCGACGGCACATGTATAAATGCCGACGCGCTTCACGGCTTGTCAGTGATGTACGGACGATGTTTGCCGCTGTCAGTGCATACCGTGTGTATTGCTGTAAATTAACTTTCTGTTTCTCGGCCACAAGTTCGGCCAAATAAAGAGTTTCATCTTGGACACTTCGCCTGCGGTCTTCGTCGACATCACGACCACGTGACAATATATTGCTTTTTAACAATTGCGTTTTTGGATGTAGAAGTGCCTGCTGTATACAGATTACTTGTGGTGCAGGTTCTTGTTCACTTCTCAACAGCTCTCTATGACTTGAGCGTGGGAGAGCTTTATTGAGGACAAAGCCGCTGGTTTGCCAAAAAACACACAAAACGTTTAATTATACACTGAAGGAGAAATACTATACAGAAGTAAACGCTTAACAAAAGGTTCACTACGCACGGTAACACACTTTTAAGAAGAAACAAAATGCATGTACAAAGATTTAAACTGAACAGTCTACTTCTGACGCGGCTGAGCAGCGAAGCGTGGAATAAAAGAAGTCCAGTCTCACCAAATCGCCGAGGCTTGACGGATGGAGTTGACGGGTCTGGCTGGTGTCGACGAAGGGGAAATGGTGGCTGCTGGGCGACGCACTGAGATGCCAGGAGAACCTGGACAGGCAACTCAATGCACAGCTCGGGCCCCTAGCCCAACTGCTGCTGCTACGTTGCCTGCCCGCACTGGAGTCCGAAGGCCTTGGGGTGGAGTTCTCGCACCATGTCTATGGCCTCTCACGGGAATTCGATGGCAGGAGGCCACGGCCGGTTGAAGTCTAGGTGGCTCGGGTCCGGAACCCGACGGGCCCTCTTCAGCGCCCGCTCCGGTGCCTACCTTCTGCTTGCCTCATTCTCCACGACCCAGGCTTTTCCTTGGCCTCGGTTCAACTTGTCCCATCCTGATTGGCGATGCTGAAGTATCGTGGTACCCAACAATTGGACCCTGAAATCTCCGTGGTGACTTCCCGTTGGGCGACTTTCACGTCCAACATTTGCGCCACGCGCTCTCGTGCTGGACGTTGTTTCGACGTCGACGTCGCCGTCTTCGTCTTTTATTGGCCACCGCTTGCGCGCGCTGGTTTTCTTTTCATGTTGCACAGTTTTGAAAGGCGCACACGTCAAACGCGCACTCTTCTCACCACATAGGCCCCTTTTTCGAAAAGTTTTTCGCTTCGAAAAACTGCCGCTCAGTGCGCGTAACACTCACCGACACACTCTAAAAACCACACCTCTTGTCTACTAACCCGTTTCGGATACAGTCAATGCGCACACAATGTATATCATTTACGACAAGTAAATATACAATTCAACAAGTGTTGAATGTGATCGCATAATGCTGCACGGGTAACAGAAAAGTCTGCCAGTTAATAGTCCCTGCACTTTACTTGTATAGCCCAAGCCAATGCACTTTTGCACCCTTACACTTACATTGAACATAAAAAAGTTCCGGTAGCCCCAACTGTTCAATGCAAGGACAAAGAACCATATGAAATTTTCTGATCGCTTTACACTCAAAGAGCTGCCACATAAGCTAGGTACTTCACCTCACATCCGACATCACCCCACATTCAAAGTCAAAAGAAAGTTCACAACAAACTCGGCTATCTACCAAAACATATAAATCCGTTGTCCAAAGTAAGGAATCGAAAAGCAGCGACCGGTCATTGAACTCGACGCTCAAGTTAGAACGTCCCAAACCAGACGAGTGGAAATTTTCACACGCCGACAAGACCAAAGAAGAAAGACGCATTCAAGCGTGTTCGGTAAGACGCGTGTCTAAAACCCCACGTGAAAACAACTGGACCCTCAATGGAATTCCTAGCCACAGCACAGCCAGAATTCAATCCAAACACGAGGTGTTGCCTCCAGGGGCACCGAGACAGGAGCGTCCGAACGACGTCTTCCCTCCCGTGAACGCCTTCCTCTGAATCATATTCTAAGAGGCACAAAACCTTAGAGAAGGTATCTTCCGCATCCAAAGAAGCTACGAGAAACACCTCAGGTTCCCCGCTGCTTATAAAGCTATGCACTGGCAACCTGTCAGTAGCATCCAGTTCACCTTCTCTAGATTTAGCGCTCGACTGAATGCTATCAAACTTTCCATATTGGTCATCTGGCACAGCCACATCACCACATTCGGATGACCCCGTTTTGTGAGTTTGGAGGAGTGATTCTGCACTCCCTTCCTGTACTTTCAAAGAAATCTCATCAGCAGTGTTTCGACAAGTCAAGCTCTTTGTTTTCCAGAGCGAGTAATTCACACGGTCTTCGACCATGCTTGTGGCGCCTGTTACCGCGTCCAGCGGTGCACTAGAATCGGCGGCCACCATATCTGTGCTTTCATTACGACATTCACCGTCATTACCAAGGAGACCTAATGCTCCCCCAGTGGAGATTTCCAGAGGCAAACGTACCTCGGAATCATACATGCTTGGCCTCTCGGAGGTTTCAATGCACCACTTATTGTGAATCGAACATCCCTGTTCCATGCTTACGAAGCATTCCGTTGCTTCACCGAGCTCCTCAAGTCTTCTATTTTCTTGGCTGCCCACCTCCACGTCATCCTCTACCTGAGCATTTGGCTCTAACGAAAGGTTATGACTAGGTACAGGGTCAACCTTACAGAAATCCGACTCACTTCGTGAAATACGGCTATCAGAGCAACCATCAACCACTTGCCCATAACTCTGGCTCTCAAGCTGCGTCTTCTCAGCCATCGCGAGTTTAAGCCTCAGCTTCGAATTCTGATATTCCAATTCGAGTCGCCTTTGCTTTTCGAGCGTCTCCATTTCAATCTGCTCCTTGTACAGAAGCATTAGAACGCTGTAATGGGCCGTCCTCTTGAGCGCCTTCTAGTGGGTCGCCCTCTTCGCCTATTCTCGTGGAGCACGCCCCTCGTGCTCTTGCTCGTGAGAGTCTGCGAGTCTGCGAGTTACTGTCGTCATTGCGCATCGTCGCCGTCGATCCCGCCGTCAATAAACGCCTTTACAAAGTGGTGGAGAGTGCTGTACCGTCCCGACAACTTCGGTCTCCATCTGATGCCCCTGGAGCTTCGATCCCGTACCGTGCCATCTACCATGCCGCAAGACGCCGCTCAGCAAACGCCGCCTCCAGCCCCGACCGCTTGTCCCGGTGTCCCCCTTATCCGCGACCCCCCTGTCTTCACCGGCGCGGATGGCACCGACGTGGAGGACTGGCTCACGATTTACGAACGGGTGAGTATCCCCAATAAATGGGACGAAACAGGGAAGCTGAGCAACTTGGTTTTCTACCTCGCGGGTGTGGAAGGCATGCGGTACAACAACCATGCATCCGATTTCCCGACGTGGTCCGCTTTCAAAACCGCCATCGTCGACGTGTTTGGCCGCCCTACCGTTCATAAGCTGCAGGCCGAACAGCGTTTGCGAGAACGAGCTCAGCAGGCCGGCGAAACCTTTACCAGCTACATTGTAGACGTCCTCGATTTGTGTAAGAAAGCCGACGCCACCATGTCGGAATCTGACAAGATGAGGCACATTATGAAAGGCATCGACGACGATGCCTTCACGATGCTGCTCGCCAAAAACCCGAGCACAGTGGCCGAGGTCATCACGCTCTGCCAGAGCTACGAGGAGCTGCGCCGGCAGCGGTCGATGACCCGTCGCTCTCCATCCCGCGACGCCGAGCTCGCTGGCTTGTCGACCATATCCGACCACTCCGCCTTGCTCGCAGAGGTGAAGTCATTCGTGCGCGAGGAAATCGCGCGCCAGTTCTCTCTGCTGGACTTTGCTCAACCTCAGTACGTTCACCAGCCGTCAAGCACTCTTCTCCCTCCGCTCCGTCGAGCGATTGAGCAGGAAATCGCGGAGGTCATGCCTGAGTACCACCAGCACCATCCCGCTCCTGCACCACTGAGTTACGCCCAAGTTGTCGCAAGGACGTCCCCAGTAATACCTACGGCAGCCCCACACAGTTACGCCGAAGCCGCCGCTAGACATCAGTCCTTCGAAGCGGCTGTGCCGGCTACCTACGCCGGCGTAATGCAGAGGCCACGACCGCAGCCCACGATGCAGTCATATCAGTCGCTACCCCGGTCAATCACGTCTTGCGCCATGGGCGGGCCCTGCTCCAGCAAACCGATGGCGCACACCTGACAACCGCCCCATATGCTTCGCATGCGGTTACGCCGGCCACGTGGCGCGTTATTGCAATCGCGTCCAGCCGCCTCAAGTCGTGTCGCCCTTCACCAGCGAGTCAAACCGCACATTTTACGCCCCACCTACGCCTCTGTCACCGACGTCACGCCAAGCTCCATCTACTCGGCGCTCTCCGTCTCCCCGACGTCGCTCACTGTCGCCGATGCGCCCGCGTCCGGTCGCACGTGACCAGGAAAACTAGCCGTCGCAGTCCACGAGGCAAGAGCTGCGACGCTATCGAACTGTGAAAGCCCTCAGCGAAGCCCACCTGAACGTAATAGATGTTTTTGTGGACGGTGTTCGTGCATCTGCCCTTATCGACACTGGAGCCGCCGTATCCGTTACGGACGTTAAACTAAGCCGCCTGCTACGAAAAGTGACGACGCCACTTTCCGGTCTTTCCCTCCGTACAGCCAGCGCCCAATGTATTCACCCGATGGCGGTATGCACAGCCCGTGTCATCATTCAGGACGCTTCTGTACGCCGTCGAATTTATCATAATTTCCTCATGCTCTCACGACGTCATCCTGGGATGGGATTTTCTCTCCCGCCACGACGCCGTCATTGCGCGCCAGCCGAAATAGACCTTTCACCATTCTCAGATTTGACGCCGGCAGACAGTTCATCGGCTGCGACCAAGGTATTCGTCAAAGACGACATCACAGTTCCTGCAAATTCGTCAACGGCTGTGTCAGTCTATTGCACCGGTTTCTGCGACGCCGTTGCACTCCTTTCTCCATGTGACCGCGTTTTCACTAGGAAACGCTTGCTGGTGCCATTTGCCACCGTGGAAATCACTCAGGGCGACACGGATATTTTTGTGACCAACCCATCCTCGTTCATTGTTACGTTGGTGCGAGGGGAATGTCTCGGCAGAGCGGAACCCCTCGAAGACGCACAAGCTTATAGACGCACCGGGTGACACGCACTGCGCCAGCTCCCGTACGCTCAGTGCTGTTTCCAAGTCCGATTCGTCACCTGCTGATGTGTTTAGGCCCTCCATTGCTGACAACCTCACATCGGTCCAGCGCTCCCAACTTCTGTGCCTGCTGGAAGAATTTCGTTCTTTCGATGTCGGGCAAACTTCTCTCGGCCGCACTTCCGCTGTTACCCATCGCATCGACACTGGCGCCCAACCACCACTGCGGCAACGTCCATATCGCGTGTCTCCAGCAGAACGCCGGGTAATCAATGAACAAGTGGACGATATGCTTCGACGCGACGTTATTCGGCCCTCGGACAGCCCATGGGCGTCTCCCGTTGTTCTCGTTGCGAAGAAGGACGGTTCCGTGCGGTTCTGTGTGGACTACCGACGGCTCAACAAGATCACTCGCAAGGATGTTTACCCGCTGCCGCGAATCGACGACGCGATTGACAGGCTGCAAGGAGCCGAATTCTTTTCATCTCTTGATTTGCGCTCGGGGTACTGGCAAGTACCCATGGCGGATGACGCTCGACCGAAGACAGCCTTTGTCACGCCCGACGGCTTGTACGAGTCTAACGTCATGCCGTTTGGTCTGTGTAATGCGCCCGCGACCTTCGAGCGCATGATGGACACCGTTCTGCGCAACATGAAATGGCACACGTGCTTGTGTTACCTGGACGATGTCGTCGTTTTCGCTCCGGACTTCTCCACGCATCGCCAACGTCTGCGGCATGTTTTGACGCGTTTGCGCAACGCAGACCTCCAACTGAACCTGAAGAAGTGCCGATTTGCAGCGCGGCAGCTGACAATCCTCGGCTACGTCGTGTCCAAGGACGGAATTCTTCCCGATCTGGCCAAGCTTCGGGCCGTGGCCGAATTTCCAAAACCTACGTCCGTCAAAGAACTGCGCAGTTCCGTAGGACTGTGTTCGTACTTTCGACGCTTCATACGAAACTTCGCCACCATCATATCGCCGCTGACGAAGCTCATTGGAAGTAACGGACCCTTAAATTCATGGTCGTCCGAGTGTGACGACGCGTTCGCAAAGCTCCGTCGTTTGTTGACGTCTCCTCCCATACTACGCCACTACGATCCTACGGCCCCAACAGAGGTACACACGGACGCCAGCGGGGTAGGCCTCGGCGCTGTTCTTGCGCAGCGCAAACCAGAGTTCCCCGAATATGTCGTGGCATATGCAAGCCGTACGCTTACCAGAGCCGAGACCAATTGCACAGTCACGGAAAAGGAGTGCCTGGCGATCATCTGGGCCCTTACAAAGTTTCGACCTTATTTGTATGGTCGCCCATTTGATGTCGTCACTAACCATCATGCGCTATGCTGGCTGTCGTCATTGAAGGATCCCTCTGGCCGTCTCGCCCGCTGGGCACTTCGCCTGCAAGACTACGACATCCGCGTGCTGTACCGCAACGGACGCCAGCATGCTGACGCCGACGCCCTCTCGCGCTCTCCCTTGCCTGACGACAATACCCCCTGCTCAGTATCTCACATAGCTGTTGCTTCAATCGACGTTCACACCATCGCTACCGAACAGCGTAAGGATAAATGGATCACCTCGCTGATCGACTTGCTGACGGATCCGTCGGCAACACCATCCACTCGCGCGTTGCGTCGTCAAGCCCACCATTTCGCCATTCGTGACGACCTACTGCACCGACGCAATTATAAGGCCGACGGCCACCAGTGGCTACTGGTGATACCCCGCAGTCTGCGTTCTGAAATATGCGAGGCCTTCCACTCTGACCCGCAATGCGCGCACTCTGGGGTATCCAAAACTTACCACCGAATTCGAGAACGATACTTCTGGCGAGGGATGTACCGCTACGTGCAGAATTTCGTTCGCTCCTGCCTCGATTGCCAACGCCGAAAACCTGCAACGCACGTGTCGCCAGCAGGTCTACAACCATTACCTCGCCCTAACCGTCCGTTTGGGTGCGTGGGCATCGATTTGTATGGACCACTTCCTCTGACTTCGGCTGGTAACCGCTGGGCCATCGTCGCTGTTGACCATCTAACGCGATACGCCGAAACCGCCGTCCTCCTAGCGGCTACAGCGCGCGATGTGGCCTCCTTCCTGCTCCGCCGATTCATGCTCCCAGCTCATGGTCCACCCCAGGAGCTGCTCAGTGATCGAGGCCGTGTCTTCTTGTCGGAGGTCGTCGAAGCCATTCTCACAGAGTGCAACGTCGTTCACCACAAAACTACTGCTTACCACCCGCAGACGAATGGCCTCACCGAACGCTTTAACCGCACGCTTGGCGACATGTTCTCAATGTACGTCGCAGCCGACCACACAAATTGGGATGCCATTCTGCCCTTCGTCACGTACGCCTACAACACCGCCTCTCAGATCACTACTGGTTTTTCGCCATTTTTCTTATTGTACGGCAGGCACCCGTCATACACAATCGACACCATCCTTCCCTACAGGCCGGATCGATCTGAATGTGCGCCTATTTCGGACACAGCCAGGCTTGCTGAAGAATGTCGCGAGCTTGTGAAGACCTTTACGACGCACGAACAAGAGCGGCAGAAGAGCATTCGCGGTGGCACCACCACTTCTGAGTCCACGTTCCTCCCTGGAGCGCTCGTGTGGCTCTCGGTCCCGGCCGCTGCAACTGGCCTCTCTTGCAAACTACTGCCCAAATACGAAGGCCCCTACCGCGTCGTCGAACGCACGTCCCCGGTCAACTTGGCTCAATGGGTTCCGTCCCCGGAACCCATTGAGCCGTCTTCGGACATGCGCCGTCGAGTGCGCGACATTGTGAACGTGGAGCGCCTCAAGCTCTACCATGACCCGCTCATAGTGACCAGCTGTTAGGTCGCCGGGCGGCTCCCTTTGCGTACCCGGGGTTATTGTACAGAAGCATTAGAACGACGTAATGGGCCGTCCTCTTGAGCGCCTTCTAGTGAGTCGCCCTCTTCGCCTCTTCTCGTAGAGCGCGCCCCTCGTGCTCTTGCTCTTGAGAGTCTGCGAGTCTGCGCTCTGTCGTTACTGTCGTCGCTGCGCATCGTCGCCGTCGATCCCGCCGTCAATAAACGCCTTTACATCCTTTCTAGCTCCTCGTTCCGCAGCCCGTTCTTCTCGCGCACGTGCCATCCGCTCGTCGTACCATGCTCTGAACTCCGCTCCCTCGAGACCCATGCGTTCCGCCAATTCCAATATTTACCACGTGCTCGCCATGGTCTCAAAAATTAAAGCATCAAGTTGAAAAACAAACAGTTTTGTCCTGGCGCTGGGGACGCGAATTTGTGGTGCAGGTTCTTTTTCTCTTCACAACAGCTCTCTATGACTTCAGCGTTGGAGAGCTTTTTTGAGGAAAAAGCCGTTGGTTTACCAAACAACACACAAAACGTTTAATTATACACTGAAGGAGATATGCTATACACAAGTAAACGCTTAACAAAGGGTTCACTGCACACGGAAACACTCTCTTAAGAACAAACAAAAGGCATGTTCACAGATTTAAACTGAACAGTCTGCTTCTGACGCAGCTGAGCAGCGAAGCGTGGAATGAAACCAGTTCAGTCTCACCAAATCGCCGAGGCTTGACGGATGGAGTTGACGGGTCTGGCTGGTGTCGACAAAGGGAAAACGGTGGCTGCTGGACGACGCACTGAGATGCCAGGACAACCTGGCCAGGCAACTCGATCCACAGCTCGGGCCCGTAGCCCAACTGCTGCTGCTACGTTGCCTGCCGGCACTGGAGTCCGAAGGCCTTGGGGTGGAGTTCTCACACCATGTCTATGGCCTCTCACGGGAATTCGATGGCAGGAGGCCATGGACGGTTGAAGTCATGGTGGCTCGCGTCCAGAACCCGACGGCCCCTCTTCAGCGCCCGGTGCGGTGCCAACCTTCTGCTTGCCTCATTCCCTTCGAACTCCCCGGCTCTTCCACGGGCCAGGCTTTTTACTCGCCTCGGTTCAACTTGTCCCGTCACTGATTGGCGATGCTGAAGTTTCGTGGTACCCAACTATTGGACCCTGAAATCTCCGTGGCCACTTCCCATTGGGCGACTTGCACGTCGAACCTTTGCGCCACGCGCTCTCGTGCAGGACGTTGGTTCGACGTCGACGTCGTCGTCTTCGTCTTTAATTTGACCACCGTTTGCGCGCGCTGGTTTTCTTTTCATGATGCACACTTTTGAAAGGCGCACACTTCACCGCGCACTCCACTCATCAGAGCACTATAGGCTAAAACTTGCTTATTAGTTCTCTAAGGCCATCTAGATTGTGCACTGGCCCTTAGTATTCCACTGCAGTGTCTGTGTCGCCATACTATAAGTAGAGGGGAGAGTACTCTGTATATAAAATTTACTTTAGGTCAGTCTTTTTCTTTCGCAAGAGCTGTTATGCGTTGTTTACTTGTGGCATGATCAAGGGAGCGGTGCTGCTCCTTCGACGCCACTCGCCTCCATGGAGGCGCTGGATGCGCGCACTATGTGCGGAGACTAATGATGTTTAAGCCTCGTCTCGCAAGAAGAGGCCGTTGAGGCCACTGAGCCACTGAGCTGTTGGTCCTTTGTTGGTGGCAAAGCAGCAGCTGTCGCATTCACCTTGGGGACTGGAGGTTTAGCTGGTGCGACCCCAAGTGAGGTATTAGCGGAAGCCAGAGTCCGTCGTGACACTGCGCCCTCGCGTGTCACATCGGCGCACGTAGTGTAGTGTGCTGTTGAGATGCGTTTTCGTGTTTCCTTGAATGATATTTGTCACGGTTCGTGACGTCGACGAACGTCACGAGTTGGGTCACGAAAATTGGGTCCCGTTCTAGGAGACTTGATGCCTTCAGGTAGTATGCGAGGGATTATTGGTCAGCTGGCAGCTCGTAAAAAGATCACGTGCTACGCGACGCCCACCGGCCGGAAAACGGTGTTCCCCACTCGCCGCCATGGCTGCGACTGGCGCTGACTAACTCTCCTAGGTTTAAGTGCACATATATACCCCATTAAGTGGACGGGAGGATGACCGCCGCCGTAGCTCAGTGGTAGAGCATCGGACGCGTTATTCGAAGGTCGCAGTTTCGGTCCTTGCCGGCGGCAAGTTATCTTTTTGTCCACGTTAGATTCTTCACACTTTATCCTAATTACAACGAGTAACAGCTCCTGTACTTTCTTTGGCATTATTGTTTGTTAGTTCTCATCAATGTTGTGTCCACCTAAGAAACGAGCCCTTAAAAAAGTCATATTCTTTCCTTAATGCATGGGTAACACACACAGGCGCCACCTATACATAGCTGCCATAATCCAATATAATACAATTAAAGCTCAATATAGCACACAAGATTAACCCAGGTCGTCTACGAAAACGGGGAAGTAACTGAAGGGAATAGGAAACAGGACAAGGAAAGTGAAATAGGAAAGAAAATGATCAGACAGGGGGAAAGGAAAAGGCGACCGCCGATTTCCACTGGGTGGGTCAGCCCAGGGGTGCCCTCTTCGTCAAGCCCGGTCAAAGCGGTGTGTTGCCTCTGCGTGGGGGCCTTAAAGGTCCTATTATCTAGCGTCGACTCAACTCGTAGGATCCCCGATCCCCCGGAAACGGCTAAGCCACCCAAGGCTAGGCGTGACAGGGGGTTGAACCCTTCTCCCCCCTTGTTTTCTGAGGTCCGTGCTGACGTCACTTTCTAAATGGCTGCTCGCGCAGACCCCTGTACGGCAATAATAATTGCCGGGGTTTAACGCCTCAAAAACCACGATATGATTATGAAGTACCACGTAGTGGAAGTCTCTGGAAATATTCGACCACCTGGGGTATCTTTAACGTGCAGCTAAGTCTAAGGTACACGGGCCTTAAGCATTTTCACCTGCATCGAAATGCCGCCGCCGCGGCCGGCATATGATGCCGCGACCTTCGGGTCACGAGTCGAGCGCCATAACGACTAGAGCACCGTGTATTTTAATGATGAGGCATCTAAAGCTTTCGCCTTCATAACTCTGATGTGCGAGACAACGAATATAGGGAGAGAGAGAAAGGCAGAAAGAAACAGAGAAATTGTAGAGTAAAAATTTTCTTCGCGAAGCGAGATTTGAACCCGCGTAGCCACGATCAGAAGGCTAGTGTCCCAACCACGCGGCTATCCAGGCAGGCTGGCAGAGCACAACATATCCTTGTATTGTATTGCAGAGTAATGTGGTGGCAAAGGTAAGCGAGGGTGAGGAGGACAGACAAATGTGAGGGGAAAGACAAGAAGAAGGGTAGAGAGTAAAGTACAGCATATAAAGAATAATAATAATATCTGGGGTTTAACGTCCCAAAACCACCATAAGATTATGAGAGCCGCCGTAGTGGAGGGCTCCGGAAATTTTGACCACCTGGGGTTCTTTAACGTGCACCTAAATCTAAGCACACGGGCCTCAGACATTTTCGCCTCCATCGAAAATGCAGCCACCGCAGCCGGGATTCGATCCCGCGACCTTCGGGTCAGCAGTCGAGCGCCATAGCCACTAGACCACCGTGGTGGGGCACAGCATATAAAGAAAGATTGAACTGGAGGGAACGAAAGGGGATTGATTATTTGGTGACTGTGTTCGATTGTCTCTTTGGCGGACAATGTACCTTCTTTCTTGACTTGAGTATACCCTCTCCCGTTGTAATGGCTTTGGGCGCTTAGGGTAATCAAAATAAATAAGCAAACGAAATAAAAAATTACACCCTCTTCCACTAAAGGGAACCATGTGGGAATGCGAAGCAGCGCTATGGGTCGACTTAAGTTCATTTCCTCACGGGCACCTTGCACTGATGTTACCGCGTCCTAGCAAGTGGAGCACACCATGAGTACACTGTAGTTGCTGTTAAGCTGCATCCGTTCATACAAAGCGTCGTGGAACGCCAAGAGGAACGCTACGCGCGTAGCGTCTTCCCTCCAGCCCGGTCGTTAATTCCCACAGGGCGAGCGGGGAACGCTGTCGTCAGGCGCGCGAGAGGGGGCGAGCGTAGAGAGGAGAGAGAGAGAGGGAGGGGACGCGCATGCGCTGGCGCTTATTGCGGCGTTCAGGGGGAGTGGAGAGGAACAGGGGAACTTGAAAGGGAATGTGTAGAGAGGGCTTGCGCAGGCTCAGTAAGGGTGGCCACGCCGCATACCACCGGATTGCACACCACCGGATTGCACACCACCGGATTGAACTCGGCCATAAGCTGCCTCGCATCTGAAATAGTGGACAACGCGTGGCAATTAATTTTCGCAAACTTGAAATTTTTACGTCTTTCCAGACAGCATTGTCTTTCCGCACTTAGCTTTTACTTCTGGATGTACAATGCATTCATGTGGCTAATATTTAAACTTTCTGCGCTTCAAATAGATTCGCTAACCTTGTCATGGGTCCGTAACTTTCTTTCTAACCGCCAGCAGTTCACCGTTGTCAATAATTACTTCTCCCCTCCTTCCGATGTCACATCCGGGGAGGCCGCAAGGTAGCGTCCTTGGTCCTTTACTATTCCTAATCTACACTAATGACCTGCCAAATCACATAGCATCTTGTATACGTATATTTGCTGATGACTGCATTGTTTATAGTTCCATAAGAAGTGCTGATGATCACCAATCCCTCCAAAGTGTCCTGGATCGCATTAAGAACTGGTGTAAAACATGGACAATGACTTTTAACATTTCAAAATGTAAAATTATCTCTACCCGTAAATCAGTTCGTTCGCTCTTTCCTTACAACATTAAAAAACAACACGTTGGCTAGAACCACATGGTATAAATATCTAGGCGTTCACCTCACACAAAGTCGTTCCTGGGTCGACCTTATAACTACCATTTCTGCTAATGCCTCTAAATCAATGGGCTATCTTCGTCGCAACCTACATTCAACTACTCCTCACGTGCTTAAACAGGCCTACCAAGCATTTGTCCGACCCCAGTTAGAGTACGCATCATCCATTTGGTCACCTCATCAAAAATATTTAATACAAAATTTAGAAGCTATTCAGAACAGGGCTTGTCGCTCTATCACGCGGAATTATGACAGCTTGTCCAGTGTAAGCCAGCTAAAGCTCGAACTTTCACTCCATCGGTTAGCAATACGTCGTGACATTGCGCATTTATCTCTCTTTCATAAATATGTCGCTGTCACTCGATCAACGCTAGCACAATTGCAACGTTCCTCTCACTTATCGCGCAGATTACGCAATGACTTCAGCTGCACCCGTGTCTAAGGCACCACTAATGCTTTTAACTACTCGTCACTCCCGCGTGCCATACGACTATGGAATGATCTCCCAAACAGCATCGCCCTTCAGCGTAATTACGATAAATTTCGCGAGCATCTCATCAACCATTTCACTGATAATACTTAGTTGGTCCATTTGCTGCCATGCTTCATGCATCCTCTTTTTCTTTTTTTTTGTCATCATCAATGTGATGCTGTTGCATTAAGTTCTGTTTGTTATTCTAACTAGTACCGGTAAACAGCGTAGTCTTTTTCACTACGCATCATTCGATCTGTCCAACACGCTGTTGAATTTCTTTTATGTATTTCAATCTTGCATATTCATGTGACATACATATGACTACTTTTTGTACATTTTTTGCTGTTGTTGATGTTGTTCTGCATTGTTCTTACTGGCTCTGATGTTAACCCAATTTGTTCTTACTTTGTATCAACCCCCTTACACAATGCCGCTGCGAGGCTTGTAAGGTACTTGAAAATAAATAAATAAATAAATAAATATGGCTCATCATCTTGACGCCTTCATTACCTAAGCCTCACAGCTGCCAAGGGCTGTCCTCTTTATGCAATAAACGTGACATATGTTTATGCGCTAATATTACCTTAGTTTGGGAAATATTTCATCTGTCCTCTTTTAGGAGCACCAGCGAAACGAAAGCTTTGAGAGGAGTAAGGAAAATAGCTAATTGCAGAGGTTACCGTCTGAAATTGCCTTCTTGAAACAACTTGAGTTTCTCAATAGATTACGGATCACTTACCTGAGTCATACTAATGAGAGCGACGCCCCCTTTGTAAATAAAGGTGATAAATTTGGCGTTAATATCATTTATGCGGGCTATCGGTTTCGGGGAAGGTTCAAAATTGGTCGATAGAGAGTGGGCATCTGGCAAGTTCCGGACATAGGCATAAATCTGAGCGTGCTTCGGCAAATCCGTCCTTTTTCCATAGTTTATATATATTTTGTCATAAGCAATTTGGACTCCCAAATTTATCCTGAGGAAAAACAAACACACAGTTGCGTTGGGTCAAAGTTGTTTCGTAAATTTTTAATAAATTTTCACATTCAATGGTAATCGCATTTCTTAGGTATCAAAAAAAAACCATCTATATGTTCCGAATTCCTAAACTAAGACGTCCACCTTTTTTCAATAATTCCAGAAACATTACACAAAAATTCTTCTGCTAAGAGTATTCATTCGATATGAACTGTGTTTTCGCGCAATCTATTATGACCACACACCATGAATCAGACATCTACAACATCATTTCAACACGACTTACTTTGATAAGCTTTTAACAACACCTGAGTGGCTAATGTGGGCAAAATTAGTGCAGACAGTGAGAGAAATACAAAAAACGAAATTCCGTTCCTCTCAACATAAAAGCTGCAGGAGTGCGAAGCAGTGATGCGCCTAACCTTCGGCGACGTGTAACTCCTCCTGACCCTCAATGCCCTTCTCTACCCTTTCCTATAATTCTACATTTAGCAGTACTGTATTACACACGGCTATGCTATGCTTACCATACCCTCCTCGTCAGCCTCCAACCTCTCCTGCACACCTTCAGCTTCATTTCTCACACCTGTGCTGTAATATACACGGGTATCCCATCCCTTACCCTCATCTGCTCCTCAGTCTCACTCCCCTGTCCAACCACCTGCTTATACAAGTGGGCCGTGTTATCCTTTATCATCCCCTCCTTTCTTTCTTCCTCAACCATGCACCACTCCTACTGACCCTCACTTCAATTCCCAACGTTTGCTATACTATTGCCACGTGCATTTTCTTTGCTATGTTTGTGTAACTGCTCCGTCGCAAGTGTGATCGCTGCCTTGCGCGGGCCGCGCCAGAAGGTCAGGGAAAATTCCAGATTGTAGTAGTTCATTTTGTCAAGATTGCGCACATGACGCGAATAGTCAAGATTATTCCCGAGCTTGTGCAACCACCAGTGATAAGGCTAGAAAGTTCGATTCATGTTGTATAAAAGACGGCGCGTCCCAGCAATGATCAGTTTTTTCGACGGCCGACGCTCTGTTCGCCGCTATTAGTGTACAGTGTCTATTGCGGCAGTTTGACTTCCCTTTTCCCGACCACACGCTCGACCAGATAAAAGAGTTTCATCTTCGATACGCCGACTGCTGCCTTCGTTGACGTCCCGACCCCGTGACATCTGGTGGAGGTGCTGCTCGTTCATGTTCCGGACGCCCCCGTCAAGCCGTGAACTGAGCCCACGTCGCGAAGAAGACGTCGACGTCAACCCCAACCAGCGAGCCAGCCGCAGGCAACGATGTCTAGAACCAGAGTACGGACTTCTACTAAAAAAACCCGGAAGACAAAGGCCATGACCACGACGGCGGCAACGATGACAACCCCTGTGCCTTCACCCGCGACAGTCATGCTGCAACAACGCAGGGGGACACCAGCGTTCGACGGATCGTCATTTGAAGACGCGGAAACCTGGCTCGAAGTGTACTACCGCGTCACCGTCTTCAATATCTGGACCAGTGAGGACAAGCTACGGCACGTCTACTTCGCATTGGAAGACGCCGCTTGGACCCGGTTTGAGAACCAAGAGCGAAACTTCACAGCGTGGGACATTTTTTGCACCAGGTTCCTCGCCAGATTCACGAGCGTCGTCCGCACGTAAAGGGCCGTAGCTCTGCTAGAAACCCGTGTCCAGCTGCCAAACAAAAACGTGATGCTGTACACGGAATAGATGGACCGACTGTTCCGCCATGCTGACCCTTACATGCCCGAGGAGAAGAACGTTTTGCTTCCTCATGCGTGGAGTCAAGCAGGAGCTGTTCGCGGGGCTGATGAGGAACCCACCCAAGACCATCCAAGAATTCCTCTCGGAGGCAACAACTATCGAAAAGAAGCGCGCGTGGCACTACTCTACATGCGGCTGTACTTTTACTACACATGGATAAGCTATGCTTTGCCGTCCCCATCCTGCTTTCTTTCCTCCTCGCGCTTACATCACTCCTCCTCGCCTTCACTTTCCGTTCGGAACCCCTTGCTGCACTATACTATACGAGGCTACGCTATACTTTAACATTCCCTCCTCTCTATCATCATCCTCACTTTCCTTCCCACCCTGTGTTATATCACGCAACGCATGGCTATGCTATCTATTACCCTCTCACCTCTTCATTTTGCTCCTCATCACGCTCACATCACTCCTCCTAACCCTTATTTCCATTTCCCTTCATTCTAAAAGATAGGGCGTGCAAACACGGATACAAGAAAGCTGTCGAGACACCACAAACGCCGACGAACAGCTGAAGGTGCGCACAGTCACGCGAAGGAATGAAGGAACAAAAACCTATCTGCGCATGTCCAAGTGATAGGCGTACCTATCAATCAAGCATGTGGGGAATCTATGTGAAAGATCACTGTTAAGGTATTTGATTTCTTCTTTATCCAAACTAATCGACGGTTGACTCACGCATGCGCTACCACTAATATCGATATGTCATGCTTATATCATAGAAGGTGCTGGTTCATTCCTTTGCCTGTACAAAACTACGCATTCATCTAAGTTTAGCGTGCACTTACAATCTCGACAATGTGTAGATAGATTAGAAGGTGGGCATCCGGATATCTATCTCTTATGTTCCAATAATCCGCTGTAATGTATGTGTGTCGTAGAGGTTAAAACACGCGCCGTCGGAGCTTGAGGGCACGCTTTCAAACCAAGGCGCCGGAGTGAAAACTAATTTGATTCATGTAATAAAGCTAAAGCCTCAGATGCCTCAACAAACGTGAAAACATCCCGTTGGCGGCGCCGTCCGTCGCCATCGCTGTCAACACGAGTGATGAAAAAAAATCATCACATGAGGACGGCACCATAAGGCGTCATCACGACGTGACAATACGCTAAACTTTTTGACGTCATCATGACGTTACATAACGTGCCGCCAAATGAGGACTTCATCACATGAGATCGTCGCTTGGTCAATGGTGGTCCGATCACGCACGCAGTGCTAAACCAGGTGAGGTACAGAACGCTTGTATTGGCTCCGATCCTGGAGGCAATGCAAAACCAGGTTAAGTGCAGAAAGCTTTCGGCAAGGGGCGGGGGAGGATCAATATATAGTCTGAGAAGAAAAAGAAGATGGCTGTCGCCTTCGAATCCTCTTCGGCGTATGCATAAGGGACCCTTGTGAGCTTTTTTTTTATAGCGGCGATCGTCTGATGTCCCAGGTAGACGGACAGCTTTCTCGTTTGGTCGGCATAGAACTGCTTTTCATAAGTTTAGGATCATGTGCTAATTGCTTCTTATAAACTTTTCAGTAATTTTATTATATTTATTAAAACTAACAGACAAGAAAGGATTTAATATGATTAATATGTAGGGTTTAAGGTCCCAAAACCACGATATGATTATGAGAGACGCCGTGGTGAAGAAACGATTTGTGGTCTGGCAGTCTAATGTTAGTCCAATCTTGTGTCCAGCAAAGAAAAACGAACCCTTAAAATTACCCATCTTACGTTCCGTAATATTTTGATAATAATGTCTGGACCAGCAGTTTGGAAGGATGACAAACAACTTTTTAAACTCCATTCACGGTTGCCTTTGTACGAGGGCTTGGAGGTGGGTCACACTGAATGAAGTGCACTGATAGCCCGCCACCTTCCCACAAAAGGAAGATTTTCTGTCGCAAAAAAGAAGAGAAATCTGCGAAAATGCGAATTAAGTGTGAGCCACGTGTGAGATGCACTCAACGGTATAGAAAGTGGTGTAGGAAAAGTAAGCACTTTCTATTAGTTTTCATGTTGCCTGAGGTCATCCACCAATGCGATATTTAGCCTGAGGGCATACACCAATGGGATATTTAGAAGTACTCTAGGATTGCTTTGTGTGAATGTATTACTGAGCATCTTGTTAGACCGAGAAAAAGTTTATTTTCCGTAATAGGCGACTGGCGATTCAACGTAGGTCAAATAGAGAGTTTATGTTTACCCAGACAGAATTTCCTGTGTGGGAGTGCTGACAACAGCGTGTGTTGGCAGCACTCCCCCTGATCATCAGAGCCGTGCTAAAATTTAAGTCAAGCATCATGAACTTGTTAAAAATGTAATACCGACGTCTTGTCAGGACTGCAGCGTTAGCAACTTGTGTGTGCGCCAAATAACGTGCACGCTACGTGGCAAATAAAAACAGGTTATCCTAGCGTTGCAGGAGCCGCTACTTGTTGGCGCCTCATACACACATGCATACCAAGAACTTCCTGGAAACGTCCCACAAACTCGCAGGATTGAAAGGCCCTGCGAGATTGTGGGGCCACCAGAAGGTCCTGCCTTGATGATGGCCAGGATCCCTTAAGACCCGGCGGCTTCCTCGGCCCGCTGGTCAGCCGAAAGTTTTTCTTCAGGCACAGAGTTGTGCAGCACAGCTGCGCAGCGCGCGCGGAGGCGATCGCTAGAGGCTGCATCCACAGTATTGTTCTTTGTCCTTTGACATTCGCATAGTATGTGTTCTAGAGTGGTTGCATAACCACTATTGTCGCACTTATCTATCTCCCGTACGTCTGGGTAAATGATGTGTCAGATCACCGGGTTCGGATTGGTTCTGACCTGTAATCGCCGCCAGTCCACAGTCTTCTTTTTGCTGAGCTTTTGGTGAAGTGGTCCGAAAACGCACCTTTGAAATATGTAGTGTTGTGTGATATCATTACATCTCATGTAGTAAAAAAACGCCATAAGTTACAAATAACGTCGCAGGGAGTAGTAAAAACACGAAGAAAGTTTCAGATACTCCGCATGTTGATTTATTGTAGCGCTTCGCAATGATGTCTTATAAGGGGAACTATACTACGTGTACGACTAGGGTACGGAAGTTATGTGGCGCCGCATGTCAGAGAGAAGAGATCAATGACTTAAGAGTGATATAGATGTACTTCGCAAGAGGCCCCTACAAAATTACAGCGCAGTATATTGTTGTAGCTTGTGCAGTTTGTTTCAGTCACGGTCGCTCCTTTTTGGGACAGATATACCGTTGTAATAATCCAAATATTGAGTGAAATCGAAACATTCTACTCCGTATAATCATCGCCTACCGTTGGTGGCATTTCAAGGACTTCAAATAGACACCGAAATATGGTGAATGCGCTGTTTCGCACAGACACAAAAACGAGGAAGAGCTGTTTGTGAGGATTGCTAGACACACGCGCCATATATTACCCGACCTGCATGCCTAAACAGCCGAAGATTGCCTTTCTGAAAGAACAAGTATCATGCTAAAACAGTAATCGCTCAGGTATAGCGGTACGTGGGCCAGATTACTGAGCAGCCATTTTGCCATATCAACCACCAAAGCGCGCCTTTTGAGCTGGTATGTGGTGTTTCTTTTGGCAGCTTCTTGTGTTGTGCCCCTGTTTTGCGTGATTGATTGACTTCTACCAATGCTTACTGACGCGCTACCTTTGTTGCAGTGCTTACTTTGAAACGCCAGTCGTGATTGTAACCCTGTCATCGCAAGGAATTACAAAAAGACAGACTACCGAAAGCCACTGGCAAGCTAAATTCCTTGTCATACCTAGCTTTCACTGGTGGTTACCGAAGATGACATTGGCGCATAATGTGAATACTCACTCTTTCTCCGGGTCATAGTACTCAAGCAAGGCGACCGCGCTGGATCCGGGAGGTTGACACGAATATACTTTGTTGAGGTAAGGTGGCTGTGAGGAGAGTGAGAAAAAAAACTATGCTTTAGGACAGATTTATGCCGCATTCACAATAGGAACAACTAAGACGTCTCAGAAACGTGGGAACAGAAGCGCTTGAAATCGCGCGCGCGTGCGCGCACGCACACACACACACACACACACACACACACACACACACACACACACACACACACACCACGCACGCACGCACACACACACACGGTAGATGCTTCCTAGCTTCAGAAAAATTATGGTGATTTATAGCATAGTGGGTACTTCGAAAGTGTACATGCACTACTTGCCCTAAGCGAGTTTAGAACGGTCTCAAGAAAGGACGATCTTCGAGTTTTTTGCTGTGGCTCTGCTGAGTGTTCCGCGCAGACCTGGCCATTTTTTAAGACCATCCAGCACACTTTCGAATATCGTAAATGATTTGTTCCTTTTTTTGTTGTCCGTGGTATACTAAAATATATTCACAAGCGCTTATACTCAAACTGATGTTTTCGTGGTTTTCTCTTTTTTTGTCATTAGCTCAAGGTATAAGTATCGCACCGCATGTGTCCCCTGAGGCAAAACCTCTCGGTCTTTGTCCCAAGCGCGGAAATTTCTACCATGACGCGGGGTATAATGCTGATTGCCAGCACAAAGCTATGATGCGCGACGATAACAAAAAAAGTTAAGCTTGGAGGAACGTGAATCCTCAGAAAAGTTCGGGTAAATGAAAGTGGTGCACTTGATTTATGTACTTACATGCTTTCTTTCTTGCTTAAGATAGATTTACCAGCGCAAAAAAGACGGAACATTTAGGAACGACACACACACAAAACGACACACACACGTGTCATGATTTGCACGTTAGGACCTGTCATTATCTTCGCCACGAACTCTTGTCACGTTATACCAGTTTTGGTATATATCAAATTAACGGAATGGCCGCAAGAGCCCCAAGGCCGTGGAATGTAAATCATGCTGTTCATGACATGCATATCATGATTTTCATGTTGTGACCTGTCATTTATGTTCGTAATACGGTCATGGTATTCCATACCAATTTTGGTATATATCCGATTAACGAAACGGCCAGGAGAGAACAAAGTCGTGGGCGGCTAGATAGATAGATAGATAGATAGATAGATAGATAGATAGATAGATAGATAGATAGATAGATAGATAGATAGATAGATAGATAGATAGATAGATAGATAGATAGATAGATAGATAGATAGATAGATAGATAGATAGATAGATAGATACGCTCAAACTCGCAGAAGTTCGCTAAGAAATGCTTCGCATTTTAAAAAAACAAAAACAAAGAAGGGTTATACAGAGGCAACTAGGAGATTATACAGAGGCAACTGAAGAAAAATACTCGTGTCAGGGTTTAGTGTACGTTGTTAAGAGAAAAACCGGGCCCTATCTTCTTGGGGCAATGTTTAGGCATTTGATGCCTATTTATTCTTGCTGGCCAACAATCATAAAAAATGATCATAGGTGATATTTTCGTCTACGATCATCCTAAGATTCTTTCTCGCAAAATATTAACAAAGCTGTTGAGGGATGAGAAAGTCGCCATTTACCTGCATATGAAACGGGCTGCCCGCCTTTCGACCAGTAATCAAGCCGGGAGGGGCGGCGAAGAGAGTTTCAAGAAAGTGTCACCGAACGTTGCCATTTGAAAGAACGCCTTTCCCATGCCCCATGTATGAGTCATTTGTGAAGGGGACTTGACGTCAGGTTTGGAAACACAAATCGATACTCATCTCCACATAAGCCGCGGGCCGCTAGCGAAACGTCAGCGTTCGGCACGAGGGTGCCGCGTGTTTGAGATCCCTGACATATAGGGTGATTACACAAGAGGTCGGACATTCTTATCCGCTGCATATTTTGGTTTGTCTGATTTTTTATATGTAACGTATGCATATTAAAAAGCGCACTGAAACGGAACATTTTATTCCCGAAAACTGTTCCCAGCGCAACAAAAAATGTTCGAAGGAGCCGGTGCGGGCGTTCCGCGATTGCTCACCGCAATTGTATCCGATTCTACGGCCGAGTCCAATGCGAACTGCAGAATTACGCTCATGAGGTCCTGTCGACAACTTCCTAGCACGATTTTCCACGTCGACAACAGCAGAGATCGCAGGTGACCTCAGATGAACCCTCGAACAAACAGCGTAGCCAGCACTTTATCACTGTGAAAAGCTATCAGAGGCCTTGGTCACAAAACTTGAGGCAGTGAGCCATCAGAGACTCGTTCAAGACAGGAGAACAGAAGTAAGGGAATGAGTGCGGCACCGTTCAGAATAAACGTTTCGCCTTGGTCCAGCTAGTTGACCACATGCGATGCATGCGACTTATAGCCAAGTCCAGTATTCCATGCCGATAACTCCACATGCACATGGAGATTACTGAGGAAAAAAATCTTAGCCGCGTAAATCTTTGCTCATGTTGCCTGTTCTCCTAAGCAGATAATATTCGCGACACCGGCGAGGCTTCCCGAGCACTGCTCCACGCGCCTCATGAAAATCCTCCCTTGATCTGGTGAGAGCCACGATGACGAAGACCAGGAATTTCTTTGGAAGAGAAAGCGATTGACGACTTGAGTAGATACGTTCAGGTTTAAGGCCACTGTTTTCATTGCCTAAACGGAGCAGACGATACTACGGAAACAGAAAACGACCAAGATTAAAAGTATCATTCTGTCGAACAAGGGCCGCATACGGAAACATCAGTTAACGGAAGCATCAGCATGCGGAAGCATCAGTTAACCATCGTGCCACTATAGGTTGGAAAGAAACGTTCAAAAGGCAATTCGAGCTGTAAAAATTCAAATACTCAGAAAGCCTCGAAATAAGATTACGGAAAGCATGGAATATGGTCAGACTATGATCCGTGCACGAGGACAAGGCTAAGTCTATCAGATGTACAAGCTGGGCTTTACTACTTTTCAAGGGCAAACTTGGGTACTCTGGGCAGACCCTGAAGAAGGACGTTGTTGCAGTCGTAACGAATGACTAGAGCGCTTACGGCTCAAAGTGGCTTATGACACGTTACGCCCGAATCTTTTCCTGTCTTCAACAGGTACTTTTCCTCCTCGCAAGCAGTTGCCGATGTCCCAAGCAGCTAATTCCGAAACTGCAACTCCCCTGCAAAATATTTACGGCCCACATCCAAAACGCCCGCTGATGGCACCGCAACATGAAATCTGCGTTTGTTTTACTGCGCTGCTGACAACCACTGCGCGAAATATATTTCTTGAGTGAGTCAGAGTAAGCTCCACTTTTTTGCCGACCTGTGACGTCTTAGCTCTAGTGAACCTAACCGGCATGGAAATCTTCTATTTGGAAGACATAAAGTCACTATGTATTTGTTGCCAATCACAGAGATGTTAGATGAATGAGAATGTAATGAAAGTCTGATTACTCTGGGAACGATTGATGAGAACATCACATTTACTGCTTGGGAAAGTGGCGACTTGAGAAAGATGTCTAGTACAATCCTGTTTGTGAAAGAGACCGCCAGCGCAAATGAGTAAAAATGATGTGCGCGCGGTGTCTCGCATGCTCTTGACAAGCGAGTAATGGAGGGGTAAGTTGAGCTCGTAGGCGAACTACTAGAGCGCAGCAGCTTCCCTACCCGGCAGAGTTTATACACAATGAAAAATCCGGCAGATCCCACGCATTGTGGGAATCGATGTAATGCGAGAGAGCCAGCAAAGAGCTGCATACATCGCTTTGTTTGTCATTGAGGCAAATGAAGTCATTCATGTCATGACATCTAGTTCACTATATATCGCATGTTGGTCATGCATGCATGTGTGCATGTACGAAATGATGCATAGCATGCTAATGAACCGTACGTTCTGGTTCATACAATACATGACGGGGCCCGTCGCTTAGCCCGTATTTGGAAAACTAAGAGAAGCAACCGATGGCAGTGCTGTTGCTGTACGACGAAACATCGAAGATACTCCGCCGCCGACGACGACGCCGCGACGAAATCTAAAGAACACGCCGCAAGCCGAACAAAGCCCTGACGTCGTAACTTCGCGCTCCGAAGAAGACTTGACGATGCAAAGTGGAAGCAGCGGAGAAAACCGACGTAGCCGTGATCCCACGCCGCGAGCTAACCGGAATTCAAGGCGTACGGACTAGCGACCTCGACGTACTATTGGACGGCCACAACATCACCGCTCTCCTCGACATTGGAGCCGACTATTCCGTCGTCAGTGCACCGTTCGCTACAAAAATTTAGAAAGGTAGGACTGCTTGGCAAGCCCCCAAATCCGGACCGATGGAGGCCATCTAAGAACGCCGGCTGCAGTCTGCACCGCAAGAGTTACCATGAATAACTGGGCTTATCCTGCGAGCTTTGTAATCTTACAACACTGCGCCAGGGAAGTGATACTTCAGATGGACTTCCTAAGTCACCACGGCGCCGTCATCTATCTGAGGTCTGAGTTAATAACACTAAACTAAAAAAGGGTGCTGCCACCGCACACGACACCTGGGAACCCTACATTGAACGCAATAGAAAAGCACGTCACCATTCCGCCTCTCTCCAGCGTCATCATTTCCGTCGGCACCGAAGAACCAGCAAGCTTTGAAGGTGTCATCGAGTGCTATCAGCACCTGCTTCTGAACAGTCAGACTTGCGTCGCAAGAGCCAGAGCCAATCTGCGCGATGGCAAAACAAAGGTAGTGCTGACAAACTTCAGCCACGAATATAGGCACATCAACATTCGTACGACGGTCGCCTACACCGACGAATTCGTGGAGGCCAGCAATGCTTTCGCCCTCTTCAATGCTACCGAACCTGATTCGACGGATCGAGTTCCCCGACCAGATTTCGACGTCAACCCGAGCCTCAAGAAGCACAAGCAAGACCAGCTTAAGGCCCTGCTCCAGCAATTCAAGGACTGCTTCTCGCCTTCGTCAAGAATTCGACAGACCCCAGTCGCGAAACATCCCATCATAAAACAAGAAATTGCCTGAACATTCCGCCAGAGCCTGTACTGAATTTCGGCGCAAGAACGCGAGGCGGTTAAGAAACAGGACGACGAAATGCTACGCGACGTCATTCATCCGTCCAAGAGTCCGTGGGCGTCACCTGTGATGTTAGTGAGGAAGAAGGATGGAACCCTAGGTTTCTGCGTCGACTATCGTCGCCTGAACAAGGTCACAAAGAAGGACGTGTACCCTCTCCCACGAATAGATGACACCCTAGATCGACTCCACAACGCGAGGTACTTTTCTTCGATCGACGTCAAGACCGGCTCTTGGCAAATAGAACTCGACGACAGAGACCGAGAAAAGACTATCCTTATATCACCAGACGACCTGTTCGAGTTCAAGGTCATGCCCTTTGGCCTTTGCTTGGCGCCTGCGACTTTTCAACGCGTTAAGGATAGAGTACTCGACGGCTTGAAGTGGTAGACGTGCCTCGTATAGTTGGATGACGTCGTTGTGTTTACCTGAAGCTTCGACGAACACCCCCGGCGCCTTGAAGCTGTACTTCAGGCAATCAAGACCTCCGGACGCACCTTGAAGCCTGAAAAGTGCCGCTTAGCGTACGAGGAGCTCTTGTTTGGGGTCACGTGATCAGGAAAGATGGTGTTCGCCCGGATCCGCGGAAAACAGCTGCCATCAGTGCCTTCCCGTCACCCACCTACAAGCCGTTTCCTCGGCTTGTGCGCCTACTACAGACGCTTCGTCAAGGAATTCTCGCGAATAGCCGTGCCCTTAACGCACCTCACTAAGACCGACGTGCCATTCAACGGCGCAGAAACGGCGCAAATCGAAGCATTTCAAGAACTGAAACGACGCCTTCATGTGCCTCCGATACTAGCACATTTCGACGAATACACCGATACTGAAATCCACACCGACGCAAGCAGCATAGGACTCGGCGCCGTCCTTGTGCAGAAGACAGAGAGAGATAAACATTTGAATGAACCTGGAGATGTTTGCCTGGCTGTTCGCCTGACATGCTACTCCAGGTGCTGGGTGACGATTATGATATATACAGTGATTAACGCATTACACATACAGCCACACAAGTTTACAAAGTTTCGTTCAGGCACGTGGCCCGCAAGAAAGTCAACAGCGCTTTCGTGGCACGTAGCACACAGGTGCTGCTTTACCATGGGCCCAGAACATGTCGCAACTCTAGGCACGATCCCCGTTGAAGAGGCAAGGCCGCCTTCAGAGGCTGTCTCTCTGATGCGTATCGCCTGCATTCACAAAGAACATGACGCAGATGTTCTTGGACGTTACATTGGACGCACATTGTTGAGTCCGACAGCTTAATCTTGCTCCTGAAGTAGTTGGTGTATGCGACCTTTAGTCTGATGCGGTGCAAGCATGTTTCATCTTGTCTGTTTAGGTCTCGCAGCATATCGAAGTTACACGATGGGTCGATCTTGTAAAGTGGTCCATACTGGTGATTAGTATCTGCCCAGAGGGATCGCTGGAGCCGCCAAGCGTGTGCCGATACGAGTGTCGCCGCATCTTTTCTCGAGAAAGGTATCTCGATGATTTCTCTCGAGGCGTCATGTCCAGCTTTGGCAGCGTCATCAGCCTGGACGTTGCCTTGTATTCCACAGTGGGCAGGTATCCACTGCAGAGCAATGCGGTGATGGAGGTCGCAGGCTTTGTTGCATAGATATTTGATGTCCATGACGAGTTGGTCCTGCGTGCGTGGAGACTTCAGACTGCAGCGCCGCTCTTGAGTCGGTGAAGATGACCGAAGACTCAGCTGTCTGATCTACAATGTAATTAAAAGCAGCACGTAGTGCAGCCAGTTCAGTCGCCATAGATGAAGTACGGTGACTAAGAGTGGCAGAGATGGTGACATTAGCAGATGGAATCCAGACACCAATTGCAGACGATATAGGTGTAAAAGAGCCATCACTGTAAATATGACGGTGAGCCCTGTAATTGTTTTCCACGTGTTGTAGGGTGAAATATATTAGTGCTGGTCCGGGTGTACGTCTCTTGTTCTTGAACCCAGGCACAAAAGTGATTATTGACCACGAAGGAATTTTCCAAGATGGCTCCGTAGGCATTGATGCGCTTTGATAATGCAGCGGGAGGAAGCTCCGCACCACAGGTGCGCTGCGTGAAGCAAGCGGATGACCCGGCACTCTGGTGGCATAACGCTAGTGAAATCGAAGAAACTCCTGCTGCAGAAGCACTGCAGCTGGCAGGCGTCTGCTTTCGGCAAGGGTTCCAATACTTGATGTGTTTTTTTAGTAGGCCAAGGCACACTCTCAGGGCTTTCGCTTGAGCTCCACTCAGTGCTTGTATGTTGGCTTGTGAAATGCCATGTAACGCAGGAAGGCTGTATCTTAGAAGACCTTCACAGAGAGCCGTATACATTCGCAGCAGGGCACTTACGGAGCAGTTGCTTGATAACAAGCGGAAGATGCCCGCGTATGATGCAACTTTTTCCTTTAATATTTGAACTTGGGGCGTCCATGTCATTAGCCTGTCGATTGTCACTCACAGAAACTAATGACTTAGCACATACCGAAAGGGAGAATGCGCTACCTTTAACGTGTAGCGCAAACATCACGCCTCGTAAAAGCAACAGCGGCACATTTTTCTGGTGACATCATTAGACCTCGCGCGAGTAAGAAGTTTTCGATTCAATTGAGAGCTTTTTGAGAGTCAGGAAAGGGTCATCAGTTATGCTAGCCGGTCGCCATCAAAGGCAGAAAGCAACTATTAAACAACAGAACAGGAGTGCCTGGCCATCATCTGCACCACATCGAAGTTTTGCCCCTACCTCTACGGCCGGCCCTTCAACGTTGTAAGCGACCACCGCGCCTTGTGTTGGCTAGCTAACTTGAAGGACCCTTCAGGTCGCCCGGCACGGTGGAGCCTGCGACTTCAGAGAGTCGAGGTTAGCGTCGTTTACAAGTCCAGAAAAAGAACACTCTGATGCTGACTGCCTCTCTCGCGCCGCCGTCGACCCGCCGCCGCAGGACGGCCAGAAGGATGACTGTTTCTGACCAAACGACAGCGAGCGGACCCAGAACTGAGGGGCCTTGTTAATACCTCGAGGGTAGGACCACCGTTGTTCCGAGGGTATTCAAGCGAGGACTGGCGTAGTTTTTCTTGTGAAATGGCGTTCTCCTGAAGAAGAACTTCTCACCCCTTCGAACCAACTGCCTTCTTCTGGTGCCTTCAGCATTGAGAGCAGAAGTCCTCCTAGCCGTACACGATGACCCGATGGCTGGACACATCAGTGTTACCCGCACGCTCGCAAGAATACAGGAAAAGTACTACTGGCCGCGCTTTGTCGCCGACGTCACTCGCTACGTAAGGGCATGTCGAGACTGCCAGCGACGCAACACACCGCCCACAAGACCAGCAGTCTTTCTTCTTCCGATGGAGCCACCTCGCTGACCATCCCAGCAAATCGGTATGGACCTACTGGGGCCGTTCCTTACGTCGTCATGCGGAAATTATTGGATCGTCGTCGCTGCCGACTACCTCAACCGCTACGCCGAAACAAGGGCCTTACCTAGAGGCAGTGCCGCCGAGGTAGCGAAGTTTTTCATTGAAACAACGTCATGGGTCATGGCGCATCACAGGTCCTCATCAACGACAGAGGTACGGCATTTACTGCGGCTCTAACGCAGGCGACTTTGAGATACAGCATGACAAACCACCGCCGGACCACCGCCTACCACCCTCAGACCAATGGCCTCACTGAGCGTCTAAACAAAACCATCGTCGACATGCTGGCCGTGTTTGTCGACGTCGAGCACAATACGGGGGTGCCATCCTTCCGTACGTGACCTTCGCATACAACACGGCAGTACAAGAAACGACGCAGCTGCGGCCGTACAAGTTCGTCTAAGGAAGGAGCCCGGCAACGACGCTCGATGCAATGCTCCAGCTACCACCGACGAAGACAATGTCGACGTTGCCACTTATTTGAAATCTGCCGAAGAAGCTCGAGAGCTCGTCCGCCTGCGTATCAAGAACCGGCAGAGGATCGACAGCCGTCGCTATAACCGTCGGCGACGCCACATGGAATACCAGCCCGGTTATCGTGTGCGGGTCTGGACAACAATACGCCGACGTGGACTCAGTGAAAAGCGTCTTCGGCGATACTTCGGGCCATCCAAGGTGCTACGACGTCTCGGTACACTGGACTACGAGGTTGTACCGGACGGCATCACAAACTCTCAGCGGCGCAGCGATCAACCTGAGGTCGTTCACGTCGTGTGCCTCAAGCCATTTTATGCGCGCTGAGGAACCCGAGGACACTGGTTTTGCTAGCTACATTGTTGTTCTTTCGAGTTACATGCATGTTTTTTACACAAATGTTCTGTTTTACGCATCGGGACGATGTTTTTTTTTTCAGAAGGGGCATTGCCACGCCCGCTTCTTGCTTTATTTTGATGTGTTCGGGTTTGACCCTCACGGATGGTTAGCAACGCTCGACGCTGACCGCGAAGCAGTGTTCGAGAAGCTTCGCGATTGTAGCAGATCATTTTGTTAAGATTGCGCATATGACGCGAATAGTCAAAATAATTCCACACCTTGCACGACCACCACTGATAAGGCTGCAAAGTTCGATGCATGATCTATAAAAGACGGCTCATCCTAGTGATCATCAGTTTTTCGACGGCTCGCGGCCTGCTCGGCACTATCAGTGCACAGCGTGTATTGCTGTAGTTTGAGTTTTCATTTCCCGGCCACAAGTTCAGCCAAATCAAGAGTTTCATCTTGAAGACGGCGACTGCTGTCTTCTTCGACGTCACGACCCCGTGACAATATCATTCGCTTTCTTTCTGCCCACAGATGCTCTAATTCCTAAACCGTAGAGAAAAAAATTCGGCAGATCCTACGCACCGTGGGAGTCGATGTTATGCGAAGCATGCGGCGGGTAGGTGGCTGTGGCGTAATTTTTTTTACTAAACGACACGTTAAAAATGACATTAAAGGTTTGCATAAATTTTATACGAACACATATATATGTTGAAGAGCCACATATGTGTTATATAACGAGTTGTTTACGGTTGGGTAACGCTGCCAATGGCAACGTGGGTCTTACCAACACCAGAAGCGGTAAGCTGATATGTAGTGCTTATACGTGTCACGAGAACGCACGCACGGTTCACGAACCCGTGTGCATGTGTGCAAGACGTTCTTGACAGTTCTTGAACAAGGGCATTATCACCGTGATCAGTGAGCGTCAGCAGCTGGTCATGACTTGTTATGGGATCGGGTCGTGATCGTGGTGACGAGGGGTCCATGTGTTGTGAAGTATGTGGTATAGTAGAACTGTTGGAATTCGTGGATGCCTCGGTCATTTAGTCGACAAATTGCCTGTCGACAGAGCCGGCGACATGTCGGAACCTGAAGCCACCCTTCGCGTTGGTGAGGTATAGGCCGTCGAGGCTGGTAGGCCTGGATAGTGCTACGTAGACCAACATCAGTGGAATGTGTTTGTCGTATTCGTAGACTACCTGGGCGTATGTGGCCTACGTAGCCTAGTCTACAAGGCGGTTGTCAATCAATCTGGCATCATCCTCGGTTAGCATGAGGCCATCGCCCAGCCTCGTAAGAAACGAAGAGGACATTGCGTCGTTCCGGTGGACGAAGTGCACTTTACGGTGCGGTGATGTGGACATCATATTGTCACGTGGTCGTGACGTCGACGAAGACAGCAGTCGGCGTTTGCAGGATGAAACTGTTTATTTGGCCGAACTTGTGGCCGGAAAATGAGAACTAGCACTACAGCAATACACGCTGTACAATGATAGCGGCGAACAGGGCGTCGTCCGTCGATCAACTGACAAGCGATCAAGCGCGTCGGCTTTTATACAGGCGCTATCGAACTTTCCAGCAATATCGCTGGTGGCGGCGTTATCTCTAGACAAAAACTGGAACATTCGCGTGCGGGGCGCAATCTTAACAAACAGATCTACTACAATCGCGACGCTTCTAGAACACTACTTCGCGGACAGCGTCGAGCGTTGATAACCGTCCCTGCCGGTCAAACCCGAATACATCAAAACAAGACAAGAAGTGGGCGTGGCATTGCCCCCCTCTGAAAAAGCATCGTCCCGATGCTTATGAAAGAACATAGAAGAGAAAAAAACAAAACAAAACAAGTGCATACACAAATAAATTACCATAACGAAGGAAAAAATAGAGTCCCCAGGCTCGCTCACGCGCAAAAAACGGCTTAAGGCGCACGACATGGACGACTTCAGGTCGCGCACGGCGCCGCTGAGAGTTCGTAATGCCGTCAGGGGCAACCTCATAGTCGAGTGCGCCGAGGCGTCGAAGTACCCTGTACGGTCCGAAGTATCGTCGAAGAAGCTTCTCACTAAGTCCTCGGCGGCGTATTGGCGTCCATACCCATACACGGTCACCGGGTTGGTATTCCATGTGGCGTCGTCGAAGGTTATAGCGGCGGCTGTCAGTCGTCTGCTGGTTCTTTATCCGTAGGCGGGCGAGCTGTCGTGCTTCTTCGGCGCGCTGTAGGTAGGTGGTCACGTCGATGTTTTCCTCGTCGGTCACGTTTGGTAGCATGGCGTCGAGCGTCGTTGCCGGGCTCCGTCCGTAGACCAACTTGTATGGCGTGGAAATATGTAACTTTCGTTAATGTATTCCTGCAGGGTCGAGCATTGCTTCATCATTGCTTGCTGAATCATAAAAATACAAATGTAACGTTTATTAGACTGCTATGAAGTGGGCGTGGCAATATGTAACTTTCGTTAATGTATTCCTGCAGGGTCGAGCATTGCTTCATTATTGCTTGCTGAATCATAAAAATACAAACGTAACGTTTATTAGACTGCTATAAAAGCGGAGCCAACACTGGAACTACAGACGTTAATCTGATATGAGGCCTGTATCGTAGGAGTACATATCGTAGGAGCATCTTGTAGTGTTTATTGCTTTCTTGTAAAATTAGATAGCCAGCACCACTACCACAATTGACATTGCACCGATATTACACCTGCGCAGGCTGTTCTTCCAAACCAGTTTATAGACCTGGCGTGGCTCAGTGGTAGAATACCTGATTGCCACGCAGAATGCTTGGGTTCGATTCCTGCTGGGATCCTAATTTTCATTCTTTCCATTGGTTGAGTCAACGCTGTCGATGTTGGTTTTCCTTAACGCTCTAGCATTTAAGTTACCAATGTCTGTTCTCGCCGTTCCTGGGTAGATATAAACTGTCAATCAAGTTGTGGCGCATACCCGTACACCGCGGCCCGTGGTAAACGGGTATGTGCCACACGTGTCTAGTGGAAAGGGTTTGACGACGTACGCCACAGGATTTTAACGTTATTCATGTCATGACCCGGCCATCATATTCGACAAATCCTCTTACACTCCCATGCAAATTTTGGTGTACACCAAGTTAAGGAGGCGATCATGAGAGCACCCAGACGTAGGCGGCTAGATAGATAGATAGATAGATACGTAGATAGAAACGTTCAAAGTGCCAGAGGTTCGCTAAGAAATGCTTCGCATTTAAAACACGGCGTGCTTTATTCAAAACGCCTGCTTACTACAGTTATGGATTCTCTTGTAGAGAAGAAGAGTGACCTCAGCAGCATTTCTCCGCGCCTCAGCGGCATCGCCATTGGCATGAGCTCGGGGTTAATGCGCTTGGCCGAACGCTGCTGAGCGCTGCTTGTTCACACGCATTCTCTGAACCTCTCAGCATCTCCCTTCATTTTAATTGGCTAAACCGTGTGAACATCGGTATGGTAAACGCCAGATTGTAGTAATCAAGGAGAAAGGGATTCGGCGGTGGGACACTCTTATCAGCTGCAGCGGTGGCTGCACACGCCGAAGCAGGCAAAGAAAAAACGCAGATACCTCCCACCCTCGCCCTTGAGAATAATTCTACAGTCCGATAACAGAAATGGCAGCGAGGAGCCATACCTCAAGCAGGGGTCTGGCGCTTGTATCCAAGATATCTCAAGCCCAGCGACTGCCGGTACGCGGCGGTCGTGCAGTCCGCAGCCGGCGCTCGACTACTCCTAGACAAGTCATTCCGTCTGTAAATTGTACTCTTATAAGAAGAGCAAAACGAAATGAAATCCGCCTTCATATTTATTAAAGCTGTATATAGCGCTGATCAGTTAGTTTTGTAAAATAAAATTCTAATTAGTGTCGCAAGGGGCCTTTGCGCTGCCCCGGCTTTTGTTAATGTGCATTGAAGTTATTCTCACGGCTTTATTAGCGACGAGAACTCAAAAGATGATATGTGACTTCGACCACACCACGCGTTTTCATGTTTGAAACGCAACTACTTGGCTGCGAGGGTTCTAGGTTTGTTGAGCATGCAGTGTGTCTTGGGCGCTACCCAGACTGCGCCCAAGAGAGTGCAGCGACGTGCTACCCGCGGAGTCACCAAATGAGCGATCTGTTATGTTTCCAGTCTCAACTCTTCACGCAACCAGACATGCTCATTTCAACTAAGTGTAGTCGCTGTTGGAGAGGCCGCAGTAGCCAGAAGCCGTGCGAAACAATTTTCTTGCTAACGATTGCTAAGGAATTTTACGTCCTTTCCTCCCGGCACTGGGGTTGGCGGGGTGGTGGCTGGTCATAAAACACTTGTCACTTGACAGTTGCTACGCCCACCACAGTTCAACAGCGGTGTCTTGCTTTCAAAGCCTTTGGGAACAAGGGAGGGAGACGACGACGGGACCTTCGACGATGCGTACGCGTTTCGGCCTCTTCTGGCCGGCAGCGATCCTCTGTTAGTCGGGCAGCGGTAATTCACCTCGTTCGAGCTCCCGCCATTGGCGAGCGCGCGCCCTTCTGCAGTCAGTCGGATGTCATCGAAAAAAAAACAGGACTCGGATATTCAGGCGTGATGTCATTCCAAAGCGAACCAAGCTGCAATGTGCTTCTTCGGACGTGAGTGCTTTGACTTTTCATAAGCCCTGCACAGACGAGCCCCGACGTGCTCAGAGAACACGCCAACTTATAGCCCGATATTTGTGTGTGTATTGCGTTCAGTAAGTCGCTTATTACTTCACCGCAAGTTTCTTTCAGCGTTCACTGTAGGTACAATATATGTGCTGCTTTTATTAGTGTCTGCGTGTCCACATAATTTGTGCGGTAGACTTGAATGAAGGAAAGGCATTCGGAGGGCTCGTTTCTTCGTTTGACACAGCCTAAGAGGGGCGTTCATAAGGTTTCTTTATTTGCATGAAGAAAGAGAGATAAAGAAACCAAGTTTTGATGAAAGTTTATTCCTTCTCTACATATTCCCCTCCATGGAAGTAAGCCGTACGAAAAGCAAGACGACGCACACAGGGACGAATGACAAGAACATGTGCTGTTCTTGTCATCTCTCCCAGTGTGCGTAGTCTTCCTTTTCGCACTGCTTACTTCCATGGATGCATAACAACTGGCCCAGCTATCTACACTTCTATAAGCTCGCCCCAAAGTGACGCACTTCTGCCTTCGATGCATCAGCTGCCGCAAGGCATGGAAGTAGAACTTCTCACTTGGAGAGTTCAGGAAGAGCTCGACTTGAGCGATCACTTCTTCGCCGTCCCGAAAAATGTTTCCCGCGCAGTGTGCTCTTCATGCGAGGGGAGAGGAAGGTACCTGGTACTGGTACCAGTTACCTGGTACCAGTTCAAGTGAACATGGCGGACGAGCCAATATTTCTTAGCCAAAGCAGGCTGCATGCGTCACCGTCATCCGTGCTGAGTTAGCAGGCGCATTGTCATGGAGCAGGAGGATGCATTTCATGAGCGTTCCTGTTCGCGTCGCTTTGATAGCATCTCGCAATTTCATGAAAAGCCTGCAATAGTACTTTCCTGTAATAGTCTGGCCTTTGCGGGCACAATATGTGAGGAAAGCCTCACGGCAGTCCCAGAAGACGCTCAGCATGACCTTGCCTGATGACGCCGCAGTCTTGGCCTGTTTTGGCCTAGGTGAGTTTCTGTGCTTCCATTGTTTTCTTTCAAGTTTAATTTCAGCGTCATAATAGTGCACTCAACACTCCTCCATGGTTATCAGGCGCGATGAAAAATGTCGTCAGAATAGCTCTCACAAGCGTTCAACATTTAAGCTTCTTCTTTTTTTCCGCAAGTCTTTTTGCAGTGGTGTCAGCAAAGCGGAACCCACCACGCGGAAACTTTCGTCATATGAAGGTTGTTGTGAAGTATGTTGTACAGAGAGCCTGCACTCACCTTAACATTTGCTGCTAATTATTCAGGTATGCACCTGTCAGCAAGTGCTACAGCCTCCACTTGCCCATGAGTCTGTAGTTCACCATCGAGCGAAAGGCGGCCACTTCTTTCTGCGTCGTCTAGGCTTGTTAACCGCACTGAAATGGTTTGCGCCATTCGAAAACAGTGTCAAAAACTGGGACATTGTCACCGTACGCTGCCACCAGCTCGACGTGAATCCTCTTGGCATCTCGCCCTTTCAAATACAGAAAGCGGATCACTGCACGTGCTTCGACTTTCCCGATGGGTGCCGCACTTATGTATTGGTGCCCTAGCACTGTGCACTGCTGCGGGGTATTTATAGAACCGAAGTTGTATATTACGTTAAAATTAGACGGACGCACAATCATTCTGTGCCCACCCTATGCGCCTTTTATAAATATATCGCACTGATAATACGAACTTCATGACTGCCCCTCGTACTTCGCTAATACGCATGTGGTGGGTTCGGTTGTAGGCATCGCAGTAGTATAGTTAGCTCCTCGCCCTTAGCGAACTTGACACCGTTTGCCTGTCTTAATTCGTCCATGTGCCGCGCACGTGTGTGACAGTTAACCCTTTCCTGTACGCCTATACCCATCGATAGCCCTCTATCTATGGTTTTCAACTTCAAATTTTGCCGCAGTAGGAGCGCTTATGAACATCTAACGTTATCAATCCTATAAAACAGGAACTATTCTTTCGGTTTCACTTTTAAATGCGAATGCATTTCTTAGTCGAGCTATGTCAGGCGCCGTGCGGCGTCCGCGAGCGCTCCTCCTCGCCAATAGCAACCGGAGCAGGTGGGGCGGGCGGATCAGCGGAGAGTGAGTGGAGAGGAGGATCGCGCTCGGGCGTGTGAGGGCGCTCGCATCGTGGGAGCTCGGCGGAGCTCCCGCGTGTGTGGGCGAGGGTAGGCGCGTGCTTCGGCGCTTCTCCTCTCGGGCGCCCCACTCTTCCGTTCGCTCGCTCGCAAACTGCGCCGGCAATCCCAGTCCTCGCTTCTCGTCCTCGAACGCCGAGTCTGCCCTAGCGTCGGTGGTGTCGACGCCGTCGACCTGTACTACTTTGCCAGAAGCGACAAGAACGGCGAGTACTGCGGCGTCAATCTCGTGTCCAGTGTGTACGGAAACATGATATCGCACGCCGTTGCTACCTCGCCCGTGCGAGACGCGTCTCCGGACGAGGACATGTACATAACTCAAAATTGGGCTAGATGGTGGGGATTCATTGTGGGCGAAGCGCAAACAACGCCTGTCTTGTGTCGTTCTCCTCTTTTCCGTCTACGTTTTTTGCGCTTCGCCCACAATGACATGTACATGCTCGCCTACACCGGAGACGGAGTCTTTGTGGTGACCGTGTACCTCGCGCCCAACCTCGCCCGAGACGCCGTTGCCGCGCAGCTCGATGCGGCCATGGAAAGTGTCTGTGCGCGTCTTGCTTGGTGACTTTAACGTTGACGTGAGAAAGACGAGTGGACAGTGGCTTGTCCAGTACATGCGCACCAAGCACTCTATACAGTGTGCCTCTAACGCATCCGAACTCTGCCCTACAACCATTCACGGTACTTGCATTGCTCTAGTCTTTACCCGAAACTGTGACGCCCGCATGCTTCTCAAAGACCCTCTGACCGTGCACTTTACCGACCACAAAGCAGTGATCGTGGCCGTCAAGTGCAACGATAACACAAACAGGTGTTAAATAAATGGTTACCCTACAAATCACCGTCTCGTCATTCATTATATAATTACTTCGCCGCATCCTCGCGCCCAAATAAATGCATTCGCATTTCCTCACGATTTCCTTCGGGGAGGTGGGGTGAATGTTTTCATTTATTTTTTTTAAGCGCCACTCAAGTCAAGAGGGTCGAACGCTCATAGCTTCAAACATGGCGTCGACATGGTGCGCACCTGCCTCTGAAACAGCAAATTTCGGCGGATTCCGACGAATCTGAGTTAGAAGCTTTAAGGGTGAAGCACCTTAGGGCCTCGGCATGCACCGTCGTCTGCTGTTGTGACAGGTTATTTGCTTGAGCGCAAGATAGGGCGCCACCGCCTCAGCGCTCGCCTTGTGGCGAGAGCCACTGTACCGCGCGCGTTGACGATGGAAGCGCTCTTTCTGCGATGAACACTGAACTCTCAGCTCGCAAAGAAAGAGAACACGTTCTTGCCCGCGAGAGACAACGCCGACGCGGACAGCGTCTGCTAGCGAGTTTCCTGATTGAAAAAACGGACTGCTCGTGCTGCACCACCGTTCACCGGCCACCCCGTATACCTAAGCATTGGATCTTTATCTGCAATGTAGTGCCGGTGGGAGATTTCTTTTTTGCGTAGTTGAACAATAAAGAGTCGCACCATGTACGTTGACATAAAGCGGGCTGCGCGTGTCTTTGTCTCATATTTCTTCTCTCACTTCCCATTAACAGTGGTTTTGCTGTGGGAAACACCGGCGCACACTGCAAGCTTCGCCCACCCACAGGTTTCACGTTAGTGGAGCTGAAACACGCTTCCCTTCATGCTTTTTTTTAGATGCGAAGCAGCTTTTGCGCTGGTCTGCGTCCGCAGTTCCATTGCCGACCGTCCCACTTAGCATGGCCATCTGAACGCGCGCTCGCGACAAGGAGAAGTCTTCTTCCTCTTGTTCTTCGACCGCCTTGATGATGATACGTGCAGAGCACTTTAGGGGACCGAGCTGCCGTATGCTGTCCTAGCTTGGTGTAACGCAGACAAAACCATGTGTGCTGGCACGCGCGAGCACGTTCGGGCATGTGTAAGGGGCTGGGTAAGATGCTGTGGCCTCTCCCCCTTACACTTCCTTAGCAATCATGTGATGGCGTCGGGGAACGAGATTCTGCAGACGCGCGATGAACCCGCATGGCGTGCTCCAACAAGAGTTCGGGACGAGTCACAGCAACAGCAACTACAGTGAATTCATGGTGTGCTCCACTTGCAATGACGCGTTAACATCGGGCAACGTGCCCGCGATGAGCGGAACTTTAAGTCTACCCATAGGCTGCTTCGCACACCCACATGGTTCCCTTTAGTGGGAGATGGTGTAATGTTTTTATCATGGCAGCAGTGCAGACGCGAAAGATGATTTTGACTCATCGGACTTCAGCACAGACAGCGAAAGTGCATCAAAGAGGAGCCGAACGTCAATAAGTTTCGTTTTTTATCTTTGAACCGAGTCGTCGCTGCCGCGCTCCGTTTTAAAAATATCCTGCGTGTTCTGAATGTCGCAGTTCTTATCTGCGGGGTGCCAACATCGTTTAGGCGGGATATCTTGCCGGCGGCTGCTCAACGAGTAGAGTTTAGCGTGAGAAGGCGACCCCCAGTGGACCCCAGCTCCGCGCTCCTTAGTGCCGCCCGGCGTTTCGTTGGAGCCATCGATTTCTTCACGCTGTTCTTCACCTGAGAAATAATCGCCGAGATGTGCAGCACAACTAACAAATATGCAGGGATGCATACTCTTCAGCGACTAGTAGAACAGAAAACGAATGTTTTGTGCGAACGAAGCTGCGCAAACTTGTGTCTCACCGCATCGCGTAACTGCATAGCACGGTGGCACGATAGCCACTAGGGCTAACGTTTTCTTTTGTATCTATGTGATATTGTATGTTAGGATCGTCACGCCGCAGAGCGTGTGACGCGTTGCAGACGGAGGAGACGGTGGGTGATTGCAAAAAACAAACGACAATTATATTCGGACGGCACACACGCACACACACGAAAATACATAAGGCGAGAACGTACAACAGTAGCAGCTCGTCCCACGTGGCGGTGCTATAGAGTCCGGGAAGTAGTGGGCTGCAGTCCCGGCAGTGACGTAGTCGTGCGTGGTCGGGCGTGGTAGTGAAGTCGCAGCAGGAAGGGTCATGGAGCGAGTGGGCGACCAACCACTCGGTCTATGGTAGCCGCAATTGTCGATAGCTCCCCGCGTCTCTTCAGCGCCAGGCGAAGATCGCCCGCGGCGCTCGCTGTCCTGACGACGCCCGGCAGGATGAACCACGCGCGTAGATGCGGGTTCCCCGACACAGGAGGCCACGAACAGATCTGGCGACTTGAAGAACGTGAGGCGCTCGCTGTCCCGAAGACAGGCGCATCTGTGCGCGAACCCTGCTCGTCGATGCGGTTTCTGTCGACCTCCGGCCTGTTCCGACCGTGTTCCACCAGTGACTCGACTGCGCGAGCCCCTTTTTCTTCGCTTCTGAAGCACGAGCTGTTTCTTCTTCCTCGGCTTCCAGCGATCGGCCGCTCCGTCGTCTGCTCTCGCTGGGTCGTCTTTACGTGCTTCTTCACAATCTAAATAACGCCTACTGATAGAGCGCTTATATTTTGAAGGGTTCGCGCCGTCGTGCTGCCAAGGAAGTGATGCTGGCCGGTTGAACTAAAAAATGAACGTTTAATAAAACTAACAATCTATGCAAACACTACGCGGTACAATAACGTGGGCACACGCACTCTCCCCTAACCTTGGCCCCGGCGGTGCACACCCCTCCCGCGCACACAGCGTCTCGCCACCGAATGTCTCTGCCGCGCCACGGCTGCCGCTTTTAATGCTCGTGAGTGGGCCACGCGCATCACTGGTGCGCAGCACGTGTCAAGCAAGCCTAGCGATGCGCGAGATTCCCACACATTCCCCCCGTGTGACGAAAGCGTTCGTGGCAGGAGTCGAAGGGTCGGTCGCTTCGGGTAGGACTCGGCGGCCGTGTCGGTCGACTGCAGTGCCGATGCTGCTTTCACGTCTCAGTCCGGTCGTCGGATGCGGTCAGCTGGTGGTTGCTTTGAAGAATCTTCCGGGTCGTCACGTACCGATGTATCACAGCCCGCCTGGTAGCCATGCTGGCAAGCCTGGCGGCCTTCAGCACAGTAGCGCCCTCCTCATTCGGTTCCGCGGGTATCGAGCGGGGCTTGAGCTGCAGCCTCCTGCATCCCCGCGGTGCAGAATCCCGATCGCAGTCTTCCCGGTCACCTGGCTCTCCGCTGACGCATTGCGGCGTGGCCCCGGAAACAAGCGCAACCGAAGGGGACGGGGCGGATGTGCCCCTTCGTCGTCACTCAGCGTCAGCCCGCATTCTGCGGTAGGGTCTATCAAAAGGTCCGCGGCGTCCTCGTTCTCTGCGGGCTCCACGACCAAGGCCTCCGTGGTCTGACCGCTTGCGTATTCATCCTTGCTTTGCCGAAAACCTCGGCCTGACGCTCTACTTGAACCTGTGCGGGCGAGACCGCCTGTCGAGCCACAAGCGCTGCCCATCGTCCTTCGGCCACTGTCGGGACCCGAACTCCTTTTGCCTCGAAGTAGGCCACGGTCATCTCGCCCAGCTGTTCGAGCTCCTCGCGACACTGTTGTATCGCCGTCTCCATCTTGCTGGCTGCAGACGGCTAAATCCTCGTTGGGCGCCAGATGAAGGGTTCGCGCCGTCGTGCTGCCAAGGAAGTGATGCTGGCTGGCTGAACTAAAAAAATGAACGTTTAATAAAACTAACAAAACTATGCAAACACTACACGGTATAATAACGTGTGGCACACGCACTCGCCCCTAAGCTTGAACCCGCCGGGGCACACCCATCCCGCGCACACAGCATTCCGTCACCGACTGTCCGGGTCGCGCCACGGCTGCCGCTTTCAGAGCCCGAGAGCGGGCCACGCGCATCACTGGTGCGCAGCCCATGTTAAGCCAGCCTGGCGATGCGCGAGATTCCCACAATTTGCAGGAAGATTGGATATGACATTTATGGTCAAAATGTATTCCTAATTTGAGGGGCGAACCACGTTACGGTCGATGCTTGTCCATTGTGCTTTATTATCCGTGCTCACGGCACAGCAGAGTGTAAAATCGAAAGATCAGGTTTAACAGTAGACTAATATCAATGACAATTGCGACGAAACAATATAAAACACCTACAAGCGCAAACCCTTTATACTAGTCGGCGACTTCAACGTACACATTCACTGTCGGCTGTCACGGTATATACACAACTGTTGCTATAATCGAAACATTATATGTGTATGTGAATTAAAAAATGGTTTACAATAGATGAATATCACTCATAATTGTGGCAGAACAATATGGAACACCTACAAGCACAAACCCTTTATAATAGTCGCCGACTTCAACGTAGACGTTCTGGACCTTACGACCTACCTTTGTCGTTGACTCTTAATGTCACTTCATGTCACTCAATTTACATTACATAGGGCAACGCTCCGGTAACGTAGGGTTACTCACCCATACGATACCCAGAGCTTCAGCCTACTCGTCATGCTACACTTCGTGGAGATGCGTGGATTTTTCTTTTCGTGTTCACTTGGTGCAAAGCAGCATACATATGTTTACAGTGTCCCCGTTCTTGTTCAAAATTTTCCTTTTGAAGTTTTTTATTCGGAAAATTGTTTAGAAATGTATGCCTAAATGTAATACCATTACAAAGCGCGTTCCTTGCTGTTGAAATCCATACCATGTAGCATAGTATGAATAATGCTGTGTGGCAGTAGAAAAACTGTCATCCAGAGTAACCAAAATTAGCCTATTTTCCCACGGACAGGAAAGTCTTAAACGCCCGTTTTTCACTTGAAAATTTTCTATGATCAGTGCCGCCTCCTGCAAGGTATTCCCCTTGATGGCCAGAGACCACCGTGGGGCGCGCAGATTGATATCCTCTCCTTAGAAGGTGTAACCCAGCTGTAGGACACTTCCAAGGCCAGCGCGGGTCTTCTATAGTAGAAAAAAAACCAGAAAGAGCTTCTTTGGTACGGAGTTACTCCTCTTGTTGAAACAATGAACTATTCCAAATTTTGATACAATCCGGTCCGAGAAAGCGGGCAAGTTCGTGCATTTGAATGTTTTTGCTATAGCGCAGCTAAATTTGAGCACGAAGACCAGAGACAGGAAGGAAGTTTAGCAGTCATCCTGTGGCCCGTCATTGCCAGCTTTGCTTTTTCTCTTTGCTTCGTGCTCAAACTGAGCTGCGCTATATTAAAACGACGTTCTTGATCAAAATACCTCACAACTCAGAGTTCAATATTGTAGATCTCTCCGACACTGCACTCACGTGATATTCTCTCAGAATAGAGGAACCGGTCGCCATACCAAAAAAAATCTCTCTCAGAACGAGGAAATGGCACTACGTGGTCCAATGGAACGTCAGAAAATAATAAAGCCCGCAGACAAAGGTGGCGCGATGTTATACGGATGATACGGATGAGACAACACATTTAGTACGCGAGACATTGTGAAAAACATAGATTACCGAAAAAAAACTGCAGTGTCACTTCACACTTCCAGTTCCTGGAAGAGCTTACATATTACCTAAAATAGACAAAGTAGGCAACTCAGGGAGACCCATTACCGCCAGCATAAGAATGTTATCCGAACCAATATCCAGTTTTATTGATAGCATAATGAAAGACGTTCGCCCAATCGCTCTGCTTACCCTTCAAGGTGCTGCGACCGACGTACCTGTAAGCAATCCCTTCCCATTCCCGATTAAGTAGCTTGGAGGCGAATGTATCGGTACAGTGGAGCCTTGCGAAAGCATCACGTGCGTTTCTGATGGTTCATCAGATGTCAACGCCGTCTTTTGTACTCCCCTGACTGACAAATCGGCTGGCGACGTTTTCATGTACGTTATACCCAGGCAGCACACAACGTCGGGCCGATATTGGTTTTACGGCGGCTGTACGCGGCCTTACCTCGGGCCAGCGTTGCCAGCCTGTCGCCGATATCGGCGGAGCCGTTGACTTTCGCCGGCAAAATTGGGTCGATTTTGCCGCCTTTCAGCCGATGTTGGGCTTCCACCGGCAACATTGGGCCAAGCTTACCGGCGTCCCGCCGTCTTCCGCCGACATCGGCTTAGCCAATTTCTTTCACCGGCAACATTGGGCCGTGTTTGCCGGCGTTTTGCTGTTTTTCCGCCGATATCGGCTTAGCCGATGGCTTTCACCGGCAACATTGGGCCGAGTTAGCCGCCGTTTTGCCGTACTTTCGCCCACATCGGCCAAGCCGATGGTTTTCACCGGCAACATCGGGCCGAGCATGCCGTCATTCTGCTGTGCTTCAGCTGACATCGGCGGAGCCGATGGCTTATCGACGATGTTGGAACTTTCTTGTCTGCCTTCAGACAGTTATACATGCCCTGTTGAGAACGTCCTTTTGCGTCGCGGCGCTCCAAAATTCCTCGTCACTGACAGAGGTACAGCTTTTACCGCAGAGCTAATTAACGCAAACCATATTGAAATAGAGCCACACAAGTCACGGACGGACATCACCCGTAGGCGAATGGCCTCACCGAGCGGCTAAATAAAACCCTCGCCGACATGCTGGCAATGCACTGTACGTCGAACACATGACATGGCACGCCATAATATCTTCCGCACATAACCTGAAGTCAACAAGGCAGTGTAAGAAATGGCGCACATATCACGCCGTTCAAAGTAGTTCACGGAGGCCCCTCAACGACGCTGGACGCCGTGTTGCTGGCCGTCAGTGACGAGAATAACCTCGGTGTTGCGCTCTACCTTCAGCCCGCCGAAGAAGCCCGGCAGCTCGCCCGCCTAGGATACAATCGTAATGCAGTAGAGCATTAGGCGCTTGAATATTTGTAGCTTAAGCTGCAGAATGCCGCTACATGAATTGCTGTACTAGCACAAATAACAAAGTTCAAATATTGTACCGTGCTAATGCCGCACGTACGACTCGGGGCGTGAAGTATCGCCGACTGAATAGCTTGCATTCTCTGATTAGTTTCTGCTATGACAATGACTAACAACTATCACTAGCACAGTCACTTTTCTACCAAAAAAGGTGGTCTTTAGAAGAATAACTGACTCAAATTAGATGGCCACTTCGTTGACCAGCTGTTCAACGCTATCAAAAAATGTTTAAACTTTGTAACACATACCATTAACTACATGGGCCAAATTGGAAGTACTTTTCTTTTGTAAATGTGTTTGCCACTGGTCGGCCGACTTGACTAATGTATCCAGCATCAAAATTCACCCAAACATTACCGCACGAATGCTTATAGCGGAAGAAGTTTTATGTGAATACTAATTCTCTACATAACACGAGCCTGTCATCATATTTATAGCTCTATATCCTTTCAGCCGCTGAATGTGTGGCGCGAGCGCTCATATGCTACACGGACAGTTTCCGATCTCTGTGTTTACACATATTTACTCACGCGCGTGTTTGGGTGAAACGTAACAAGCGCATTTGCTTCAGTGATGTCACATAATTTTACTTTATAAAAATAGTAAAAAGCTCAGCAAGGCGTGTTGCTGAGCTAGTTGGTTCATTGCTTGAGAAAAATAGGTATGGTGCAAAAAAGACCGGACGAAGTGAAGACACGTTTTGTCGTTTGAATATTTCCAAATCAACTAGCGCGCGGACCAACTTTAACGAACTGACAAACACGTGTTTGCCACGCGTTTGTCAGTTCGTATTTGCACTTCGTTGCCGTCCATTTTGTAACATACATATCTTTTTCAAGTAAAAATCTCGCTCAACGATTGCTTCCCACGTGCTTTCAGAAACAGTCGCATAAAATTATTATTATGGCACGTGAAGTACGATGAAAAATGCGGCTCCAACGTGGTGTACGTTTTCATGTAGCGACATGTGGCAACAAGTGATGCATCGAAAATTCGACGAACGCCTTTCTCAAACGGCATGCCCATAGACATGCTGGGGGGATCGCACACCATTGTGGTAGGCTGAGCCGTGCTTTCAAGAAGGGATAATTCGACTTTTTTTTTCGTCTTCTTCAACCTCTACCCCCCCCCCCCCCGACCCTCCCTCCCTTCCCCTCGTTCAGCGTCATTGTCACGAAACTCGCTTGACCAGGCAGGGTAGGGTGACAGCAAGTTTTCACTCCGACCAGCAGATTTCTTCAAGAAGTGCGGTGTGTGGACATGTGTGGTGGAAAGTCAAAATTGTGCACGAGACGGATACGCGGCAGGATTCCGGCATTGTTTTCGGCAGAGATCACCGCAGCGAGAAACCGTTCCTCTTCTGTGTCCCGTTTGTTTGCGCTGCCAATTTTCAGTATGAATCTATACCAACTTGCCCGCCTTTCAACACTTCTGAAACCAGTGGCCGCCTGCTTTCATGTTGAACTCGCTCACCTCATATAAGGCCACCGTGTTCACTACTGTTACGTGTCATCACATTTTTGTTCTCTTCTTATCGCGTATTTTCTATTGACCATCGTGTTTCGTGTATTCTGATATGGTGCGCTTGCATTTTTTATTCACTCGTGTTTTTAGCGATCCAACGGACACACGTGAGCAGTTTTTATGCACGATTCCTTTCTGTTACAATCTTACCTTTAGATTAGGAATGCGTGCGTGTCTATCTTGTTCAGATGTAGAGTTCATGGGATCTTGTGGTACCGCTCGCAATGTTTTTCTCGTCGCGTGCAGCAGTTTATCCATCTTTTTGGCGCTTAAGTTATCACTGAAAAATTGCAATTTCCGCTTATAGGATAACGCTAATTTAATTGCCAGCCATGTGTTGCGAATGCCTACCGTTACTTGGTGAATTTAATAAAGGTCGGGAGGGGGGGTGTTCCTCTGCTCCTAATTAGCTCACGCGTTGCACAATCTGCTAGTCTAGTTGCCACTCTTAATCTCGTTTTTCCGGCAAGCCGCCTAACATTATCTTTCTTTTCTTCGGGCCCGTCTTTAATCCTACTTTGATGTTGCTTTCGTTTACATCTCCAGAATTTTTTTCGTGATTCGGCACCGTCGTTACTGAAAAGCGCGATATCGTCCGCAAAACGCAAGTAGCTAAGATATTCTTCGTTAATCCTTATTCCTATTTTTGCGCGTTCTAGTTCTTTCAATATTTATAGTGAATGTACCGCGCATAACGTTGATGAGATTGTATCTCTTCGCATAGGCGTGCGCACAGTGGGGCAGGGGGGCGGCCGGCCCCCGTAGTCGCCTAAGAAGAGGTGGGCGCAAGGTCTGCCAAACACCTTGACTTAATAGGGAGGGGGGGCGCCGCGATTAACCTTCGCCCCCCCCCCCCTCTGAAGGGGAACCCTGCTCACGCCTATGATTTTGCGCCTGACCCCATTCTCGATTAGGATTGTCCTGCTTTTTTTTGAGGAATACGGTGGCTGTGGAGTTGTTTTAGATGTTTGCTACGGTATCTATAAACGTTTAGATATTCCTTTATGGCATAATTATTCCGGAACTGCTGGCGTGTGCTGGTACCTGTGAATAAATTTGTGTTTATCACCTTGCAAATGTGTTGCTCCTTAATTTCTCAGACGCATGCGTAGTTGGTGCAGCAGGCCTTTCATCAGTTTAGTTGTGTTAGAGACAATATTGACTTTCGTTCTCGGCCTTACACGGTTCGACAGAATTGTGGGTCTTAATCGCACACTAAGACATCAGTGGAGCAGTCGTTCTAATTAGGCAGCATTTTTCGAATATGGCACCACTGGTAGTCGATGAATGCCGTTGGGCCGCGAATAGTCTATTTTAGCGCTGCTGATTTAAAGTACAGTAATCACAGTAATACCGAGCTGCCGTGGCTGGCACGCAGCCATTTTACTTTATAACACGTGTATCAGCCTGCCTGATCGAGTTACTTTACGCATCGAACAACTACCGCCGGTGTCCCCATATAAACTAGGTGCAGACCACGACGGTACAGTACTGCCGTACTTAACGCATGGTAAGCCACCACTGCTAAAACATAATAACGGCTGTAAACGGTCACGCCGGCGGCTACCCGACGTCGGCGGCGCCGACACCACGCCAGCATCGGCTAGCATACATAGGTCCAATGACGGCTTGCCATCATCGGCTGAATAACGGCATGCCCGTCTGGGACCGACGCTGGCTAGCCCACGTCGGCCCTAAGCCGGCAAGCCCGCATCGGCCCAACGGCGGCTATCCCACGTCGGCCCGAAGCCGGCAAGCCCGCATCGGCCATACGGCGGCTAGTCAACGTCGGGCCGATGCGGGTGAAAGTAGCGCGAGCGTGATTTGCCGACGTGGGGCCAATATTGCTGCCGTCATTTGCCGACGTTGGGCCAAGATTGGTCCAATGGCGGTGTGCTGCCTGGGTAGACGACGGTCTAAACCCGCAGCAACGCCGTGACCTTTATGCCTCCTTGAAAAATGTCGCCCAGCTTTCGATAGCCACAGAACTTTTCTAGCCCGAACATCAACTGTATGCCACCGGATCGACACAGGTAATACCCCACCACTACGGCAGCGACCGTACCGTGTCATCGACTAAACGCCGCGTCATTGATGAACAAGCAGGTGACATGCTAAACGCGGCGTCGTTCAACCGTCAGACAGGCCGTGGGCATCACCAGTTGTTTTATTTAAAACTAAAGATGGCACGATACGCTTCTGCGTAGATAATCGTCATCTAAACAAGATAACACCAAAGGGTGTTATGCTTTGCCCCGGATAGACGACGCCCTTGACTGTTTACAAGGTGCAGAGTTCTTTTCTTCCCTCGATCTCCGCTCTGGTTATTGGCAAGTAGCTATAGATACAGATGATAGGCCAAAACTGCATTTATTTGTCACACCGGCATGCTTATACGAATTTAGTGTGATGTTATTCGGCCTTGGCAATGCGCCCGCGACATTTGAGCGCATGATGGACACTATTCTACGAGGCCTCAAATGGAACACATGCTTGTGCTACTTAGATGATGTGGTGCTATTTGCGCCTGACTTCCCCACACACCTTCTTCGCTTGGAGCAGGTTTTACGATGTCTCACTGAAGCTGGCCTCCAAGTAATCCAGAGAAATGCCAATTTGGAGCATGCAAGCTGACCGTTGTCGGACATGTATCGAAGGCTGGCCTACTCCCTGATTCCGCTAAGCTGCGTGCTGTTAAAGTGTTCCCTCGGCCCGCGCCTACAAAAACGTTGCGCTGTTTCATCGGCCTTCGCTCATACTTCCGCCGATTCATTCGCAACTTCGCCTGAATTGCAGCACCTGTGAGACCTACTTCAAGGAGATCACAATCTATCTGTGTGGTCCCCGGCTTGCGATCATGCAATGATGACGATACGTCAGCTACTCACCGCACCACCTATACTGAGCCATTTTGATCCAAGTGCTCCCACAAAAATCCACACGGATGCTAGCGGTGTCGGTCTTGGCGCAGTTCTCGCCCAACGAAAGCCCGGCTACCAAGACCATGCTGTTGCGTACACGAGTCGCACACTCACAAGAGCTGAAGCAAATTATTCCGTAACTGAAAAGGAATGCCTAGCGATCATCTGGGCCATTGCGAAATTGCCTTACCTGTACGGTCGACCTTTCGATGTTGTTGCCGATCACCACGCACTTTGCTGGTTGTCCTCCCTCAAAGATCTCTCCGACCGCTTGGCAAGATGGGCTTGGAGGCTCCAAGAGTACGACATCCGGGTTATCTCCCACACAGACCAGAAGCATGCCGATGCCGACGTTCTTTCGTGTTCGCCTGTTCCCACTGACATTGCGAGTGTCTCCATTCTGGACAACTTATGTTTGCCATTAGGATCCATCGACATGGCTTTGGAGCAATGCAAAGATTGGTGGATTGCGTCTTTGATGGATTATCTCCCTGATGTGCTGGCATGCCCGCCATCTCGACCGCTACGCTGACAAGCCTCTCACTTCGCCACCAGTGATGGAATCCTTCATCGCCTCAACTACCAATCTTACGGCCACAAATGGCTACTTGTCATACCCAGGCAACTCCGCGCTAGCGCATGTGTTGCTTTCCATGCCGATCCACAGTGCGCACACACTGGTCTATTTAATACCTACGCCAGAGTACGTCTTTGGTTTTATTGGCGCGGCACGTACACCTTCGTGCAAAAGTACATTCCATCTTGCACAGAGCGTCTACGCCGCAAGTCCGATCCTCGCCGCTATTCTGGACCAATGGAGCCGTTCCCGTGCCGAATGTGACCATTTGACCGGGTTGGAATAGACCTTTACGGTCCTCTACCATACACATCCGCCAGAAATCGCTCGGTTATTATGGCGACAGACCACCTCACGAGATATGCAGAAACGGCCGCTCTGCCAGCCGCGACGACACGTGACGTTGCGTCTTTTCTGCTTCAACGTTTTGTTCTACGTCATGGCGCTCCTCGCGAACTCCTGAGCAACGGAGGCCGCGTCTTTCTCGCGGATATCATTCAATAACTTCTCGCTATATGTCATGTGATTCACAGCTGTACTACCGCATATCAGCCGCAAACAAACGGCTTGACCGAGCGCTACTACCAAACTCTTCGCGACGTGCTCTCTACGTATGCCGCCTCTACCCACACCGACTGGGACCTTATTATTCTGTACGTAACGTGCGCCTACAATAGGGCACCCCAGGCGACGACAGCCTTTTCTCCTTTCTTTTTACTCTATGGTCGAGTACCATCGTCTCCGATCGACACCATTCATCCCTACTCACCCGACTCATCAGGAAGCACACCAGTTTCCGAAGCTGCTCGATATGCAGAAGAATGTCGGCACCTAGCCTGCTCCCTTACAACTCAAGAACAGGGGCCACAGAAATTTTCACACGACGACGGACGGCCCCACAATCAGTTTCCGCCCAACTTTCCTGTTTGATTCTGGGCAACTCCCACTTCTGCGCCAGGTAGCTCCTCTAAGTTTGTCAGCAGGTACCAGGGACCCTACCGCGTGCTACAGCAAACATCTCCCGTTAACTACCTCATCGAACCCCTCACGCCCACTACGGAGCTCTGTCGCCGAGGCCGCGAAACTCTTCACGTAGATCGCCTCAAACCGTACCACGGACCCCTTGTTCTTACGACACCTTAGAACGCCTAATGGGCTCCGTCTTCAGCGAGGGGGTAAATGTGATGAAGAAGAAGTGCACCCTGAAGAGCTGCACAGTCGTATCGTCAGCGCTACGAAGGAGCGGCTCGTGCTGAACGTTGTTGCTGTACGCGCTGGCTGGGCTTACGATTCTATACAGTCTGATATTACAGTTTCTCTTGTCGAGGCCGTGTCTCAGCTCTTTATTATACACCGAGTAACTCACTACAGAAAATGTGCATACCGGATAGTATGGATCGTTAGCAGCTTCAGGAGAACCTTCTTGAGTTATATGCAGTGATAGGAGTACGTGAGTGCGTTGCCAGATTCTGAACGTATAGGTGCTCGCTGCAAGGAAAGAATTTTAGTGTCAGAAGTAAATGAATATATCTTCCAACATAAGCTTTCTTAGTTTGTACTTAGATTTGCGAATAAAAAAATCGGCAGATTCCACGCGTTATGGGAATCGGTTTCATGCGAAGCATTCAGCGAGTACTTTTACGCTGTATTTTATGGCTTTCAGCCAAGCGTTACGAGGTGGATCGACGTGTTCTTGTAAGTGTAGTAGCTATGTACACATCGTGGGTTTACGAGGTACGTCGACAACACCGGCGTTTAAAGGGTAACCATTGGTACGACGTTACGTCAGCCCTCACGTTAGCGTACATACGTCAGTATTATCGAAACTAAGTGCACATTATGGTGCTGTCATGTGAATATCATACGTAACTTTCCTTAATGTAGTCCTCCGTGGCCGAGCAATGCTTTAATATAGCTTGCTAAATCATAGAAATACAAATGTAGAGTTTTTCGGCTGCTATAAAAGTGGCGCCAAAACTGGAACCACAGACGTTACTCTGACATGAGGCCTGTATCGTAGAAGTACATATGTAGTATTTATTGCTTTCTTGTAAAATTAGATTACCAGCACCTAAGCACAATTGCCGTTGCACCAACACTGCGCCTACATAGGCTGTTTTTCCAAACCAGTTTATAGGCCTCGCATGGCTCTGTGGTAGAATACCTGATTGCCACGCAAAATGGCCGGGTACAATTCCTGCTGGGATCCTAATTTCTGTTTTTTCCACTCGTCGGGTCAACGTTGCCGATGTTCGTTTTTCATGACATTGTCGCACTTAAATTACCAAAGTCTGTTCTCGCCTTCCTGCGTAGATATAAACTGTCAATCACCTGTGGCGCACACCCGTACACCGCGGCCCGTCCTAAACGGGTATGTGCGACATGTGTCTAGAGGAAAGGGTTAGACGACGTACGCGACAGGATTTTAACGTTTTCATGTAATGACCGGACAGTCATATTCGTGAAATCATCTTACCCTCCTATGCCATTCTTGGTCGATACAAAGTTAAGAAGGCAATCATGAGAGCACCCAGACGTAGGCGGCTAGATAGATAGATAGATAGATAGATAGATAGATAGATAGATAGATAGATAGATAGATAGATAGATAGATAGATAGATAGATAGATAGATAGATAGATAGATAGATAGATAGATAGATAGATAGATACGCTCAAAGTCGCAGAAGCGAGCTCAGAAATGCTTCACATTTAAAAATCGCGCTTGAACCGAGAATCGGCGCCAGCGACCTCAGGCAGCAAACGCTTGCGTCGTTTTGCCGCCGCTTCCCGCGCTCTCGCCGGCTCGGGTCTGCTTGCCGGCGTCGCCGTTTTGCAGCAGCTTCCTTCGCCTTAGACTCCGGGACCGCTCTTTGTCTGCGTCGCCGTGCTGCTGCAGCTTCGCGAGCTCTCAGCTCTGGGTATGATTGCCGCCGACGTTGCCGTTTTGCTACAGCTTTACGAACCCTTGACTTCGCTTGCAGTTGAACCGCCACCCCCGCCATTTCACCCATTCGCCGCGAGATCGGGCTACAGGTGGCAGCACCGTCGCCGCGCTAGTGTGGATGGGCGGTTGTCGGCGCGTATAGAAACGCACACAAGACCGCTTCGTTGTGAGCGATTTGACCCGATTTCCGGCAAATAAAATGCGTTGACTGCAGCTTTCTGGTAATAGGTGCGCTCTTCATTCCCCAATTAATCCACGAAGCGCGCCGAACGTTACTATTACTAGTAAGAGTAGCGCATTCTGCCAACGAATCGGTTGCCCGCCTTCGGCAACAGTCGGCGTTTTCCCAGTGTATGACGTTTTCTTGTTGTTTTATTTGCACATGTTTATCTTGTGTTCCACCTACTATACACACTGCTGTAGCGCGACTGAATGAAATATTTACTTTTTGTTCACGTGAATACCCCCCAACAAAAAGAAAGCCCGTATTCCTGCACGATGAGTTCAAATAGCACATTCTTATTCATCCGCATTTCTTATTCAGTTCTTCATGAAATGTAGAACAGTTAATAGGTTTACTGAGGAAGGCTACGTGGCTGACAGCGCTTTAGCGCTACGCGGACGTTTAACACGCACACGCTTGTTTTTGAACGGTACACGAAGGTAACTGTACAGCACGGAACTTTCTTCGATTGATTACTTGCACGAGAGTAATAGAAAAAAGGCTCGGTTATTTCATGGGACCAAAGTACGTTTTTCATGCGAATAATGTCCGCTGCCCTCCGTCAATCTATAACAACGCAACACAAACGCTCAAGATAATGTAAAGAAAAAAAGATGTGGCTTCGCGTGATATTACTGCGACATAAATGTAAAGCACGCCGTTTAGATTATTTTTGACCATCAGGGCTCTTTAACACGTACCTTAATCGAAGTACACGGGTGTTTTTGTATAAATTTCGCCACAAGTTAAAATTGCGCAAGGCAACTCAGTTTTGCGATTTCCGGATCATTCCATTTTCTGTTCTTTTAAGGGGACAATTTAAGTACCGAAGTGTCAGGCGTGACTTGACAGAAATATTTCTGTGTAGTAGGACTAGGACCGTACACAACTAAAGCTCGTCGCGTAACCTATAACGACAGTCCCGAAGTAGTACACCTAGCCACAACGCGCAAGTGCACGAGAGTCTTTTTTTTACCACCGACCTGATAAAAGGCTATATTCACATGAGATTTAATACTTCTCATCGTTAGGGCAACGCCTAGTGCACTTTGCAATGCGCTTGAACCACAGAGCGGCACCTACACTGATATGCCTCTCGTGAACGGAGGGAGGGTACGACGACCACACACAGCACTCTCGACAAGTGCGCTCACTGATATTATTACAGTACATATCTAGCCGATCAAGGCCAAATGCTTCTTTACATCGTGTTAGGCATAATACGTACGTATTACCGCTTTTTGAGCACCTGCACAACGTACGCGCACATGCAAACACAACGTGGCTAGCAGACGACGCATGGAGCAATCCACACTAGGCGCGGTTCAGCCAGCAGCCGCTAGGCGGCGACTCCGCTCGATCTCGCGGCCAATAGCGGGTGCGACCGTCCATGGCGGGAGAGAGAGAGAGCGCGCGTCGGCAGCAACTGTGCATAGCCCTTGCTAAGGTCCCTCTATTTTTAAAGGTAGCGACAACTACACGCGCGCCCTCTCGAGGAGTCCAAGCAGCACCGATAGCAGACGATGCGCCGCTCGCTCCCGCGCATATTGCCGGCGCCTGAAACAGAACTGGGTGCTCGCATGAACTGTGAAAGCTATTAACATTTGTAGCCTAAGATGCTCATCAATTTCCAAACTATAGATACAATAACTTTAACGAGCACGGAGCACGTTACACGTTGAAATAAAACGCGTGCGTTTCCGAAGCAGATTCTGAGGCGGTTCCCCACAGCAGCCGTCATGCAGGGCATTTTTTTTTTCAATGCATCAAGAATCCTCTGAAGATCAATTTTAGTCTGTCACAAAGATCCCGGTCCTACTAAAACAACTCCAGGCTGTCCAGAAGGCCCACGACGCGGCGGTGAAGCTCGGCCTCCCCGTCCCTACGTGGGAGCGGCCCGCGATCCTCCCCCTATATGACAGGGGTGGATTGCTTTAGGACCTAAATTAAGTTTTTTGTCTATCTATCTATCTATCTATCTATCTATCTATCTATCTATCTATCTATCTATCTATCTATCTATCTATCTATCTATCTATCTATCTATCTATCTATCTATCTATCTATCTATCTATCTATCTTTGCATATTTTGACATTCAGTGTAACCTGAAGTACAGGTGGTATTTGGGAGAGCTAAAAGTGTGTGTTTCTAGTTCGAATAAAATAGGCAGGTGGTGAGCGCACTTCTACTTTCGGAAACTTCATCGGGCACCTAGCGCTCTTGAAGTGCGTAGCGCAAAATGCGCGCTATTATTGGTTAGACATTGTTTGTCAGCCGTTCGGAAGTCTTCCCAAGGTTACACGGTATTTTTAACTAAGCTTATTTTCTTTATACTCTAAGAGCTTTACTTAGGAGAAGCGGGGATATTCCACAAATGTAGTTGCACTGCATTTAAGGAATATGAGCAACTTGAGTACCTTTCAAGATCTAGGAAGTAAAATTCGGCAGATCCCACGCGTTGTGGGAATCGGTTTCATGCGAAGCAGTCAGCGAGTACTTTTACTTTGTATTTAATGGCTTTGAGCCAAGCGTTACGAGGTGGATGTCCACTAGTGTCTCGCCCATTTATTGTTTAACTGTTTTGAACGACGTGCATTTATCGAAAGCTCACCCGTTTTATTACCTCCGCCGCCTTCGTGTACCGCAGATATAAAGGTATGTGGCAATGTTACTCAATGCAATTTCAAATAAATTTGGAATATCCTCTAGGGGAAACGTCACGTGGAATGCTTCAACGAAGAAGCCTTAATCTACCTCGTACACGGCAAGGTGTGGCAAAAAACAAATCCCAAATGCCCAAATGGTCATTTCCCTGTGAGCATGTAGTTGAAGCCGCCCTGGTAAGAAAAGCAGTCAGCTGTATTAGGTCCCGAGCTATTTAATGTTAGAGATACGGGGTGTGACTCTGCATTTACCACTACGCACAAATCTACGGCATTAAGAATGCCGAAGCAATAATAGCGTTGCTGAAATAATGCTCATGAATACACACGAACAAAAGAACGCCGGCCAGTCGAAAGGTTGCTTGAAGTTATAACCATTACAAAATCACTTAGTTCGCATAGCCGGGTGTTTTCTGTGGACACAAATTTCTTGCAACTGATTTTTTTTCGCCCAACCATTCTTCAGCATATATGTTTCTCACCGCGAGGAACGAAAAAAAAAAGCTTTTTTCCATCCTCCACGTGGTGAGGCAACCGAAGGCATAGGGACCCGGCATACTAGCACGTCAGATTCCAAACAATAAATTCTAACGCAGAATGTCTGCGTCACCTCAATTTCAGGTACATAAACGCTTCCAATTTGCAACAACAATGCGACAGAGTCGCGTGAAGTACTCTCTACTTGTTAAATCGCCCAACTGTACGCTTCAAAACACAATAACCCGAACCTATCACCCGCAGAGCGCTGCCGCCACTGGACCCTTCGGGCGAGGCGCGACGGCGAAAAGTTCACGTGTCGCCAACCGGCCCATTGTAGGGTGCGGCGGCTGGATCAAGACCTTTCGCTACTTTTGAATGACAGAGGGACTTTAGCCCTTGGGGCGCCGCAGCGCCCCTAGCGGACTCCGTGCAAACCAGGGCGACAACGGAGAGACAAGGCTCGGCCCTAAGGTACTTTGCCCCTAAAAATTAGGATGCCAGCAGGAATCGCACCCAAGCATCCCGCGTGGTAGTCAGGTATTCTACCCCAGATCCCCGCCAGGTCTAGAAACTGCTTTGGAAAAAGACCCTATGCTGGCGTAATGTCGGTGCAACGTCACGTATATTTGGTGTGCTAGACTATCTAATTTTATAACAAAGCAATTAACACCAGATATGTACGGCTATCACACAGGCCTCATTTCGGGTCTACGTCAATTGTGGTTCCAGTGTTCGCTCCGATTTTATAGGATTTGTCAGGCCTTTTGGCGCTTATCTGCATCACGCACAATGGCAACCCGTTGAAGCAGGCGTCAGGATAACACACGCTGGAATGGCCATGCGCGTGAGGCGCGGCAGCGTTTGAAAAAAAGCACAGGGGGGCGGGGCAGATGGGACGTTGGCCGGTAAGAAAGCAGCAGAGCCAAGCCCGGTGGCTTTTTGGCCAAGGTAGAACACTCTAGCCAGGGGCCGGGGGATGCGAGTATGGTTGCGCGACGCGTCGGGCGTTTCCCCCGTGAGTGCTGCAGAGCAGGGGCCACGCTGGTTTGGAGCGTCCGTTAAAACGAGCCGTTGGCTCGTCTTCGATTTCCAGTTGAGTGTCAGTTCGTTTGCATACCGGCCTTAATGCTTCGCGTCGTATGTTCTGTGGTAGACCGCCGATTTGCGGTGATTGTCTGTTCCGGGCCTTTGGTCCTTTCATTGTACGCGTTTGTGCCGTGTTGTGCCGGCATTGAAGGCTTTGTGAGATTGGCTTGAGTCGTCAATTAAACCGGTCCTTATTCCCAGCGTTGCTGGCCCTTTGTCGCACCGATTGCGGCTGACTGACCCCCTGAGCGGAGGCGGACGCCTTCAGAGTCTTACAAACATTACATTTTTATTCCTATGGTTCAGCAAGCTATATTCAAGCGTTGCTCGACCCCGGAGGAGTACGCTAACAAAAGTTACGAATGATATTCACATCATCGCGCCGTAAAGTGCACTTCGTTTGCAAGATGGATGACAGCAGCCTCGCGACTCATTAATTACGATGGTTGTTGTTAACCGTGGTAGCGTTCAAAAGAAAATTGACAAATTTTGTTGTTTTCTGGATGATTCGAAACCTTCTATCGTACTTGGTTCTGAATCCTGGTTTGATGAAAACGTTACCGACAGCCAGATGAATTTTGTTTGCTATCGCAAAGGCTCTGAAGAAGGGGGGGGGGGGGCTGGTGCTTTTATCCTTGTTGACAAAGCATTCGTTGGAGTGCACTTCACATACCTTTTGAAAAATACGAGGGGATTTGGGTCCTCATTAGCCTTCGGAATGCCAAATCGCTATTGATGTACTGACTTTACCACCCTCCTGGTAGTACAATTGAGGCTGTGCATGACCTAAGTAGATCATTAGGACTAGTAAAAACGGATTAAGTTATAATCGGTAGTGATTTCAATATTCCAGAATCGAACGGACAGTTCTCAACCCTATTTCCAGCGTTCATAGTATATTAGGCAAAGAAATCTCGGATATATATGCAGCTCTTTCGGCCTAACGCAGCTTCTGCAGCATCCTACCCGCGGAACCCATATTCTTGACATAGTCTTCATAACTATTTCCGAGACTATTCGGTTTGTACTAATGCCACCTGGCATTAATGACCACAGCGCTCTTTCTTGCGAGTTGAACATCTAACAACCGCGCATTGCCAAGGGTATTCAGGGGCGTATTTACAATTACCGGAAAGCACGAACGAATGAAATATCGCTAGCTCTTGATGTGTACTTTCACGTTTTTGAAACACCTGGCGAAGAAACAAATGCTTGCGGCCTGTGGGATATATTCAGAACAGTGTTACTTGAACTGCGTGAGCAATACGTTCCTTCGTGGGTACTGACGCCATGGCGGAGCAAAAGCAAGCCGTGGTGTAGGTGCACGAAGGAAGTGCGCAGGATTGCACGGAGAGGAACAGTTGCCTACGCGGCATATAAAAAGAACCCTACATTACAACGCGCAGAAAAACTAAAGGAAATTACAACACAGGTCAATAATACGCTAAAGCTAGCGAAACAGAAGCAGTTTGAAACTTTTCTCTTGCGAGTATACAACACGTCCAAATAATTGCACCAATTCATCAAAAGAATGGTGATGATAACAGAGCGATCCAACCCTTTGTTCACGTTGACATGATCATTGCCAAGGATCTTACCCGCCACGGTGGTATAGTGGTTATGGTGCTCGACTAGTGACCAGAGCGTCGCGGCATCGAATCCCGGCCACGGCAGCCGCATTTTAATACGAAAGTGTTTTATGCCGGGGTCCACCAAGACTTTCGTGACGTATTTCCGTCACGGACATACGTCAGCAAAATGAGCACCATCAGATGGTAAACTGAAAACTGGAAGAAAACGTTCCGTTGACGAGAGTCGCAACCATGACCTCTCGGTCCGCGACGATGGCTCGTGGGCGTTTAGCTCACGGAACTACCGCCAAACACATAACGGAAGGTGCATGAACGCGCCTTTTATCTTTCACACTCTCCTCTCACAGTGCTCGTGGATGGATTGATGTATGCTATGAGCGTCGCCTTTATAACGGGGCAGTAGCATGTGTGCCACAAAGCTCGAAAAAAAAAAGAAACGCGCCGTTGCTACGGCCGCCCCATTCGGCACGTTTGCAATGGAAGCGTGATTTCGTCAACGCTTTAACTCACCGCGAGGTGGTGGCTCTAGCCCAAGCCTCGCTCATAGCATCTATCCATATCGAAAAATAGCTCCCTGAAGCTCACTGGCTGTCGCACCGCGTTCTCCGCTCGCCATGTGAAAATTAACAGCCAAACTAGAGGGAAAGGGAAGACACGACGCGCGTAGCGTTTCTCTTCGCGTTTCAAGATGCTTTGGAGGAGTGCATATTGCCACGCCCGCTTTTTCTTTTATTTTGATGTGTTCGAATTTGACCAGAAAGGACGATTATCAACGCTCGACGCTGGCCGCGAAGCAGTGTTCGAGAAGCTTCACAATTTTAGTAGATCGTTTTGTTAAGATTGCGCGCCGCGCGCGAATGTTCCAGCTTTGTCGACAGATAACACCGCCACCAGCGATATTGCTGGAAAGTTCCATAGCGCCTGTATAAAAGCCGACGCGCTTGACCGTTTGTTAGTTGATCGACGGACGACGCCCTGTTCGCCGCTATCATTGTACAGCGTGTATTGCTGTAGTTCTAGTTCTCAGTTTCTCGGCCACAAGTTCGGCCAAATAAACAGTTTCATCTCGGACGTGCTGACTGTTGTCTTCGTCGACGTCACGACCACGTGACATCTGGTGGAGGTGCTTCTTCTTCCATGATCCGGACGCCCCCGCGAAACGCTGACCCAAGCCCAAGCCGCGAGGAGGACGACGCCAAAGAAAACTCGGATCGTCGAGCAAGCCGCAGGCAACAAGGTCTACCGCCAGAGCACGGGCCTCTACCTGAAAAGACCCGGCAAACCAAAATCCTGACTTCGACCACAGCGACGATGACAGACGCTGTGCCGCCCGCACCGATCCTTCTCCGGACGCCCAAGGAGCCGCCAACCTTCCGCGGATCGTCGTTCGAAGACCCGGAAAGCTGGCTCGAAGCCTACGACCGAGTCGCCGTTTTTAATGCCTGGACCAGCGAAGACAAGCTACGGCATGTCTATTTCGCTTTGGAAGACGCCGCTCGGACCTGGTTCGAGAACCAAGAGCGAAGCCTGACAACGTAGGACATTGTTCGCGACAGGTTCCTCACCACATTCACGAGCGTCGTCCGCAAAGAGAGGGCTGAGGCTCTGCTCGAGACCCGCGTGCAGATGCCGAACGGAAACGTGGCGCTCTTTACGGAAGAGATGACGAGGCTGTTCCGCCACGCAGACCCTACCATGCCCAAAGAGAAAAAAGTTCGCCTTCTCATGCGAGGAATCAAGCAGGAGCTTTTCGCTGGGCTGATGCGGAACCCACCCAAGACCGTCCAAGAATTCCTCTCGGAGGCGACAACCATCGAGAAGACGCTCGATATGCGCACTAGGCAGTACAATCGCCGCGCATTCCAAGACAGCGCAGCAGTTCATGCCCTCGGCTCCGACGACTTACGCGAAACGATCCGAGCCATCGTGCGAGAGGAGCTGCGAAAGCTTGCGTCGTTTGCACAGCCGGAAGTTACGTCGATTGCTGACGTTGTACGCGAGGAAATCCAACAGTCACTGGGTGTTCCTCAGCCGGCACCGCCGCAGCTGCAAGCAATGAGCTATGCTGCTGCAGCCCGACGCAACGCCCCCCTCCTCGCCGACGTCAAGACGCCGCGCCGCCCCAGCAGTTCCGCCGCCAGGCACCACCGCCGCGACCACCGACGTCATACCGCCCGCCAGCCGGTCAGCGATACACGCCGAGGAAGACCGACGTTTGGCGCGCCCCCGACCATCGTCCACTCTGCTACCACTGCGGAGAAGCCGGCCACACCTACCGCTGCTGCCATTATCGACAGATGGGACTGCGTGGGTTCGCCGTCGACGCGCCGCGTCCACAGCAGGGTGAACGACCACGTGACATCGCCGACTATCTGGCAGGAGCGCAGTGGACCCCCCGAGGACCTTCCCGATCGCCGTCGCCAAGCCGCTACGCCTCTCCCCAACGCCGACCATACACTGGCCCAACCCGGGGCCGGTCACCTAGCCCGCATCCGGAAAACTAAGGGCAGCAACCGATGGAGGTGCGGTTGCTGTACGACGAAATACCGAAGACCCTCCGCCGCCGACGCCGCCGCCACGACGAAGGCTTCAGGACACGACGCGAACCCCTGACGACGAAACCTCGCGGACCGAAGTAGACCTGACGACGCAGCGTGGAAGCAGCGGAACAAACCGACGTAGCCGTGACCCGACGCCACGACCTAACTGCAACGCAAGACGACGAACTAGCGACCTCGACGTTCTTATCGACGGCCACAGCGTCACAGCCCTCGTCGACACCGGAGCCGACTATTCTGTCATCAGTGGACCGTTCGCCACGAAGCTGAAGAAAGTTAGGAGAGCCTAGGAAGGTCCCGAAATCCGGACAGCTGGAGGTCACCTCGTAACGCCGGAGGGAATCTGCACAGCGAGACTCACCATTAACAACCAGATTTATCCCGCGAACTTCGTAATCCTGCCGCGTTGCTCGACAGATGTCATCCTTGGTATGGACTTCTTAGGCCTTCATGGTGCAATCATCGACCTGAGGTCTAAGTCAATAACACTGTCCACGGAAAAGGCACTACCGCCGCACACTCCGCCAAGAAAGCACGCCTTGAATGTGCTGGAAGACCAGGTCACCATTCCCCCTCGCTCCAGCGTCATCATTTCCGTCGGCACTCAGAAATCGGCAGACCTGGAAGGCGTTGTTGAAGGCGACCAGCACCACTTGATTAACCGCAAGATTTGCGTCGCAAGAGGAGTAGCAGAGCTGCGGGCAGGGAGAGCAACAGTTATGCTCACGAATTTCAGCAACGAGTACAAGCACGTGAGCAAAGGCACGACGGTCGCCTATATCGAAGAAATCGTAGAAGCCAGCAATGCTTTCGGCCTCACCGATTCTCCCGAGCCTACTCCGACGAATAAAGCGCCGCAACCAGCTTTCGACATCAATCCCAGCCTTCAGAAGCACAAACAAGAACAGCTCAAAACCCTGCTCTTGCAATACAAGGACTCCTTTTCGTCGTCGTCAAGAATTAGGCAGACTCCCGTGGCGAAACATCGCATCATAACCGAGGAAAGCGCCAAACCACTCCGTCAAAGCCCCTACAGAGTTTCGACGCGAGAACGCGAGGCCGTGAAGAAACAGGTTGACGAAATCCTACGCGATGACATCATCCAGCCGTCGAAGAGTCCGTGGGCATCCCCGGTGGTGCTGGTGAAGAAGAAGGATGGGACTCTACGTTTTTGCGTCGATTATCGTCGCCTTAACAAAGTCACGAAGAAGGACATGTATCCCCTTCCCCGGATAGACGACACCCTGGATCGATTGCACAACGCAAAGTACTTTTCGTCGATGGACCTCAAGACCGGTTACTGGCAAATAGAAGTAGGCGAGAGAGACCGATAAAAGACTGCTTTTATAACACCAAACGGCCTGTTCGAGTACAAGGTCATGCCCTTTGGTCTTTGCTCGGCACCTGCGACTTTTCAACGGGTTATGGATACAGTACTGGCCGGCTTGAAGTGGCAGACGTGCCTCGTGTACTTGGACGACGTCGTTGTGTTTTCCTCAAACTTCGACGAACACCTTCGGCGCCTTGAAGTTGTACTTCAAGCAATCAAGACCTCCGGACTCACCTTGAAGCCTGAAAAGTGCCGCTTCGCGTACGAGGAGCTCTTGTTCTTGGGTCACGTGATCAGCAAGGATGGTGTTCGCCCGGACCCGCGGAAAACAGCTGCCATCGCTGACTTCCCGACGCCCACCGACAAAAAGGCCGTACGCCGTTTTGTCGGCTTGTGCGCCTATTACAGATGTTTCGTAAAGGAATTTTCACGGATCGCCGAGCCACTGACGCAACTCACGAAGGCCGACGTCGAATTCAGGTGGGAAACGTCGCAAGTTCAAGCATTTCAAGAATTGAAACAACGCCTGCAGACGCCTCCCATCCTTGCGCATTTCGACGAATACGCCGATACGGAAATCCACACCGACGCAAGCAGCGTAGGACTCGGCGCCGTCCTTGTGCAAAAGACCGACGGATTCGAAAGGGTCATCAGTTATGCTAGCCGGTCGCTATCAAAGGCAGAAATCAACTACTCCACAACAGAAAAGGAGTGCCTGGCCATCATCTGGGCTACATCGAAGTTTCGCCCCTACCTCTACGGCCGGCCCTTCAAAGTTGTGAGCGACCACCACGCCTTGTGTTGGCTAGCTAACTTGAAGGACCCTTCAGGTCGCCTCGCACGGTGGAGCCTACGACTTCAAGAATTTAACATAACCGTCGTTTACAAGTCCGGAAGAAAACACTCCGACGCTGACCAACGTTACTAGATCAGCTTCAGTTTGAAAGCTGCGCGGCGGCGCGTGTCCCCTTTCCGTCTCCCTCCGCGTGGTGGCGCTAGTCACACGCTCGGCCCTGGCTCGGCCCGACTTCCCGGCAGGTCGAAGCACGTTGCGCGAACCGTTGTTGGTGGTGCTGTGGTGGTGTGCTTTGTTCATGTGCTTTGTTCTTGATTTTCGATTCGTCTGACGTTATAAGTGGCGTTGTATCGTGACCAACAGACATGCCGCGTTGCTTCGTGACCGGCTGCAAAAGCGGTTACGAAGCAACGCGGCGTGTGGCCTGAAGCTTTTTGCATCACAGGGGCTATGCGGGTAACGTTGCTGTCAACACTTGACATCATTGAATACTTGTTTGGCCAGGGTGCTCACTGTATTTTCACAGCGAAGCTTAACCAAGATCCTCCAGAGGTGAGTGCAAAAGCTGTGTTTATTCGAGTTTAATAGAACTGACAGATTTCTTTCACTTGTATCGGCGTCACTTCAGATTAGTGCGCTCATTTGCTGGTGATGACTCACATCGAACAGTCGTCAACTACACACAAATATTCCGACTTCTGAGTTGTATACACCGATCAAAACAGCTCTGCGCGGGAACGTGGAAAGTGCACCAAGTGCTGTGCTTGTGAGTGTTCAGGATACTCTGAGAAGGACGAAAAAAGACTGCCGCTTGAATAAGGCCAAGTTGCGTGATCTGATTGAAGCTAGGACGCGTGACTTAACCACAGGGCCAGGGGACTCCCACCAGCACGAGGACAGCGACCACGTTGATTTCAAAGGAGAAGTAGACGAGAGCATCCTGTAATATTTGTCAGGATATGTGACTCATAAATTCACAAAAACCACCACCTTCTCTTTGTGCATAGGAGACATAAGCTCCACTGAGCCAGTTGTAGGCAAATATGCTTACCTTACTATTTACAAGAGCTTCAAGAAAGGATCTTTGAAACATCCTTCGAGAAAAATGCTGCACTTTGTGAAAATTGCGAAGCGCGCAGTTTCACATTCTTTGAGGGGGGGTCAAGTTACATCAGACATCTTTTGGGACGAGCTTGATGAGCTGGAGATGGAGAAAATCGATCGTCTTGGATGCCTAGAGCTTGAGGCTGCCTTTACATGTCAGGTGCTGAATTTTATTATAGTTACTAGGATGCACTTCTACGCTCGGGATGTGAATCACCGCCTTGAGAATAGCGAGAAAGCCGTCGTGGCAAATAAAAAGGCCCGTTTGCTGTAGATAAATGCGTTATCCATGGCCAAGTGGGCACATAAAATTTTGAGTACTTTTACAGAGTAACAACTTACTTTGTTGAATCAAAACACAAGCTCTCTTTCATTCATTCGTCCAGACTCCTGAGCAATGAACGAATACGCGAAATGAATACGGAGTCTCGTAGCTTACGCAAACACGAGAAACGACATCGAACTGGCCTTAAGCTATGTCGTCAAATAATGAACTTCACTAAGAGACACCAAAATAACACACGATTGGCTATTTATGTGTTGAGCCGTTTAACTGAACGTCTAATTATAGCTGAATAGCACGTCAGTCCATACCCTGGCATTGCTCTTCGCATTGCCGCAGATGTGTAAGGTGCATTTATTCGCCATCCCTGAGGCCTGTACTTCCATGTAATTGCGGAGGAAATACAAATTCACGTGTTGCAAACGAAACGCACTGGAACGCGCTCGGAGGAGGCGGCCGCAGACAGCCGCAGAGGCAAGCGCACGCGGTTTTAGGGCCGAGAGAGGTGGCAGCGCCACCCCGCGAGAGGAGACGGAAAGGGGACACATTTGCGCCCGCGGCTCGGGCGGAGCTTGCAAACTGAAGCTAATCTAGTAACGTTGACGCTGACAGCCTGTCCCGCGCGCCCGTCGACCCACCGCCGCAGGACGACATGGAGGATGACTGCTTCTTGGGAACCATAAGTACCGAAGACTTCGCCGAACGACAGCGAGCGGACCCAGAACTCAGGCGCCTTGTGGAATACCTCGAGGGCAGGACCACCGTTGTTCCCAAGGTATTCACGCGAGGACTGACGTCGTTTTTCTTGCGCAGCGGTGTTCTCCTTAAGAAGAACTTCTCGCCGCTTCGAGCCGATTCCCTTCTCGTAGTGCCATCGACATTGCGACCAGAGGTCCTCCAGGCTCTGCATGACGACCCGACGTCTGGACACTTGGGTGTTTCTCGCACGCTCGCAAGAATACAGGAAAAGTACTACTGGCCGCGCCTTGTCGCCGACGTAACTCGCTACGTCAAGACGTGCCGGGACTGTGAGCGACGCAAGACACCGCCGACTAGGCCAGCCGGACTTCTGCAGCCTATCGAGCCACCTCGACGGCCGTTCCAGCAAATTGGGATGAACTTACTGGGGCCGTTCCCGACGTCCAATACCGGAAACAAATGGATCGTCGTAGCTACCGATTACCTCACCCGCTACGCCGAGACAAGGGCCCTACCCAGAGGCAGTGCCGCCGAGATAGCGAAGTTCTTCGTTGAGAACAACCTCCTGCGTCATGGCGCCCCAGAGGTCCTCATCACCGACAGAGGTACGGCGTTTACTGCTGACCTAACTCAGGCAATACTGAGGTACAGTCAAACAAGCCACCGCCGGACCACAGCGTACCACCCACAGACCAATGGCCTCACCGAGCGCCCAAAACAAGACCATTGCCGACATGCTGGCCATGTATGTCGACGTCGAACACAAGACGTGGGATGCCATCCTTCCGTATGTGACCTTCGCATACAACACGGCCATGCAAGAAACGACGCAAATGACGCCGTACAAGCTGGTCTACGGAAGGAGCCCGGCAACGACGCTCGACGCAATACTACCAACCGCCACCGACGAAGACGATCTCGACGTTGCCGCCTATTTGCAACGCGCCGAAGAAGCTCGACAGCTCGCCCGCCTGCGCATCAAGAACCACCAGAGGGTCGACAGCCGTCACTATAATCTTCGACGACGCCACATGAAGTACCAACCCGGTGACCGTGTGTGGGTCTGGACGCCGATACGTCGACGTGGGCTGAGTGAAAAACTTCTTCGGCGATACTTCGGCCCATACAAGGTGCTTCGACGTCACGGCGCTCTTGACTACGAGGTCGTCCCGGACGGCATTACGAACTCCCAGCGACGCCGCGCACGACCTGAAGTCGTCCATGTCGTGCGCCTTAAGCCGTTCTTTGCGCGTTAGCGAACTTGGGGACTGTACTTTTTCCTGTGTTATTGCATTTTTTTGTGTATGCACTTGTTTTTTTTTTCCTTTCCATGTTCTCTTGCAAGCATCGGGACGATGCTTTTTCAGAGGGGGGCAATGCCACGCCCGGTTTTTCTTTTATTTTGATGTGTTCGAGTTTGACCAGAAAGGACGATTATCAACGCTCGACGCTGGCCGCGAAGCAGTGTTCGAGAAGCTTCACGATTTTAGTAGATCGTTTTGTTAAGATTGCGCGCCGCGTGCGAATGTTCCAGCTTTGTCGAGAGATAACACCGCCACCAGCGATATTGCTGGAAAGTTCCATAGCGCCTGTATAAAAGCCGACGCGCTTGACCGTTTGTTAGTTGATCGACGGACGACGCCCTGTTCGCCGCTATCATTTTACAGCGTGTATTGCTGTAGTTTAGTATAAGACGGTGGCGCAAAAAGGGACAAGGACGAAACAGGAAGAAGAGACGTATACAAGCGCATTGTGCGCTTGTATACGTCTCTTCTTCCTGTTTCGTCCTTGTCCCTTTTTGCGCCACCGTCTTATACTTAACTATGCACCAACTAGCCCCGCAACAAATTTTATTGCTGTAGTTCTAGTTTTCAGTTTCTCGGCCACAAGTTCGGCCAAATAAACAGTTTCATCTCGGACGTGCTGACTGTTGTCTTCGTCGACGTCACGACCACGTGACAATATCGAGTATCGGTGCTTATTATGTGCTTGTTGATGCCTTCTTCGTGCGGGATTCACCACATGCGGCGTCCAAGTATATGTTAACAACTTCAGCTATCGCCAGGGTTAAATCATGTTCGTGGGCGTTAGTCGTCGGTACGGAGATGTGCCACTGGCGTGAACGAGAGCCCATCCACATCAATCGGTGCTATATCTGCCAAACGACCGTAGACATTGCACAAGCTCTCATATACCAATGCACTGTAAACAATCAACTACTTCTGCGATGACACTTTTCACTTTCGTGTTATGCTGATTCCTATGTCAGAGGGATCAGCCATCTTTTTAATCTGAGGCGAAATTGCTTGAGGCATGTGTACTAAAATTTGGGTGCACCTTAAAGAACAGCAGATCGTCAAAATTTCCGGATCCCTCCAGTATGGCGTCTCTGATAATCATATAGCGGTTTGGCACGTTAAACACCTACGATTATTGTTATTACCGAGGATCTTGAAAAGTCAGAGCATTTTAATTCTTACTTTACTGCAGTGGTTCCTAATCCGGAGGGTGATAATCACCTCAACACTAATCAAGTTACCACTGTCTGTGATTTCATGTGTCTTATCCTAATCACTCAGCAAGGTATACAGACCCTCCTAGAGCGTCTTGATTGGTCTCAAGCAACCGGGACCAACGACTTGTCATGCGCGGTACTTGCCTCTTGTGCAAATGCAATTTCAATGTATGTACCGTTATTTTTGTAAATATTTACAAGAAAGCGTTTCACCGTTTGAGTGGAAGACAGTCAACGTCACACCAGCGCACAAACCTGGAACACGTGACCGTGTACGAAACTATAGCCCGATTTCTTTGACCGGTGTTGCATGAAATATATTCGAGCATGTTCTTTTCAGTAACATTATGCAGAATTTAAGCACTTTTGCATTACTAAGTCCCAGCAAACACGGTGTCCGAAGTGGTCTTTCCTGCGTTACCCAATTAACTGAGTTCGTCCAAGACGTAGCTGGTCCTCTTAACAAAGGCTATTCTATTGACTATATTTTCATAGATTCTAAGAAAGCATTTGATGTGGTACCTCGTCATTTACTAGTTGATATTGTTGCCGTGGTTCAACATTGACTAAACTGTCAATAATTGGATTAAGGAACAGGGGCGTAGCCACAAATTGTTTTCGGGGAGGGGGTTCAACCATACTTTATGTATGTTCGTGCGTGCGTTTGTATGTGCGCGTGCCTATATACGCCAGCAAAACTGAAAAATTTCGGGGAGGGGGGGGGGTTTGAACCCCCCAACTCCCCCCCCTTGGCTTCGCCCCTGTTAAGGAACATGTAATTATCAGGCGAAAAAGGGTTCTGATTGGCGGAGCTCAGTCAGGCAAAGTCGGGGCATCTGGTCTGCCCGAAGGCTGTATCTTGGTCCCATTTATTTTCAACCTATAGGAAAGACATGACTGACGGAAGTCGTATATCGCATTATTCAAAGAAATAATGACAATCGTGCTCTGCAGAATGACTTGAACGTCACTCCAAGATGGTCCAAGATGACTATCACCTGTGGAGATAGGTTTGCACTAGGCTTACCTACGCGCGCGACCGTGTAGGGACGCCACGTTCTCCACTGCCGCTGCGTGCGACGACGCTGCGGCCGGGTTCGTCGTTTTCTCCGACACGGCGCAGAAACCACGCACGAGGCAGGGTAACAACAAGAACGGGTTTATTAACCAAAGATGCAGCAAAGTGCGACACTCACGGGCTTGCAGGCCGTATAGGGAACTCCGCAAGACCGAGCAAGTACGCTTGCCTACGGCGCGACGACTCACGCACGAGGGCCGAAGTCGAACGCACGAACGAGAAGCCGCCTGCTCAGCAGCGCGCCAACCTCTCGTCAATGCCTGAGAGCATCTGCCGCGGGCAAGCCCGCGCCAGACAGAAGCGAGCTCAAGGGGGAGGGCGGTTGTCACTGGCAGCCAATGAGGACAGGCGTTGCGCAGTGACGTAAGCTAGCTTGGTGGCGTGAGCATGTGAGCATGTCGAGGCATGCCCGGACGCGTGCCCGTGCGCCGGGAAGCCGACGCATGGCTCGCACCAGACAAAGAGGCCTGGCGCTGCCGCCATGGTCGCCATACTGCCGATTAACGGCGGTCCCCGGCGCTCGAGCCGCGCAGGGCCAACACGCGCGCTAGCTGGGGAACGAGGCGCCAAAGGGAAGGGCGCGCTCGAATCCCACACACCTTACAAAAAAACCCTACATATATCTTTCACCAGGAAAAAGAAGCAAAATATTTATACTTTTAACATACACTGCACTCAATATAAAAGGACAGGGCTTGCAAACACGGACAAAAGAAAGAAGTCAGGACACCACACCAATACCGGCGCTATCGATGGGTTTACGAATGCTGCTGTGAAATGGCGATAATTATTAAGGCTAAAGCGCTTCGAAAAAAAAAAACGGTTGTTAGTCGGCATTTGTGGTGTCCTAACTTAAGAATTTCTTGTGTCCGCTTTTCCATGCCCTGCCTTTTTAGAATGAATACTCACCAATTAGCTCAGCTCTCTGTTATGAAATGCGAAGCATTTCTTAGCGAACCTCAGGCACTTTGGCCGTTTCTATCTACGTATCTTTCCTTTGGCCGTTTCTATCTACGTATCTTTCCTTGCGTTCTCCGCGGTGGTGTAGCGTACCGCTACACCACCGCGGAGAACGCAAGGAAAGTGGGGAAACTGAAGACAGAACACCCTTGGAAGGCGCTCAAGTACCATCCACTCGTCCACATGGTCCGCAACGTGGACCACGGGGATTACGCAAAAACCGGCGTCAATGCTTCCTACAATAAATCTGCTGAGAGAACCAGGCCTCTCATCATTACCGCTGTCTTGAGCATTGATTTATCAAGACCCAAAAATGCTTGGTCCTCATATTGCGTGAAAGACGGATTGGATGTGGAGAGGGCATCAAAAGACCTGGCTGCCACGTCCTCGACAGGAGGCATTATAGATCATTTCATCGTAAGAGGCATCCAGGATTTCCACCAGCTGTACTATGCCTCGCACTTAACTACACTTAGACCCCTCGTAACCGCGATCACGAACGGACCCGATTAACAAGTCCGGTCCAGCTGCTGGTGCTCAATGATCACGGTGATGATGACCTTGTTCGAGAACTGTCAAGAACCCCTTCTACACATACACACGGGTTCGTGAAACGTGCGTGCATTCGCATAACGGACATGTATAAGCATTACAACTGTAACTGTGACTGTAACGTACGTACAGTGCGCCTGCGCCTGCCATTCGGTTTTGTATATATCTAAGGAAACTTTTGCTGAATGAAGCTTAGTTACTTACGCCTGTCCTGTGCGTCTGTGTCCTTTCTTTGTCCTGTTCGGATTCGCGCTATCCAGTATTGATGAATATAAGCACTACATATCAGTTTTCCGCGTCTAGTGTTGGTAACACCTATGTGTCTGTTGCCATCGCTACGAAACAAACTGTAAACAACTGGTTATATAATAGATATGCGACTCTTCAACATATGAGTGCGCGTATATCACTTCTATATTTCTCTAGCGTCATTTCGTAACGTTTCGCTCAATGTGAAAAATTACGCGACAGTCAACATCCCGCACATGCTTCGCATACCATCGATTTCCACGGTACGTGGGATCTGCCAAATTTTTCTAAACTGCACTGAAACCTCGTCAGTAGCTAAATTCAAATATCTCGGAATGTGTTTTACCCCTGACGTTTCACTACGTGACTGAGTATGTAGTAACAAGGCTTCTCAATTTCTCGGCTTGCTGCACAGAAATGCAAAAAACGTTATCTCTGCATTGTAAGAAAATATTGCATTAAACGAACGTACGGTCTGTAATGGAATATGCCTGTTACGTGTAGGACTCCTGGATTCCGACATTCATAGACAAATTAGCGCGGATACAAAATTGTGCAGGACGTTTTATACGTGCTAATTATAAGGGAGGATTTAGTGCGTCAACTGCCACACACAGACTCGGGCTATAGTCTCTTGAGGAACGAAGAAAGAAGCTTCGTCTGAAGTTCTTTCCTAATATATTCCACTCTAGGAGTGATATATAGTTTGACGTATATTTCTTCGTGCCTTGACCACCTACATAATATAAAGTAAATGGGATGTAAAACAGAATTCTTTAATATCTCCTTTTTCTCGGCAACAATCCATGATTGGAATACATTACCACAAGACGTTGCTATCACTTCAGATGATGCTTTCTTTTAATCTTTATAACTATTTTGTGTACTTGTGTTTTCAGTGCGCAGTGCTCTGCTAGAAAAGCAAATTAGTTTAATTACTGTAAGGTGGTAAATTATTTGTCTCTGTCGATTTCTATGTGCATGTACGACCTGAACTTTTATTTCTGGCTGTACACTTGCTCTGGATTCCTCCCCCACCCCCATTGTTGTCAGTGCGGGCGCTGTGGGTAACCTGATAAATTAATGAGTAAACTAAAGCAGCAGCGTTTAATAAAACACTAAGCTCCAGAGCAACTCAATAACCTGGTCAGTACGATCACCACGAGGCGCACTAAAGACCTCACTTACGTCATTCAAGATACAGAGGGTATCCTGGGATTTCGCATGCCCATCTTCGGCTGATATGTAATAGCACTGTTGGACTTCCAATGAATGTGTTAGCACCGCGTGACCCCAATGCGGTTCGCAGTGGCGTTCATAACTCATTCCAGCCTTTTTTCTGTGTACTTTAATGAGTACTTCACTTACACTTTACTCATGAACAACGTGACTCTATGCGGGAAGTGCGAAACGAACAGCGTGATTTCACCTGGCACGCACAGCTCAAAACACTGGCGGCAAACCACACCATACATGGAAAAGTTCTATGTAAAATAAGTGAACTGTGAGCGATGCTTACGGTCTATGGTTCCCTGCACACTCTTTGGGCCCCATTCGTCGTTGGCGCATCCCTGAAATATGAAAAACATTGTAATCACTATTTCTGCCTTCTGTGGCTTTGTAGATGTGTCGCAAGTTAATTACTAGTAATCACTGATAAACGCTCGTAACTTACAGAGTAGAGCATGCTGAAAAGACAAGAACTTGAATAATTAGAATGCAAGAGGTAAGCGGAAAATGCGCACGGTGCAATAAGTACTGCCCTACAGTAGGTTTATGTAGCTATACCTGTAATGATCAAAGCCAGACCACGTGTCAGCAGGAACAAAGACAGGATTATTTTTGAGAAAAAAAGGGAAGGGGTGCTTCTATCTTTGTGGTGGACGGGATACACCTTGTCTCATGATTGATAATGTATATTGTTGCACGAAGAAAGCAGGCACACGAATGCAGAGTTGGTGTACTTACAAAAAAATTCACCATCTCACACTAAAGGGAACCATGTGGGGATGCGAAGGAGTGCATGGGTCGACTTAAAGCTCCGTTTATCACGGGCACCTTGCCCGATGTTAACGCGTCCTTGCATGTGGAGCACACCATCAATTCACTGTAGTTTCTGTTGCTGTTACTCGTCTCGAACTCTTGTTGGAGCATGCCACGTGGGTTCATCGCGCGTCTGCAGAATCTCGTTCCCCGACGCCATCACGTGATTGCTGAGACAATGTAAAGGGGAGAGGCCACAGCGTCTTACCCAGCCCCTTACACAGGCCCGAACGCGCTAGCGCGTGTCAGCACACGTGGTTTTGTCTGCCTTACATCAAGCTAGGACAGCATACGGCAGACCGGGCCACTAAAGTGTTCTGCACGTGTCATCATCAAGGCGGTCGAAGAACAAGACGAAGAAGACTTCTCCTCGGCGCGAGCGCGTGCTCAATATGTCACAGATGGCTATGGTAGGTTTTAAGAAGTGGACGATTGCCAATGGAACTACGGACAATGCCCACCACAAAAGCTGCTTCGCATCTAATCAAAATAGCTGATGCCGAAGTGGCCGGAAGAGGCGTCGCCTTCCACGAATCTGAGCCAGCTTCCTCGTTCTTTTTACCGGAACATCAGCCTCCCGGCGGGTTTAGCTCCGTCCCGGTGCAAATCATGGCGGATGACTTCATGGAGGTGTATAAGGCTTGAGTCTGGTGACGTGAACAACATCTCTGGTGACGTGAGGTAGCAGAGGCACCTCGGCTGTGCGATCTTGTACGTCACGTCACACAGTTGGCGCAAGATCTTGTACGGACCAGAGTAACTAAAAAGGAGCTTTTCCGCTAAGCCGACATGACGAGAGGGCGTCCAGAGGAGGACAAGGAAACCAGGAGTAAATTGTGTTTCCCTGTCAGTAACTCCTCAGGATCCAATAAAGTTTGTTGTCTGTCTGTCCGTCGGTACCGATGATCGTAGCGTCGCTTTTGAGAAGCTTGCGACGCTGCGAGGCGATGACCAGCTAGTATCGGGCATGGGCGGCCAAGGTGATCGCATCGCGGGCATAATCAGCCGCTGAGAGTTGTATCTGAGAATTCATAGCGAGCAGTCACAGACATCTGTCACGCTTTCTACGGCAGAACTGGTGCACTCTTTATGTCAATGCAGCTGCAAGTGATACATTCATGAATGCAATGATAATATGGAACTTACTAATATTTCGGGAGATGTTCGTCAACGCCAGCGTGAAGAGTTCAAAGGCGGAAAATAAATAATTCATCTGTGGTAGTGCGTGGCACAATCCTTCTGATTATCACATTAACCCATACAACCACGCTGCGCCCAGTGTAGCAAATCGGGAATGAATCCAAGAGTTCCGCGAAAAAGCGCTTAAAGCCAAGCGACATATTTCGCTTGTTGCCCCAGGATAAGAGCAGTCATGAACAACTCAGAGTTATGGAGACGCCTCTCAGCTAGACCACATCACTGGCTCTTTGATGACGCAATGATCATCGAATACACGTCACATACCAACTCTACAAGGCGAAGTCAACGGCCGCAGGGTGTCTGTTTAGGACACTAGAAGTAGTACTTTGGTCGTACGCCAATCGCTCGTGCCAGACTGTGCATTCGCTGACACAACGGTGACTTTGTGGTTAGCCCATGGAAGCACCATTACCGTCCACGAGGCTGAGGTGGAAATCAGGTCCAAGACATCAATGGTGCAGTGATGGCACATTAGCCACCTAATGCACGACACATACTAACTCCTGCAAAGCGAAGTCAGTGAACAGTGGGTTTCTGTTTAAGGGACACTGAAAGTAATACTTTGGTCGTACGCCGTTCGTTCGTGCCAGATTAGGCATTCACTGGCACAACGGCCACTTTGTCATTATCTGATGGAAACACCATTGCAATCTACGAGGCTGACGTGGTAATCAGGTCGGCTGATGTTAGGGTCACAACGGCCACATCGTGGTTAGCTCATGGGAGCACCGATTACTGTATTGAGGCCGAGGTGGACATCACCTCGGTCTGTTGTTAGCAACAGGCTTCTCAAGAACGGGCTTTCGAGATCGTTTTTACGACGCTGTAATATACGTAAGAAATAGAACTGTCCGAGCGACCTAGGTCGCCTACTGCAATCACTTTTCACCAGATAGAGCGGTAACATACTCTTCCCGCCATGGATCAGTTTCTGCCCAACCTACAGCCCTGAAAGCACCCCCAATCAGCCCAGTTTTGTGGAACATTGCAATATGCGAATTTCTAAACCTACATCTTCCACCAAATGATCACATACTATGATACGCAGACACCTAGGCTCGTATTCGATAAAAAACTAAACTTCCATGCCCACGTAGACTCGTAGCCATCAACGCTATGGTATCCCGTTCTACCCCAATCGCTTCTTTCACCGAGTCTGTGAAGTATACGTAGGCACCCCATCAAACCACCATAAACCTAGGGGTGCGCAGGGTTCCCCATTAAGGGAGGGTGGGGCGAAGTCTCACCGCAGCGACCTCCCCTCCCCGGATGGTGTATTAAAAGAAATAAGCTTCGCAATGGATGCAGAAATGGAAATGAAGCGATGACGTGCTTCGCACAACGGCCTGTCTTTGGCCCCTAACTCTCCGGGGGTAAAAATAGGTAGCGAACAGCTCTTGCAATGCAAATCAGTCTTCGGCCGTCAATATTATCCAAAACCTGCCTGGCCATAACTTTGCTCTTTAAAGAATGACGGGACGGCTACGACTGGCTAAAGGTATGGAGCAGACTTGGCGCCCCTCTTCAACGGATTAGGGGACCGACAGCCGCCTCTGCTTCCCTCGTGCGCACGCCTATGACCGTGAAATTAACATGTACACCGATTGCTTGTGTTTATGATACCATTAAACTCTCCGACCACAGACCTGCACAAGTTAACCCTTTTACTCTCGTTGACGAGTGTACTAGTCATGAGATCTTGTACCAAAATGACCGATGGTGCGTACATATACTCGTCATCAACAAAAATTTGTCACGCATGGAACCAATAATGACTATAATCGTCCTAGTTGTGTTTCTTGACGCTAGATGACCACACTTGTCCATGTTCTTACAGTTGGGCCTCGGCTTTCATTGTAATGCTATGCGGTGAAGCCAGGTCCCAGAATTCTCCTGCATTCAGTGAAACAAAGACCCCACTGAACTGGAATAATGGTGTCGTTTTATGGAGAAAAAAAGCTCTATAATTGAGCGACAAAAAAACACTTCCGGAAAATTTGATACAATTTCCTTGTTTTCTCACGGTAGGGAAACAGGTAAAGACTATCTTGACGAGTGAACTTCTAGGCTAGTTGGTTGCACGGCTCCTAAGGGGCAAGCACGAAAGCCAAGGAATGAAAAGCCACGCATATAACCACACGGAGAGCTACTCGTGGTTGCATGTGTGCATTTTCGCGTTTTCTGTCCTTGTCTTTGGCGCTGCTATGACCCAGATGATTCCTATGATGATGTCACACCACATTCACTGCACTAAGATGACTTTCCGCTTTAACGACGGCCTGCTGCCTGTCAATTGACTCGCACCTTGTTCATGCTAACTACGATGAAACTGCCCTCGCGTGTGTGCCTCAGACATACGCATGATGTTCCGCACATTACCACAATCATGCTCACGTTTAATATTTCCATTGTTCACCATGTCACTCATCTGCTTTCGACTACTACTTGTTGTCAGGAATCACAGGAGAAACGGTAAATGAAGATAGATATAAGGAAAGAAATGGATGAAACGCGAAGAAGAAAAGCAAACCGAAAATGACAAAGAAGCGAGAGATGCGCGCGGGGATAATCGACGCGTTCGGAAGTCCTGAACACAGCTTAGTGAACACTCAAGGTTTTGTCTCAGGGTCGGGCGGATCTAAATCGTCAGCGACTGAAACGCGATTTACTGTTTAATGGCTGCTAGCACAACTGATCTCGACAAGTTCTGCTGGAGATGGCCGAGGGCGGTCTCTGCCTAAATCAGTCACTCTCACACCTGATCAAACACCACTTGAAGCGTTTTTTTCGCAGTAGTGTGAGCAGTATTCCTGTAGCCGTACTGTCCAGGCATGGAGAATTCATTCGGATTGCCAACCCGAAAGCGGTGCAGGCTGGAACTCCAGGTGGCCACGCGCCACTATCTTCATATTGCTGATGTACGGCAGTTTGGCAAAGGTGGTAGTGTCTGCCGATCGCCGTACCAGGCCACTGTGTATGATCATCCAAGATGCTCTTCATTTGTACCTAGGCAAGGGAGGGATTTCATCCCGCCGCACCTTGCTTGCACCAAGGGTATAGACGCTACTTTGAGTCCGCCAGAGACACTCGAGAAGCTTTCCGCAGTTGGTGCGATAGCAATTTACCGGTGCAAACAGGATAGTCGATAGCAAACGAGTTCCCACAGCGTCGGTGCTTGCCACGGTTCGCGGCACGTCATGCCCTTCGGAAATCATAGGGTGACCTCTGATTTTTAGAGTAGATCCGTTTGCGTCGCGTCCATTACAATGTCGCAACTGCTGGTGATTCTGACACAGTGTGGGAGGTTGTAAATCTGGCATGCGATGTTGTACGTGTGGAGAGAGTCACTCCCGGAACGGCTGCACTGCTCAGTTGCACAAATGCTGCCTGTGTATGGGTGCTCACAAAGCTGATGATGCTACCTGTCCAGCTAGAGGTCAAGAAACCCAAGTCTTAAAGATTATGGATAAAGGCGGCCATTTCAGATGTAAATGATGGAGAACATGGCTGCACGATACCAGGCGATGACTGATGGAAATATTTCGCATGTGATTGCAGTAACTGTAGGAAAACCTATGGCCAAAATGAGGGAACAAGTTGTCGATAGGGGTGAGAGAATGCCTTAGTGGGTTATGAGCATCGAAAATGGAACTAATGGCACACGCGGGTATTATTCAGTCAGTGGGTCACAGCCGAAACATTTTTCCCTCGCAAGTTGATGGTTTAAATCGGACTTTTCGCATGAAGACCATACATTAATATTTCCTACAAAAAGCGGTGGTTGTTTGCGCTCGCAAGCTAACGCAGCAAGTTCAAGGAGTTTGCTAGCATGGATGTTGGCCTACGTGTACAGAAACGAAGTGGTTCTTCTAAAGGCGACATATATTTCCCAGCTCAAAGCCAAAGAGTGATCTCCCGCTTGTCAAGGCAACAGCTAATATTTTGGAAGAGGCAGCAGCCTCTGTGGTGCTTTCGTCATCGGAAGGTAGATGAGAGGGATGCAGTGGAACTGCCGATAAGTATTTACTGCTTCTACAGATTAAAACGTTTTTGGTTTCTCGGATGTAATCATACTGCAAGAGGCTTGGTTAACTCTAGGGGTGTGCGAATATCAAAATTTTCGAACACGAATCGAATACGAGTATCCACTTTCGAATATCGAATCGAATATCGCATATCAAAGAAAAATGCCTCCACAGTAACAATATTTCATTTAGCATGCAGCTATTTGAAAAAAAAACATTAACAGCCTGACTGGCAACGCACACTGCTATCTCCAAAACACAATGTCCAGGCTAGCACAATGCACATCTCAACAAAAGCAAATATCACGGCACAATGAAAGTAATGACTAGATGTTTTCATGAAGAAATATGAGTTGCTCCACATGATCAGGCAGCAGGCGCTCCCTTCTAACAGAGACAACCCCTCCCCCCCTCCGCCAATGAAAAGGCACGCTCGCTTGGAACAGAAGTGGCTGGTATAGGGAGGTACATGGGGCAAAGCTTTGCCAGACTGGGGTATCTGAAGGTGCCTACAAGTCCGCCACCAGTCACATGGGTCACTGTCTTTCTTCAGAAGTGGTCCCGCATAGTGAACGAGTGGTAGTGCGGTGCGTTACGGCCGCATAATATTGAAAATGTACCGTTACATGATCACCAACAGCGCTGCACGTCGGAGATGCACCAGCAATAAATCATACGTATTGGGGCGCTCGTCGCAGGCAGATATCGTGCCTCCGTGTACTAACGATGTTTATTGCTCCTCTCGGCAACGTTTTTAGGTATACGAACGCAGCAGAAATTTGGAAGACGAGTTATTTTATGCATGATAATCGAATCGCATATTCGAATTTTTCGAATATTCGAAGTTATCGAATATTCGAAACTTTCGAATATACGATTTTCGAATCGAATACGAATATTTTCAATGTAATATTCGACGAATATTCGAAACTTTGGAATATTCGCACACCCCAAGTTATCTCCTCACAGATTGTATAGTTTGTGTAATTACCGATCACTTAGATTAGATCGTCCATCCAGAGGCGGTGGTTTGCTTACATTTGTATTAAATAGATTTTGTTACAGAGAAAAATATCATTTCAGCTAATGCTTGCAGAAAGTGAAATTTTGGCGGTAGAGTTAACTTTTACAGGAGGTGTCACATTTTCTTTGGGTAATCAATATTTTGGTTTGGGTGTGCTGGATAGATAGACTTTAGACTCAGTTCTTCTAAATTGAGATCGTACTAATTGAAGATTTCAACTCCATCATATCACAATGATTCTAAACAGACCAATGTGGAAAACGTCTATGGGACTGGGCGGCATTCTATCATTTCAGTTCTCATAACACTGGGTCGTTAGTTTTTGCGGGGATAGTTCAGATAGGTATTAGACCTTACGTTTTCGGCTCCAAGACGTTCGGCGTTATCCTGGGAAACAGTTGAGGCTGCAAGCAGCAGCGATTACATTCCAGTGGTATTCGAGATCAATTGCTCACGTTACGCTGCTCAGGTTAACATTCGTTCGTTTATTGAATATAAGAGATTTAGAATGAATTTGCGGATAACTTTTACACCTTTAGCTGGGCACCCGTGCAGTGCTCGTAATCTTTGCGCTATTCTCGACTCCTCTCGAAAGAAGTGAAGTTCGAAACACAGGAAACTAAATACCCTATTTCTAGAAATTGGTGGAAGTTTATATTCAAACGAACAGAGTATCGAGAGCAAAGGACGAATACAATGTTCGCCATTTTGCATTGTGTCAAAGTGCAACAATAGGAGCGGTTGCTCTGGTAATAAAATTCCGAGAAATTATTTGCGCGTTCCTTATATAGAATCAATAGTGCTAACCACCGGAGAAATAGAAGGCTCTGTAGATGTAATTGTCAAAGGTTTGTAGGACAGATTTTCTACCTGCATTCCTTCAACTCTTGTGCGACAGGACACTCTCGACTATGTTGAAGACATATCACTGACTGAGTTATCCTTAGTGGCATCAGGTTTACCAGCAGCAGCCCCAGGCCCTGCTGGAATCATTACGAAGATGCTGGAAAAGTTGTTTGATGTCGCTCCTTATGTTTTATTGGATACTATAAATTATTCAATAATAGAAGCTTGGACTTCTTCCGTGTGGGAAGTAACGAAGGTGATTCCACTGCTTATAAATAAAAATAAAGGGTGTGCTCTTGACAGCATCCGACCGATTTCGTTAACATCCGATTTTGTAAAAACGATTAAGAGCTTCTTACACGCACGGTTAACTAGATTGGATTTAGACCAGGGATGTCAATATGATGTGCACACGTTGATCTGGAGAGCATAATCCAGGTGGCACTGCGTCAGAAACAGTATACAGCACAAGTTTCTTTTAGATATCTCTAAAGCGTACGACAGTGTAAAGTACCCGATTTATAGAAAGGATGAAAGACATTGCCTCGCCTGACTACTTTATTGTGTGGACGACATGTACAGAATAGATTTTTTCGAAGATCACTTTTCAATTTAGCACGACTGTTGTGATAGCTACTGATGCTTCACAGTGTGAGGAAAATGCTGGTGTTGGAATTCTTTCAACACAACTACACTAGTTCTTTTCTTTAAGGCTCCCTGATTATGTACTGTAAAGGCGTTTATTAACGGAACTAGGCGACGATGCAACACAGCGGCGGTCAAGATGAAGCACGGACTCTCAGCACGAGGGGCGTGCACTCAGAGAAGAGCCGAAGAGGACGACCCGCTAGAAGACGCTCGAGAGGACGACCCATCACAGAGTTCCAACGCTTTGCTACAATTACCCCGAGTACGAAAAGGGAGCCGCCTGGCGACTTAACAGCTTGTCCCAATGAGCGGGTCATGATAGAGATTCACGCGCTCCAGGTTGACAACGCCACGCCCTCGACGGCGCATATCCGAAGATGGTTCAATGGGCTCAATCAGGTAGTTCACCGGGCATGTGCTTTCGACGACACGGCAGGGGCCTTCGTATTTGGACAGTAGTTTTGAAGAGAGGCCAGTTGCAGTGGCACAGACCGAGAGCCATACGAGCGCTCAGGGAGGAACTTGGGCGCAGAACTAGTGGTGTCACCACGAATGCTTTTCTGCCGCTCTTGGTCATAAGTAGTAAATGTCTTGGCAAGCAGAACGCCTTCAGAATTTGTCACCGTGGCGTACTGGATAGCGTGCTCGGCATCTGTTGTCGCGGAGCGAGAGGTCGTGGGTTCGACGCCCGTTGATGGAACTTTTTTCTTTCAAGTTTTTTTTTTTTTGCCATCTCATTCCGTACATTTTTTCGACGTCATTTCCCTGACGGAAAGACGTCACTAAATTCTTGGTGGGCGCCGGCATAAAACAATTTCGTGTTAAAAATAAATGAGACACAAATTTCTAGGATTGTATGGGATTTTAACCCGCGCCCTCTGCCTGGCAGTCGGGTCTTCTACCACAGTGGCACGCTGGTGCTTCTAAGTCCTTCGCAAAGATGCTATATACTGGTGTCGTGTCGGGCGTGGAATCGTGTTAACATATGTAATATAGCGTGTCAGAAGAGCAAAATAACAACCAGTCATCACACAATGCTAATAGCGCAAAGGGTGTGTGGTTTGTTGCTCCCCACCAATGTTGCCGAGTTGCCACTCCTGAATTGGAATGACTCCGGAATCATTCCACATCTCAGCCACCCCGGAGCGGAATGGGAATGGAATGGCGACAACGCTTAGCGGAATGTAATGGGAATGGCATTAAGAGCATTTTGCACGGAATCGAATGGGAATGGAATTAGGCCTTTTTTCGAAAATAGAGCACGTTTTCGTCTGCGTGCTCTTTTTCAAACTTCAAACAGTAGTAAGTCAGAGCCTCGCGTTCAACAATAAAGCAGTATTTTAGAAATGGTTTGGCTCATTACACGCACGGTACATTTATAAGCAACGCGCCTACTACAAACCGAGGCATAAGTTAGTGCACAAACAAATGCATTGTCCCAGCAAATACTGAAGGGAGAAACAAACTCTCCCTGTGCACTGGTTCCCGTACGAAAGTGGCGATTACACTATGCACAGCCTAATCTTTATCGCACGAGCAGTTTAATACCTGACACACGTAAATAACCTTTGCGGCAAGGAAGACATTGCATACCTGCTCACAGGGGTACACAGAAATTTTTCATCACCCAACCCATGCTTGCGAGGCACGCTTTACAAGCGTGAGTGCTGAGGAGCAGTGCGGCCCAGTGTTCCGTATTCGATGCAAAGGCACAAGGTGCGCGAGCGGTGCACTGTTCCTGCTAATACCAGCAGATCTAGAGGATTTTGTTCCCCATTGACCAAATGTTAGTTTTCTCCATATTCACGACCAAGCGCGTGGTAAACTTGCTTAGTCTTCTTGAATACAACTTTTGTCAGCATAAAAATACGCTATGTCGTCATTTTGGTATTAACATATTTAAGCTTAAACAATATTAAAACATTACCATTCGCTCAAACATGCTGACCATGCAAATACTATAGATAGCGGGAGGACTGCCCCTGTGGGAATTAGTAGTGTGGTTATACTGCAAGAGATATGTCACCAAGCTACTATCCCTCGACCTTGGTAACGTGATTTGCATACTTTTGCAGTTCCTAATGCATCTGATGACATGAGCTTGATGGGGCGTTCATTCTCAACTCAATAAAACTATCAAGATGGCTTTCCGTTGAGGAATTACAGGAATGCCATTGAACTGCTCGGCAATTCCCGGAGGGGGAATAGCTAAGTTTTTCTCATTCCGACGAATTGAAACGAATGGAATTGCGGTAAGTTCTAATTCCCTGGAATGGCATTGGAATAGAATGGAGGCGCCCATTCCGCAACACTTCTTGCCACCCGCTGCAATGTGCTCAACCATAATTCTTCATCATCATCAGCCTCAGCCCAAAGTGCACATAATGCCTTACAGACGTTTAGAGGGTACCACGATTCCCCGAAGAATGACGAAAAATAATATAGTGGAAACTTCGCTACTTCAGAAAAACTGCGGTGATTTATGGCGTAGTAGGTACCTCGCATGTGTACTTGTATTAGTTTCCTCAAGAGACTTTACAACGGGCTCTACAGAGTCCGCTCTTCCAGCTTTCGCTGTGACTGCGCTGCGTGTTCCGCGCAGGCCTGGTGATCTTTTTATCAGAACAGCGGTGTTCTGATAAAACATCAGAGAGTACACTCAATGACGTGCTGCTTCTGAGCTCGTGCTCACTTCCTCGACACAAAGCACTGAGCCCACTGAAAAAAATTCGTATTTGCCTTTTGAGAATATAAATACTATGACTTTGAAGGCTCTACTGGTTTGTGGTAGTTGTCAGGAATTCGTGGTAGATTTACTTCCACTCTTCCGAAGAACGTGTTTTACCCTTGTACCACTTTCTTAAGAGGAGGGCAAGTAACTAAATCACAAATCCAATGTTTTTTTATGATTACCTTAACTTCAAATATTTGCATACAAACAAAAATAACCGTTACGGAGTATTTTTCTATCGTTCCGGAACAGAAATGGAACCGCACTTTTTGCGTCGGAACGAAAGTAAAACCGAAACGAAAAAAAACGCCATGCCTGCGCTGAAATCGCAGCACAATCACAGCGAAAGCTGGAAGAGGGGCGTTTCTAGAGCCCGTTGTAAGCTCTCTTGGGGCTACAATAGAAGTACACTAGAATGGTACCCACTACGCCATAAATCACAATTTTTGTGAAGTTGGGAAGCACCTACTGAGAAATTATTCGTCATTCTGCGGAGAAGCGAGGCACCAGCTACACGTGTGTAAGGCATTATGTGCACTTTGTTGACGCGACGACTGATGACAATGAAGCATTATGGCTCAGCCCTTTGTAATGGGTTGGAAGCTTTAAACGGCCCACCAGTTATGTAATTTGCACGCCCGGTCGCTATTTCCCTCTCCCGTCATGCTGTATAACATACGTTGACGTGGGAGAGAGACGGGGAGGGGGGGGCGAAGACCTTTACTGAGACCCCGAGGAAATGGATCATGCGCTTATGGGCTTCCTTGGCAACCAATACAAGTGCACTTGCGAGGAACCCACTACACTATAAATCATTGTAATTTTACTGAGACCGCGAAGTTGTGGATCATGCGCTTATGGGCTTCCTTGGCAACCAATACAAGTGCACTTGCGAGGAACCCACTGCGCTCTAAATCATTGTAATTTTACTGAGACCCCGAGAAAATGCATCATGCGCTTATGGGCTTCCTTGGCAACCAATACAAGTGCACTTGCGAGGAACCCACTACGCTATAAATCATTGTAGTTTATGAGAAGTAGGGCAGCAGGCACTGTGCCATTTTTCGTCATTCTACGGAGAGCCGTGGTACCTGCTAAACACATGTAAGGTATTATGCGCACTTTGTTGATGCTGTGCCTGATGACGACGAATAATTATGGGAATGCTTCCAACCCTTTGTAATGGGTTGGAAGCATTCAACAACCTACTCGTTCCGCAATTCGCATTGTGTGACGCCTGGTTACAGAATTCGCGTTGTGCGACGCTTGGTGCTTATTTTACTCTTCTATCACGCTATATTGCATATCCTAATGTGGTTCCTTCCCGACATGAAGCCTGTATAGGACCTTTTTGCAAAGCGGTTTCAAGCACCGGCATGGCTCAGAGGTTGAATACTGGGCTCCCACGCAGAGGGCCCAGGTTCGAACCTCGTTCCATCCTGGAATTTTTTTATTATTTAATTTTTTTTTCTTATTTCGAGCGATACTGGTTACGGACACCGGCGGCGGCGGCAGCGGCGGCGGCGGCGGCGGACAACTACGGCGCCAAAAACGGCCGGTGAAATGATCTCATAACAGCTTTCGCTGTAAAACAGTTCGGTCCGACACCCTGCCTTAGAGTGAAGATGCCTTCTCGGGGCCTTTTTTTTTTGGGCGAAGCACCTTAGTGTCTCGACGTGTTGGCGGGGATCATGGTCTCCTGTCGCGGCGTGCATCGTTGTGTCCTGTCCATCTTTCTTGAGCGCAAGAGACGGCATCACCGCCTCGGCGCTCGCCGTGTGGCGAGAGGGAGCCAACGGCAAGCGTTGGCTAAGTAAACGCTCTTTCTGCGATGAACGCTGAACTACCAGCTCGCAGAGAACGGGAAAGCGCTCTCTCCCGCGAGAGACACAGCCGACGAAGTCAGTGTCAGCTAGCGAGTTTCTTGATAAAAAAAAAAAAACGCCACGCCTGTGCGGAAAGCGCAGCGCAGTCACAGCGAAAACTGGAAGAGCGGCATTTCTAGAGCCCGTTATAAACTCTCTTGTGGCTACTAATACAAGTACGCCAGCAACGTACCCACTACGCCACAAATCATAATTGTTTGTGAAGTTGGGAAGCACCCACCACGACATTATTCGTCATTCTGCGCAGAAGCGAGGTACCATCTGTAAGGCATTATGTGCACCTTGTAGATGCGACGATTGATGACAATGAAGATTATGGATGAGCCCTTTGTAATGGGTTGGAAGCTTTAAACGACCACCTAGTTACGTAATTCACATTGTGTGACGCCCGGTCGTTATTCAACTTTCCCACCACGCTTTATAACATACGTTAACGTGAAAAAGAGAGAGAGAGGGTGGAATTAGCTATATTGAGACCCTGAGGAAATTGATCATGGGAGCATTATGCGCTTCCTTGGCAACCAATAGAAGTGCACTTGCGAGGAACCCACTACGCTATATGATGATGAAATAAACTTTTAATTTGCCAAAACAGTGTCTCCGAGCTCTTAAGCTTGGGGTCACTCTAGGTGGGAGGGTCCCTTACTCCAGGAATCCTCTGAACGCGATCGCCTCCCGGGCCCTGGCGACAAGTCCTCGTTGGTCGTCTAGGTCCCGTGCGGAGATCTTAGCCTCCCACGTCTCGGCGAGGAGGTTTTTGCGTGCGGTCGTTGCGGGGATTGTTATCGGCATCTTGGTGGCGCCACGGGCACTCGAGTATGAGGTGTGCCAGTGTGTCGGGAACGTCGCAGATCGGGCAATGGTATGCATGAAGCGTCGAGTAGATGCGATGTAGCAGGATACCCTGCGTGTACGTGTTGCTTTGCAGTCTTCAGAATGCTGTTGTTTCTTCCTTAGTCTGTTTGGGGTGAGGTGGCGGGTACACCCTGGGAGCTAGGCGATGGTGTTGCAGTATGGCGTCATACGTCGGGGGTAAATGATAATTTTTGTGAAGCAGGGAAGCAGCTCTGTGCAATTCTTCGTCATTCGGTGGAGAACCGTGGTACTCGCTAAACACCTGTAAGGCATTATGCGCACTCTGTTGATGCTGTGACTGATGACGATGAAGAATTATGGCAGAACCCTTTATAATGCGTTGCAAGCATTCAACAACCCACTCGTTGCGCAAATCGCATTGTGTGACGTCTGGTTACAGAATTCGCTTTTTGTTACGCCTGGTTGTTATTTTACTCTTCCATCACAATACATTACATATGTTAATGTGGTTCCTCCCCGACATGAAGCCTCTATAGGGTCTCTGCAAAGCAGTTTTGAGCATCGGTATGGCTCTGAGGCTCCGACGCAGAGGACCCAGGTACGAACCTCTTTCCATCCTGGATATTTTAAATGCGAAGCATTTCTTAGCGAACCTCAGGCACTTTGGGCGTTTCTATCTACGTATCTATCTATCTACCTATCTATCTATCTAGCCGCCTACGTCTGGGCGCCCTCCTGGTCGTCTCCATAACTTGTAATACACCAAAATTGGCATAGCAAAGGAACAGTGTATGGCGACCACGATTCACTAGTCATGACTTCAATAACGCAAAATACCTGTGGCGTACGTCATGAAACCCTTTCTCTCAGTCACGTGTGGCACATACCCGCTTACCAGAGTTCATGTTATGCGGGTATGTGCCACAGGTGATACAAAGTCTCAACCAACACAGTAACCGCGAACACACACATTGACACGCAAGGAAAGTGTTAACAATAATACTTGGGGTTTTTTGTCTCAAAACCACAATATGATTATGTGAGATGCCGTAGCGAAGGGTTCCGTAATTTTGACCATCTGGTATTCTCTAACGTGCACCGAGATCCTACAGCACACTGGCATCTAGCATTTTGCTTACATCAAAATACGACCGCCGCGGCCGGGATCGAACCCACGACCTTCGCGTCAGCAGCCGAGCACCGTAACCGCTACACCACCGCGGCGGACGCGAGGAAAGTGAAGAAGCTGAAGACAGAACGCCCCTGGAAGACGCTCAACTACTACGCACTCGTCGATTACGCAGAAATCAGTCAATGTTTCCTACAATAAATCTGAGGAGGGAACCAGGCCTCTCATCATTACCGGTGACTTCAACATGGATTTATCAAGACCCAACAACGCCTCTTTATATTGCGTGAAAGACGGCTCGAATGTGGACAGGGCATCGAAAGACCTCGCTGCCACGTCCAGGACAGGAGGCGTCATAGATCATTTCATCGTAAGAGGCATCCAGGATTTCCACCAGCTGCACTATACCTTGCAGTTCACTACACTTAGGCCCCTCGTAGCTGCGATCACGAACGAATCCGATAACAAGTCTGGTCCAGCCTCTGGTGCTCATTGATCACGGTGATGATGACCTTGCTCAATAACTGTCGAGAACCCCTCCTACACATACGCACAGGTTTGTGAAACGTGCGTGCGTTCTCCGTCATTCATAACGGACTAGTATAAGCATAACAACTGTAACGCAACTGTAACAACTGCAACGAACGTGCAGTGGCGCCTGCGCGTGCCACTCGGCTGCGTACCACATATCCAGGGAAACTTTCCTGAATGAAGCTTAGTTGCGAGTAACGCCTGTCCTGTGCGTCTGTGTCTCTTCTTTGTCCTGTTCGCATTCGCTCTATCCAGTATTGAAGAATATAAGCACTACATATCAGCTTACCGCGTCTGGTGTTGGGAACACCAATGATGCTGTTGGCATCGTTACGCAACTGTAAACAACTGGTTGTATAGTACATATGCGACTCTTCAACATATGAGTTTACGTATACCACTTCCACATTTCTCTAGCGTCATTTCGCAACGTTTCGCTCAATGTGAAAAATTACGCCAGAGTCACCATCCCGCGCATGCTTCGCATAACATCGATTCCCACGGTACGTGGGATCTGCCGAATTTTTTTCTTATTGTTTTTTTTTTCTTATTTCGCGCGACAGTGGTTGCGGACACCGGCGGCGGCGGCGTACAACTACGGCGCCAAAAACGGCCCTTGTTGTGATCTCATAACAACTTTCGCTGTGAAAGCATGTAGAGAAGTGTGTTTCAGCTCCACTAACATTGAATCTTGTGGATGGGCGAAGCATGCCGTGTGCGCCGGTGTTTTCCACGGCAAAATCACTGCGAACAGGCAATGAGAGACAGAAGAAATATGAGACACAGAGACCAGCAGTCTGCTTTCAATTAATGTGGACGCTGCGAATCTTTATTGTTCCACTACGCAGAAGAGAAATCTCCCACCGGTACTACATTTCAGGTCAAGATACAGTGCCTATATATATGGGATGGCTGGTGAATGGTTATGCAGCGCGAACAGTCAGTTTTTAACACGAAAGTGTTTGATGCGCCGCGGTCCACCAAGACTTTCACGACGTATTTCCGTCACGGAAGTACGTCAGCAGAATGAGCGCCATCAGATGGCAAAGAAAAACAACTAGAAGAAAACGTTCCGTTCATAGGAGTCGAAGCCATGACCTCTCGGTCCTCCACGATGGCTGGCGGGCTTTTAGCCTACTGAGCTACCGCCAAACGCATTACGGAGGCTACAAAAACGCGCCTTTTATCTTTCACACTTTCATTTCACACAGCTCTTGAATAGATGGATGGATGTTATGAGAGTCCCATTTATAATGGGGCAGTGACATGTGTGCCATCAGGCTCGTAAAAAAAACAAAAAAAAAACGCGCCGTTGCTATGACCGTCGCATTCGGCGCGCATCCAATAGAAGTGCATACCGTCAACGCTTTAACACCGCGAGGAGGCGGCTTTAGCCCAAACCTCGCTCATAGCATCTATCCATATCGAAAACTATCTCTCCGACGCTCGCCTGGCTGTCTCACCGCGTTGGCCGCTCTCCCTGTGAGAATTAACGGCCAGGCTAGAGGGAAGACACGACGCGCGTAGCGTTTCTGTTCGCGTTTCATGAAGCTTTGCAGGAGCGCATATCGAGTAACAGTGTTTATTATGTGCTTATTGCTATCTTTGCGCGGGATTCACCGTATGCGGTGTCCGTGTGCATGTTAAGAACTTCAGCTACTGCAAGGGTTAAATCGTGATCATGGGCGTTTGTCTTCCCTACAGAGATGTGCCGCTAGGCGTCAACGAGGGTGCGTCCACATGAAGCGGTGCTATACCTTCCAAACAGCTGTAGACACTGTACAAGCTCTCGTATACCAATGCACTATAAACAATCAGATACTTCTGTGACGACACGTTTCACTTTCGTGTTATGCCGATTTCTAGACGGAGGGATGAGCCGTCTTTTTTACAGCGAAAGCTGTTATGAGATGATTTCACCGGCCGTTTTTGGCGCCGTAGTTGTCCGCCGCCGCCGCCGCCGCCGGTGTCCGTAACCAGTATCGCTCGAAATAAGAAAAAAAAGAAATAAGAAAAAAATTCCTGGATGGAACGAGGTTCGAACCTGTGCCCTCTGCGTGAGCCCAGTATTCAACCTCTGAGCCATGCCGGTGCTTGAAACTGCTTCGCAAAAAGGTCCTATACAGGGTTAATGTCGGAAAGGAACCACATTAGCATATGCAATATAGCGTGGTAGAAGAGTAACATAAGCACCAAGTGTCGCACAACGCGAATTCTGTAACCAGGCGCCACACAATGCGAATTGCGCAACGAGTAGGTTGTTGAATGCTTCCAACCCATTACAAATGGCTCTGCCAAAATTCTTCATCGTCATCAGTCACAGCATCAACGAAGTGCGCAGAATGCCTTACATGCGTTTAGCAGGTACCACGGCTCTCCGTAGAATGACGAAAAATGGCGCAGTGCCTGCTGGCCTACTTCTCAAAAATTAGAATGATTTATAGCGTAGTGATTTCCTCACGAGTGCACTTGTATTGGTTGCCAAGGATGTCCATAAGCGCATGATCCGTTTCCTCGGGGTCTCAGTAAAATTGCAATGATTTAGAGCGTAGTGGGTTCCTCGCAAGTGCACTTGTATTGGTTGCCAAGGAAGGCCATAAGCGCATGATCCATTTACTCGGGGTCTCAGTAAAATTACAATGATTTATAGCGTAGTGGGTTCCTCGCAAGTGCACTCGTATTGGTGGCCAAGGAAGTCCATAAGCGCATGATCCATTTCCTCGGGGTCTCAGTAAAATTGCAATGATTTATAGCGTGTGGGTTCCTCGCAAGTGCACTTGTATTGGTGGCCAAGGAAGTCCATAATCACATGATGCATTTCCTCGGGGTCTCAGTAAAGTTCTTCGGCCTCCCCCGTCTCTCTCCCACGTCAACGTATGTTATACAGCATGACGGGGGAGGGAAATAGCGACCGGGCGTCACCCAATGCAAATTACATAACTGGTGGGCCGTTTAAAGCTTCCAACCCATTACAAAGGACTGAGTCATAATTATTCATCGTCATCAGTTGTCCCGTCAACAAAGTGCACATAATGCCTTACAAACGTGTAGCTGGTGCCTCGCTTCTCCGCTGAATGACGAATAATGGCTTAGTAGGTGCTTCCCAACTTCACAAAAAAGTGTTATTTATGGCGTAGTGGGTGCCTTTCTAGTGTACTTGTATTGTAGCCCCAAGAGAGCTTACAACGGGCTCTAGAAACGCCGCTCTTCCAGCTTTCGCTGTGACTGTACTGCGGTTTCAGCGCAGGCCTGGCGTTTTTTCAATCATGAAACTCGCTAGCAGACGCTGCCTGCATCGACGTTGTCTCTAAAGTGCGAGGGCGCGTTCTCGGTCCTTGCGAGTCGAGTGATAGAGCGGGTGATGGAGACTGATTTTAATATTATCGTTTTCTAAATGTTATTTCCTTTGTTTAGGTCACCTTAGTCACGTTTTTTTTTCCTTTTTGCAACTAAAGCAGACGAAAATAATGATTAAAAACGCAACTGAACTGGAAACGAGTAATGACCTTCGGAAATACCTGGTTCTTTTCACTGGCAACTGAGGTAAACATTTTCCACTATGTTAGGTAAATCGTGCCACGAAGTGCGTAAATGAATTTCAAAGAAAGGCATTAATACATGAGATCTGCTTACCACGAGAGTATCAGGCTTAATTAGCCGGAGACCGAATGAAAATATGTCTCCCTTTTTCACGTTTGAAACCAAAACTTCCTTTCTTACAGACGTTTTATTGTTTTGTACACTCACAATGTTTTCTTCGTCACCCTCATTAATTTCGACTTTGCCGTAATAATAATTGTTGTAGATTAGATGCATCGATCCGTGGCTAGAAAAGAGAGAAATATTATTGAAAACGGGCACCACGCAAGCTTGAATGGCGTGCTGTACAACGTGGTTTTATGTGCGACGTTCTTTCAACACACAGCTACGGCATTCAACTAAGTGACATGTTCCTAATGCTGGTAAATAGCGTGCGCCACTCATTTCATTTGAGGTAAAGCCGCCGTAGTAGTACGGTGCAGATACTTGGTTGGTTGACTCCGTATGTTTTCCGTGTTAGGGTTTAGTAGAAGTTGCGCTCGAGTGCTAAAATGCTAGTAGGACATGCGATGACGCAAGAATTAACGAGAGACACTCTAAATATACCAGCGACTTCCATATTTTGACTAACCACTAGTAAAAAACAATCAAAACAATGTAACCATTACTCACAGTACTTTCAATACGTAATTTTCGCGAGAATAATGACGTGACAGCAAAATATTACCAACGTATATAAGGTCGACAAAATTCTGCGAGATGCGGCCCTGCTCCATTCATAAATGTCATCGGTAGCCGAGTATTTACAAACATCGAAAAGTTTACGGGTTCTTCGGAAACGCGCACTCATCTTTTCTGTATTCCCGGGAAATATAGTAAAGCGATAAATTGACCTAGTTGGTGGTTGTTCACGATTTCTTCTTGCGCTTCGTATAATAAGACGGGAACTACAGGACAGGTGGTAAGCACCACCTGACCTGTAGTCCCTGTATCGTCCCTGTTTCGTAATACGAAGCGCAATAAATCATGTCGCGCAATAAGTCATGTAACCGCTAATCAGCCAATAGATCGGGATGCGGGCTACGCCCAGAAGAATGCTTAAGTCACGGCTAGGTGAGTAGAGTTTGAATACGATGATGCAGGGGCTGAATATTTTTTATTGCGGCACGTACGGGTACTTTCTGTACTGTTGCCCAAAGACACGTCACGAAGAATTTCAGCACACAGCGCTCCGGCCTTCCACGCACGAACAGCCTGGTAAACGTCTGCTTGCAACATTTTACTGCATGCAAACCGCGCAGTAAACGCTAAGTTTATGTCGGGATTACAAATATGCGCTGAAGCGAACCAGCGCGGAGAGCACGCCGCGGGGCGTCTGCTGCTTTGTTTGCCCCATATCGGTTTGTTTGCCCCATAAATGTGACGTCACTTCAGCCACACTGTTCGCAATGCATTGGGATACGATAGGGTTTCTCCCGAGTTTTCCTTCCTCCATTATCAAGGGGCTTTAGCCAGATTTAGAGCCGTATATGGAGAGAGTCTGGCGAATGGGAGGGGCGTCGGATCGACAGGGGAGCACGGCAGTGGAAACGCTCAGCATCCACCTGCATCGCATGGCTTCCTAGCTGCATCTGAATGACTAATTCAGGAAGCGGCGGCAAACAAACTGCCTACAAATGTTTGATGCTTCGCGAATTAGCTCAGCCTCCTTGATTTGACATGCAGTGCTAGACTCCCGGGAACACAGCAGTACTACCCAATTATTCACAAGTGCACAGGCCTGCACTCTGAGGGACTGCCTCATTCGTTTTAACGCGATAGCGTCAGAGAGCTCGTGTCGCAGAAATTCCGGTGTCGGCGATGGTGTCGGCACCGTTGGTTGTGAGCGAAAAATCGTCCGTGACCGAAAAATCGACAAAGAAGCAAATAAAATAAAGAATGAAATCTTCGGTCCCATTGAGGATCGACCCGGGCCGTTCGCGTTGCAAGCATGTGTCCTACCACAAAGCCCCGGTGTTACTTGCAGTTGATTCGAAAAAAAAAAAAACTACATAAATGCCAAGTAGTGAAAGGAGTCTCCTTAACGCATTTTGTTCGGCAGGTGTCACGATGAAAACGAGCCCATTCGGCGATTTGTAGGCGCATTCGCGAGTCCATCAAACTACGTCGAAAAAGGCTGGGATAGTGCAGCCATCGCCGCTAAAAACACACACGAACTTTCAAACAGCTCTAAAAATGGACAACTATGTCCATCTAGCGGAAAACATATCACGCCAACGCCGGAGGCGTTGATCAAGCAAACAGCAAACGCTAGATAATGTGCTGCCGTCTGTGAGGCATTGTGAGAAATATGTCTCGACTCTTCATGGCCTCCGAGATGGCGGGCGCGCGGCGTGTATCTTGAAGGCCATGCGACTCTTGCTTTACATCGAAAACCTGCACAATTCGCGCGCGCGCATGCGTGTGTGTGTGCGTGTGTTTGTAACATACACATTAATAAGTATGCACTTAGTGATTGAAGGGCGCACTAGGGGCCGGATTTCGCTATCGCGTTCAACTCTTAAAGGCGAAGCTTAAGGGTCCCCAATTTTTATTTCATTCATTTTCAAACATCGCCCACATACCCTGAGTGTACCTGTAGGCTAGCTTGAGTCCACAAAAACAATTTTAACGCGATAGTGTTTTAAACCGGTTTCCACCAAGGCTCCAGTGACGTATATCCGTCACGGTGATGAGGTCGAAAATGCACTCGATCAGATGGCAAAGAAAAAAAAGTTCCTTCAACGGAAGTCAAACACCCGACTTCTTGGTCCGCCGTTACAGATGCCGGGCACGCTATCCACTGCGCCACGGTCACAACCTCTGAAAGCTTTACAAACGCGCCTTTTATATCTCCCACTTTCCTCTAACAGTGCTTTGTCGGCGGGGTGGTGTTGCCGACTGGGAGCAGTAGATTCACTAATCCGTGACGTCGCGGTCACGTAATCCGCAATCCCCCTTGTGTCCCCCGCGAATTTCTCCCTCGTGTGAATACCCCTTTAAGAAGGCGACCTCAGCTTAAGTTCTGCGTCTAATTAGCGACGCTGTTTTGGCTGCCACACCGCTTTCTCTGATTACGCTCTCTACGTTAACTACTACAGCTAGCAAAAATGTTTGTTTAATAATTGGTCATGGACGTTAGTCGTCGGGATGGAGATGTGCCACCAAGCGTCAACGTGGGAGCATCCCCGTCAAACGGGGCTATTCGCCGCGAGATCGAGCTACAGGGGCCAGCACCGTCGCCGCGCAAGTGTGGATAGGCGGCTGTCGGCCCGTACACAAACACACACAACAGCGCTTCGTTTTGAGCGGTCTGACCCGATTTCCGGCAAACAAAATGCGTTGACTACAGCTTTCTGGTAATATGTGCGCTCTTCATTCCCGAATCAATGCACGAAGTGCGCCGAACGTTACTATTACTTATGAGAGAAGCGCATTCTGCCAACGAACGGGGTAACATGCAGTGGGTGTTTTCGCAATAGGTGACGCTTTGTTGTTGTTTTATTTGTACATGTTTAGCTTGTGTTCCACCTAATACGCACTGCTGTAGCGCGACTGAATTAAGTATTTACTTATTGTTCATCTGGATATCCCCCAGAAAAAGAAAGCCCTTATTCTTGCACGATGAGTTCAAATAGCACTTTGTGCCCTGCGTGCTTCAAATATTCATCCGCATTTTTTATTCAGTTCTCCATGAAATGTGGGACAGTTTATAGGTTTACTGAGGAAAGCTACGTGGCTGGCAGCGCTTTAGCGCTGCGGAGACGTTTAACACTGCATACGCTTGTTTTTATTCCCGTAACGGTACACAAAGGTAGATGATACAGCACGGAACTTTCTTCGATTAATTACTTCCACAACAGTAATGGAAAAAAGGCTTGGTTATTTCATGGGACCGAAGTTCGTTTTTTCATGCGAATAATGTCTGCTGCCTTCCGTTGATCTATAACAACGCAACACAAGCGCTCAAAATAATGCAAAGAAAAGAAGATGTGGCTTCGCGTGAAATTACTAAGAAATAAATGTAACGTACGCCGTTTGGATTAATTTTGAACATGAGGGCTCTTTAACGCGTAGCTTAATCGAAGCACACGGGCATAGGCGTACGCAGGAGGGGGGGGGGGCAGGGCAAGGGGAGGGGGGCGCAAGGTCTGTCCCATACATTGACTTAATCGGAGGGGTGCGCTGTGATTAATCTTCGCCCGCCTACGACACCACCCACCCCCCTGAAGGGGAACCCCGCGCACGCCTATGTACACGGCTGTTTTCGTATAAATTTCGCCACAAGTTAAAATTGCGCAAGATTACTCAGTTTTGCGATTTCCGTACATTCCATTTTCTGCTCTTTTTAGGGGACAATTTATGTACCTAAGTATCAGACGTGACTTGAGAGAAATATTTCTGTGTAGTGGGACCAGGACCATAAACAACTAAAGCTCGTCGCGTAACCTATAAACGACAGTCCTGAAGGTATACACCTAACCACACCTCGCAAGTGCATGAGAGCCTTTTTTTTTACCACCGAGCCGCTAAAAGGCTAGATTCACGTGAGATTTAATACTTCTCATCTTTAGGACAACGCCAAGTGTACTTTGCAATAATGCGCTTGAACCACAGAGCGGCACCTACACTGACATGACTCTCGTGAACGGAGGGTACGACGACCACACACGGCACTCCCAACAGGTGCACTCACTGATCTTATTACAGTACATATAAAGCCGGTCAAGGCCAAATGCTTCTTTACATCCTGTTAGGCATACGTATACGTGGTTAAAGTTGCACTAACGCAACGGAACAAACCGCCTTTTAAGGACCTGCATGACGTACGCGCACATGCAAACACAACGTGGCTAGCAGACGACGCATAGAGCAATCTACACTAGGCGCAGTTTAGCAAGAAGCCACCAGGCGGCGACTCCGCTCGATCTCGCGGCCAATAGCTGCCAAACACCAATATTATATGTGCAAGCTCTCTTACGTCAATGTACAGTAAACATTCAACTACTTCTGTGAAGGCACGTTTTAAAGCGAAAGCCTTTAATATCTCATACTCTAGATGCCTGTCCGTCCGTCAGTGCCCTGGCACGGTCCCAGCAGTGGCCTCTCCTCCTCATATTCTCTCAGCAATCACGTGATGGCACAGCGGCGCATAGCAACAGTTACACGTTGCTCCTTCCAACGTGCCTTGCGCAACGTGGCGGTGGCGTCAAGCGGCGGCATCCGTCCATCGACGGGCAACACTTGTGCGTTGCTCCTTCCAACGCGCGTTGCGCAACTGTTGCGCAACACGGCGGCGGCGTCCGTCAGCGGAGTGGAATGGCCACAGGCTTTCACCGAACACACTTTGGAATTTACAAAATGTCCTTCAATCTTTCTACTTTCGTGTTATACCGATTCCTATGACGTAGAGATCAAACATGTTTTTTTTTTATAATGACCTTCGAGACCAGCAGAATTAAACATTGTAAAAATCTCGAACGTATTCTTGTCGTTTGGGACTCACGCCGTTAACCGGCCGTCCTCATTCCATCTTTTTCCCACTTTTGCACTATGTTCTAGACCCCAGGTGTTGAGCGCGTGCTTTTGAGCTGTTAGGAAAATGTGATCCTAGTGGTCTGCGAATTTCTGTGCCTACAGATGATTTATCGCTACAATTATCGTTTAGTAACCACATATCAATGCTAAATACAAGTGTACTAGTTGCGTTTTCTTTTTCAACGTTTGTACTATTCTTCATATCGCTCTGCAGTCTGTGAAAATTGTGTTTTTTTTTTAAACTGTCATTCTCTACCATGCTACCATGTCCGTTGGCTTACTGAACATCCAGCGTCCCACAAGCTTTTCATTCTCCGTCGATGACTTAGTGCCGACGACGGCCGGGTAACAGCTTGTGACACTCAGCCATTACCGATGGGCGAGGGGCTGCAACAAGTGTAATAGCGCTTCTCTTAGGAACGTTGTGTTCTTGCTAACAAATACTATGTTACTGTGGTTCTACAGTCAGGAGTCAGCGTTATTAACAAGAAGCACAGTTGTTGCGTAAATGTTTGTTTTGGTGACTTCGCAATGAAATGGACAAGGGCAGAACAGTCACCTTTGAAAGGCTCGCGAGTGGCAGGTGAAATCTCTGTGACGTACATTGAGATATTGATAAAGCTGTGTAGGATAGAGCGCGCTAGGAGGTATGAGCAATACAAAGTCGGCAACATCTTAAAAGGAATCGACAGGGCTGTCTACAGTTTCCTTGTCGCAATACCCTAGATACCCTGGAAGAGATATCAAACCCTGGCTTCCGTCACCGACGTGATTCAGCACACTCGTACCGTTGAATAACATAAGTGGACCCTGCAGCATTTTTGGAAGTGGTCATGCAAAGTTCCTATCTTTGCCGCATTTTTTTTAAATCATTCAAGTACGAGCTGATTCACCGGGATTTGTCGCACGTGTTAGGCGTCTCCTGGCTCCGTTCGTCCCAACGAGCACGCTGAAATGTACGCGGGGGTATGACGAAGGGGCTACGGGATACCTCAGCGCGCGTCGCGATCTTAGGTGCTTAGTTTTCGATCCTTTTCTCTCAACGCACCGGCTCAATATAGGCGTCATCACGAGCGTCATATTGCTTTATTTAGTCTGTAATTCTGGCACTACACAGCGCGGCGCGGGTACGTGGCGCGGTAACTGTGCAGCACACGAATGCTCAAGTTGACCAATGGCCGTGTCCTCACCTATGACTTAGGCCCGTCTATCGTTGAATTCGCCAAGAATGTGCGATTTCTGGCTGTCTCTGAAACGTAGTTGTAAATTCCATGTCGCATGAAGTGCTGTAATACTTGGCTTACGTGTTTACGGGGTCCTCGTGTATAGATCTGAACCGTTTTCTATGTTCAAAATATGTAACAGGCCCCTTTTCAGAGGGCGCGGATCACAATGAAATTTCGCAGGCCAGCCAAGGTGACAGTATTATTGATAGCAACCAGTGGCTCGATCTTGCATCCATGATCCGACAAACTAGTTTGGCAAGATTTCAATTTGAGCTTGTACGTGCAAGTGACGCGCACAAGATTTCATCACTCCCGCCTGCCAGAACAGTTCCAGCGAAACATTGCGTCTTCTCCTCGTATCCTACGTCGAGCGGCATATAAGATTACGAACTTGCGCCTTGAGAACAGTCTCTACAATTTTACTTATTATGCTGGGCCATGACGAGAACGACCGCGTTTTTATCTCCAAGACCCTGTGAATTACAATGCCACGTCTCACAATAATAGCACAGGCCCTACTGCCGCAGCGCGACTTATGACCAATACATCGGATTTCACGAGAATTTACGTTCAATTCCGGTGTGTCCCTGGACCCAGCATATTGTGTCTTGTTATTCCGATACATAGGCATTTCATAGCGCTGAGGAAATTAAGCCTGGTTTTCAACCAGGCTTAAGGAATTTGTATAAAGGACCGCCTTTCGTAGGCTCATAGCGCTTATGTACATAACAGCCCACAACAATGCATATGCCTCAGCTCTAAAAATACTTATTTCTGGGTGTGGAACTTTAGGTTCTTAGAGGGATGGCGCAAGTTGTGCATAATACACGCCAGTGTCCGACTTTGACGTGTCTTTGAAAAAAACTCCGTACACGAATAATTTGACTTTAGCGCCAGAGAGTGCATGCGGATGTGTGTTTATGGGGCATGATTTGTAATACTACAAAGGAAGTGTCGCAGTCTGAGCTCCCACTTCCACGAAGGCAATGACTTCAGCGGCGAAATTAAGTGATGCGCGATTTGGCCACAGATTTCTCACGCGAGAAATGGCTTACTTACTGATGGTCTGTTATTGAATGAGGCACAGGTGATATCGTTTATAGTTTAATAAACGGGTCTTTTATAGCTAAAGCTGTATATGGCTAGGCGAAACGAAAAACCGTTTGCCACATATTTCGATAATTGGTCTCCATTCGCTGCGCCGTTAGTTATGTCGTTCTTTACGTCGCACGCAAGCGCGCGCGCCGCTTGGCTCCGCCGTTAGTGATGTCGTCTCTCTGTGGGACTCAAGCATGCGCGCCATGGCGGGCCGATGCTTTGCGGAGGCGGCGAGGAAGCGGTAGTGCCGGCAGAGTAGCGTCAACATGGTAATGCGGCAAGGCCTTCCCCGGGGCCAACGCCCGCTGTCGGGGGGAGTTTCTCGAGCGGCACATCGGCTGCGGTTGCGACGTCTGCGACCGCCTATGGTTCGACAACAGCCTGGCTACGATCGACGGGATCCGTTCTCAACAAAAACGGAACAATGCCATGGAGGTACTGACATGGTGGTTCCCCAGCTGCTCCCGACGTCGGTAAGTTTCGGGTCTGTGGGACATGCAAGCAATAGCTAATCAAAAGCAGTATGCCAAATTTAAGCCCCGTTAACCGCTACGTTTACCCACCGATGCCTTCATACTTGGTCAGGCTCAACGTCGTCGAGGAACGACTAGTGGCTCCACCTTTGTCTGCTCCCGCAGTTCATAGAGACCGCTTAAGTGAGCTGCTCGAACGCATCAGGGTACTCGACGACGACACGCAACGCTGGTTCGTGCAGGAGATGGCGTTCCTCGAACGCGTCGAACATTGAAACAGCGCGATCCTGAGGTGTGTCATCCTCAACATCCTCAAAGACCGGCGGATTTCGCCGTTCAAACTATACCCATAATTGAGAAAGGCTTCAACGCAACGTCGGGATTAACCCGCTGCTTAACACCGGGGCTGCACCCTTCAGCTTCGGCGGTTAACCACATGTACGGTGTGCTTGGGCGGTGATTTTTTTCTTCACGTGCATCTTCAGGCGATACATAAAACTGGAATATGGCCTCTACAAGTGCAGTGACTACTCATTTGATTCCGCACATAGGCTGTCTACGGGACTAATTCTTAAACAGCTGTAGCCAGCGGATACATAGGTGATGAAAGTGTCTCTCGAGGCCATTGCTGTACGAGTATTTTTAAATGCGAAGCATTTTTTAGCGAACCTCTGGCACTTTGAGCGTTTCTATCTACGTATCTATCTATCTATCTATCTATCTAGCCGCCTACGCCTGGGTGCTCTCATGATCGCCTCCTTAACTTGGTGTAGACCAAAATTTGCATGGGAGGGCAAGAGGATTTGACGAATATGATTGCCGGGTCACGACATGAATAACGTTAAAATCCTGTCACGTACGTCGTCAAACCCTTTCCACTAGACACGTGTGGCACATACCCGTTTACCACGGGCCACGGTGTACGGGTATGCGCCACAGGTGATTGACAGTTTATATCTATCCAGGAACGTCCAGAACAGACATTGGTAACTTAAATGCTAGAACGTTAATGAAAACCAACATTGGAAGCGTTGACTCAACGAATGTAAAGAATGAAAATTAGGATCCCAGCAGGAATCGAACCCATGCATTCTGCGTGGCGACCAGGCATTCTACCACTGAGCCACGCCAGGTCTACAAACTAGTTATGAAAAACAGCCTACGCGGGCGTAATATCGGTGCAACGTCAATTGTGGTTGTGGTGCTGGCTACTAATTTTACAAGCAAGCAATATACGCTGCATGACGCTCCTACGATGTGTACTCCTACGATAAAGGCGTCATATTAGATTAACGTCTGTAGTTCCAGTGTTGGCTTCGCTTTTATAGCAGTCCAATAAACATTACGTGTTTATTCCTATGATTCAGCAAGCTATATTGAAGCATTGCTCGACGCCGGAGAAATACATTAACGAAAGTTACGTATGATATCCACATCACCGCACCGTAAAGTGCACTTCGTCAACCAGAACGACGCAGTGTCCTCGTCATTTCTTGCGAGGCTGGGCGATGGCCTCATGCTGACCAAGGATGATGCCAGATTGATTGACAGCCGTTTTGTAGACTAGGCTATGTAGGCCACATACGCCCAGGTAGTCTACGAATACGACAAACACCATCCAGTGATGTTTGGTCCACGTAGCACTATCCAGGCCTACAACCTCGACGGCCTATACCTCACCAACGCGAAGGGTGGCTTCAGGTTCCGACATGTCGCCGGCTCTGTCGACAGACAATTTGTCGACGAAATGACCGAGGCATCTACGAATTCCAACAGCTGTACTATACCACATACTTCCCTACACATGGACCCCTCGTCAATACGACCACGACCGGATCCTATAACAAATCATGACGTGCTCACTGATCACGGTGATGATGCCCTTGTTCAAGAACTGTCAAGAACGTTTTGCTCACATGCACACGTGTACGTGAAACGTGCGCGCGTTCTCGGGACACGTATGAGCACTACGTATCAGCTTACCGCTTCTAGTGTTGGTAATACCCACGTTGCCATTGGCAGCGTTACCCAACCGTAAACAACTGGTTATGCAACAAATATGCGGCTCTTCAACATATATATATGTGCGTATGAAATTTATACATATCTTTAGCGTCATTTTGAAACGTGTCGCTCAGTAAAAAAAAGTTACGCCACAGTCACATACCCGCCGCATGCTTCGCATAACATCGACTCCCACGGTGCGTGGGATCTGCCGATTTTTTTTTGTTTCTAGCGGCCAGCCACTTCTTTATGAACCCCATGAGAAATATGCATGTATACATCTTCTATATTCCGTGTCACTCCTAAATGATACCAGAAGTATGTTCTACCTGCGTGGCTCAAGGCGCTGCAACATTATTCGCGGTATTCTGCTTAACTGAATAAATGACTTCGCGGAAAACCAGCATGCCCGAGGTGAGAAATTATTCTACAATTTCTATTCTTGTATCGGTAATCCTGTATCTGTATCCCGGGATACTTTTTCGTCTTTTTCAAACATATCTCCAAAATATCCCGTTAGATCACAGGCAAAAGTATGTCAGTGTCCTAATATCAGCATTTTAGGCTTCGAACGCATGGATTTTGTTTGCTTTCCGGACACTTCTTAGTATCTTTATCCAACCCTCGTCTGGAAAACACGTGCTGGAGACCCGCGGAGAATTGCTTAAGTATGCCGGCGTGCAATGTCAATAAACGGACTCGAGATTCACGTCCGTTCATGATGATCGCGGTCGGGAGGCGTCTGGATGAAGAAGACTAGGAAGGAGAGGACGGCACGAGCTGTAGCATAAAAGGACGAAGTGCTTGGCCTAGGGCTTGGGCATAAATTACGCGACATTTCTTATTGTGAATAAACCCCACAGTCATCGCCCTTCCAAGTCTTCAAGACTCGGACATTAGCAGAGCCCTTCCGTAAGAACCATGGCACCGTCGGGGTCAACATACCGAGAACAAGTACGCCCCTGTCCGATGAACTACGGGCCGCCGTTCCCCGAGCCACTCAAGTGAACTCTCACTTATAAGAATATACTGTTGGGCGAGTTGGTAGTTCATGATGAATGAAAACAGCGCGAAAAAACGTTGGACGAGACGAAGAAGGCTACAGCCCAAGCGCATCCTAGCTGGCATTTCAGTATTACTCTACGACGAGGTCCAGTTGCGAGTCCTCGCAGTGACCGGTTTGGACGTCTCTCACCTGAGGAATACAACGTTGTCCTCAACCGCATATCGATGAACTCCCAGCCTGACCACTTTACGATACCCTATCATCAGAAGTTATAGCAATTGCAGCAGGACACGCCAACGCGGCTAGAGAAGAGAGAGCTTGCCTGCCTACAGAAATGCTAGGTTTTCTGGGCGTTCGGGTTGACATGCGAGGGGAAGGCAGACCATGTTGTTTAAAACTGTGTAGAGGACCAGGAGTGTCACAATCATCATTAGGATCAATACAGTGTATTCGAATAAAGAAGTCGACGGGGGGGGGGGGGGGTCAGCAAGGGGACGGCGGTTTGTCCTTTTCTGTACACAGCGCGTCGGCTTCCTCAAGTTTCATACATGAAGATATTAGCACCAGTGGCACATCTGCCAAAAGCGTCCACAAATGCTGCCGAGTCTTGCAGTTACGGAAGAAGCGTGCCCGTTATGCAACAGCTGTCGACAGCCCATCGCGAAGTGCAGCGTCAAGTTCTAAACGGATGAAAAAACTTGGGGAGGGGCGAAAAATGTAGGGAAGGATGTTTCAGCTCCACTAACGTGAAACCTGTGGAGGGGCGAAGCATGCAGTTGGCGCCGGTGTTTCCCACAGCAAAATCACTGCTAATGGGCAATGAGACACAGAAGAGAGATTACACACAGAGACCGGCAGTCCGCTTTTAGTTAAGGTGCACGCTGCGAATATTTATTGTTCAACTAGGCAAAGAGAAATCTCCCAGTGGCACTACATTACAGATCAAGATCCAGTGCCTATATATACGGGGTGGCCGGTTAACCGAGTGCTTACAGGAAGTTTTCAGGCACCTAGTTCGGAAAAAATTGGGGATAAGAGTCAATGTAGAGTTCCTTATACTAATAATTGTTGAGCTGAAACGTCCGAAAACCAGAATATGATTATGAGGAACGCCGCAGAGGAGCGCTCCGGAAATTTCGACCACCTGGGGTTCTTTAATGCGTGCCTGAACCTAAGTACACGGGCCTCAATCATGTTCGCCTCCGTCAAAAAAGCGGCCTTCGTGGCTAGGATTCGATACCGCGACCTTCGGGTCAGCAGTCGAGCACCATGCGCGCTAGACAGCCGTGGATGGTTAGGAGAGTACCTTAGTAACATGCGATTCTCTGATCACCTTCCATTCATGAGGAACTCATGATTACTGAATCGGACAAGGAAAGCAGAACGGTAGGTGTGAAAATAACATGCACAAAACAATAGCAATGTGCAACAATCTTGGAAGAGAACAGTGCTTTGCGAAATGTAAAGAGGGTTCAACTTAAGCTAAGGACGACGCAGCGAGCAATGGAAAAGAAAATGGTTGGTGTAATCCTGAGGGACAAGAAGAGAGCATAGTGTGTGAGGGAACAAAGGGGTCTTAATGACATCCTAGTCGATATTAAGATGAAGAAGTGAACACGGGCAGGGCAACAAGCGAGGAGGAGACAGAGCTAGATGGGCAGATGAGATCAAGAAATTTGCTGGCGAAACGTCGCAGAGTTGATTGTGTAGGGTTGACTGTATAGTTGAAAAGAATAGGTTTGATCGGCGCAACTTGCGAGATGCCTTTGCCCTGCAGTGGGCGCAGTCTGGCTGATGATGATGATGAGCTTCTCCTCAAGAATAGAACGCGATAGCGTTATCGGGCCCCGTTGACATCGCCTTCTCAATCGGTAGCCTCGTTTCGCTTCTCACTGGACGCCTCAACAATGCCTCAACGAAAGGAACGTGTGTGCGAGGAACGTTGACCGTTTAAAACTCTCCTGGAATGCCCACTGGTAGTTCAGCTGCGTAGTGCCCGCTAGCCCAAAATTCTTCCCTTCGCGAACCAGCGAAGCCCACACATCACGCGTCAGTAAGGCGACACGCGTATATACGCAGAGGCTCACTTTGTTGAAGTTTTTACTGATGGTGAGCAATTGCGTCTCGGCGCTTTGTTGTGTGTGGTTCTTCAAACGACTCTGTGCAGTTCACATATCTTGACGCCTGGCGCGATTCTACGCTTGTGCGACGCAACACTACATGGGTTAAGGAGGCTCCTGGCATTAGATAACATTCATATATTGTTTTTTTTATCAAGCAGTTCAAAGAATCGGCGTGGCTCTGTGATGGAACAACTGTTTGCCACGCAGAAGCCCCGGGTTTGATCACAATTCGAACAGAAGTTCTTAAACAGAAAAGCTCTCCTAGCTCGACGTAAAATGTCTGTCGCGACCTCAAACTGTCATTATCATGAACCGGCACGCCCTCTCTTCTGCGTCTTAGTCCTCTGCTTCATCTTTTATTTCGCTTCCAGAAGACGTCCGCCGATGTGTCCTGCGTATAGTACAAGGGTGAGAGAGAGTGAACGCTTCTCTACGGTTCTCCGTGGACAATCCACGACTGAACGAGATCACTCGTAACGACGTTTATTCAATACCGCAAATAGACGACGCTATTGACAGCCTGCAAGGAGCAGACTTCTTTTAATCTCTTGATTCGCGCACAGGGTACTGCCAATCAGCCATGGCTCATGACGCTCGACAGCAAACCGCCTTTCTCACGCCCGACGGCTTGTACGAATTCTTCGTCATACCGTTTGGACTGTCTAATGACCTTTGTACGCATGATAGACACCGTGCTGCGCAATTTTATACGGCACACGTGCTTTTGCTATAGACGTCGTCGTCTTCACGCCAGACTTCGCCTCGCTTCTTCAACGCCTGCATCATATTTCGACGCATTTTAGAAGCGCTGGGCTATAACTGAATCTAAAGAATTGCCGATTTTCAGCACGCCAGCTCAGAACACCAGGCTATGTCGTGTACGGAATTCTCCCCGATCCAGCCGAGCATGAGGCTGTGGCCAAGTTACCCAAACCTACATCATTTAGTGAACTGCGCAGTTTCGTAGGAATGTGTTCCTACTTTTGACGCCTCATTAGCAACTTCGCGACATTGCCGCTGACGATGCTCGTCGAAATTAACGGGCCCTTCATTTCGTGGTCGTCAGAGTGCGACAACGCGTTCGCAAAGCTCCGTTATTTGATTATATTTTAGCGCCCTTCTTTATGCAGCGAGCAAATCGGATAGTCCGCGACCGCAAGAAAAGAAAATAAAGACGACGCTTAGCTGTGGCACGTGAAGCCATGGCTCGCGTTCCCTGCTGGCGTCGATTATGACTTAGCCGTCCCTTTCTTTCGTTCCTGCGGCATAAGCCTTCAAAGAATGACTTGCGACAAAGACAATGAGCGATCCGAACGCGCCCTCAACTCAACAAGCCTCACGTCTGCTGGACGTCTCGACGGTGCGACTGCATTCTCCATATTTATGGCCCCAGAGCCCCGCAAGTTTGGTTTCACCAGATCGATGCACTATTCTGTGTGTACCGCATTGGCTCAGAAAACGACACGCTACTACCATGTCGTCTCAATCCTTCTTCCTGATGTTGCCAGTGAGCTCTCCGATGTCCTCTCCAGCCTCTTCGGATACTACACCGTATCAGCACCTCAAGACGAAGGTGCTGCAGCGATTCATGCCACCGGAACGCGCCCGCCTCCATCAGCTCCAAGCAGAGGGGGACCTGGGCGACCGGCGCCCCTCTGAACTGCTTGCGCCGAATGCGACAGCTTCTCGGTGAGCACGACGTCTCTAACCACTCGGCGTTGCTTCGAGAGATCTTCCTCCACCGCCTTTCCCTGTCCATCCGCCTCGTCTTCACGGTGGCCGGCGATGTCAAACTCGATCGCCTGGCGGAGCTCACTGATCAAGTTCACGAAGCGGCCTGCTCATCCGCAACAGCTGTCTTATCGCCTGCAGACACAAAAATTCCCGCCTTGAGCTCCACATCGACGAGCTCGCCGCGTGAGTTTTCTGCAATCCGGAGCCCCCTCCAGGAGACCCGTTGGCTTCGTGCTCGTCATGACGCTCTTCAACGCACACGACAAGCTCGGAGTCCCAGCCCTCCACCTCTCTGCTGGTACCACCGGAGTTTCGGACACCGAGCCACGAGTGCACAGCTCCCTGCTCGTAGCAAAGAAACGCCCGCCGGGACCGCTGACGGCGGCGTGTGGTCTCGCTTCGCTTTCCAGCCGCCTTTTCATGGTGACAGTCCGGCTATCTGGTGCCAGGTTCCTTACACATACGGGCGCAAAAATTACCGCTTTGCCCCCGACTAAGGCTGATCATCCAAAGTCACCTGGTCAGCCGCTTCGTGCTGTGAACGCAGCATTTTCCGGTGGGTTTCCGCCATCGCAGACTTGGTTCAACCGATCATTGGCTCGGACTTCTTTTCATACTTCGATTTGGATGTCAGCGTGCGGCGTCGTTGTCTCATAGACAGTCAGACTCGTCTCTCCATCTCTGGAGTGCTGTCCGACCTTCCTCCCACGGGCATCCGCATGCTGGTACCTTCCTCTCCATTCGAACAAATCTTGCGAGTTTCTCGCAGTTAACAAAACCTTGCAGCCTCACTCAGCCGCCTAAACCTACGGTGACACACCAGATCATCAACCGTGGTCCACCAGTCGCCACTCGACCAAGCCGCTTGCTTGGGGACCGTCCAGCCATCTCCAAACGGGAGTTTGACCATATGCTCCAGCTCGAAATTATACGGCGCTCGTCAAGCGCGTGGGCTTCTCCGCTGCATCTAGTGCCAAAGCTTGACCCCAGTGATTGACGTTCTTGTGGCGACTACCGAGCGTTGAAAGCCAAGACAGCTATACCCTACCACACATCTAGGACTTCATGCCTCGACCGCAGCACCATTTTCAACAAAGTGGACTTCGTTAAGGCGTCCCACTAAATTGTCGTAGAGGCTGCCGACATACCTAAGACCGCTATCACGACGTCATTTGGTTTATTTGAGTACGTGCAGACGCCTTTTGGACTCCGTAATTCGGCTCACACCTTCCAGCGGTTCACCTCTGATGTCACACGGGGCCTCCGTACTGTGTTTGCGTACCATTATAATGTCATCATCGCCAGCCATACCCCTGATGGTCATGAGGAACGACTACGCACTCTGTTCGAACGTCTGCAGTAGAACGGCCTCGTTTTGAACGCCTCCAAGTGTACTTTCGGCGCATCCGAGCTAGAGTTTTTGGGGATATATCATGCGAGGATATATGCCCTCTCGGATCACACGTTCAAGCAATCCAAGACTATCTATCCTCAGCCTACAACAACGCGCCAGTTGTGCCAATTCCTGGGACTAGTGCATTTTTCCAGGCGCTTCATACGACACTGTGCAGAACTGATTCGGCCGCTCACCGACCTCCATCGGTCCACCGCCGACCCGTCTTCCGCCATTTCTTGGTCATCAGAAGCCCAGGCCGCCTTTACTGCTGCCAAGCAAGTAGTCGCAAATGTCGTGCTTCTTATTCATCCACGCAGCAACGCCCCCACACCTTTGGTGGTGAAAGCATTCAGCGTGGCCGTCGGAGCGGTCTTACAGCAGTCCATCAGCTCTGAGTGGAGACCCTTGTCATTTTACTCTCGGGAACTACTTCCTGCTGAGACCCGCTACAGCGTCTTCGGCAGGGAGTTACTAGCCATCTACACTGCGATACATCACTTTCTGCATTTCCTAAAAGGATGTTGGTTTTACGTTTTGACTGATCATAGGCAACTGGCCTACGTTTTCCGCGCCAACTCATCAAAGTACGCGCCCCGTGAACTCCGCCATCTTGCTCATATTTCGGAATTCACAAGTGACAACCGTCACGTGAAAGGCGCTAACAACACCGCTGCAGATTCCCTCTTTCGTATAGCCGCGGTTGCCACTTCATCTCCAATCATCGACTTGGACTAATTCTCCTCCACACAACAGGCGCATAGAGAGCTCACCACTTTTTCGGAGAACCACCGTTCCCTCCGACTACGCCTGGTGCTCCATTCATTATCATCCGAGCCCCTGTAGTGCGATGTCTCAGCTGATGTTCCGCGCTCTTTTGTTCCCGCTGCATTACGGCGCACCGTTTTCAGCTCACTACACGACATCTGTCCCCGAAGCATACGGGCTACTCAGCGCCTATTCACCCAGCGGCATGTCTGGCCCGGAATCAACGCTGATGTTCGTGCTTGGACACGCATGTGCCTGCCCTGCCAGATCAGAAAAGTATCCCGGCATACCAAGACGCTTCCCCAGGCTTTCCTTCCTGACAGTCGTTTCGACCATGTTGATCTTGACATTGTTAACCCTCTCCCCGTGTCTCAATGATAACGTTGCATACTTACCATGGTCGATCGTTTCACACGCTGGCCGGACGCTGTCCCCATTCATGATACCACCGCTGAGACGATTGCCCACGCTTTCATTTCTACGTGGGTATCTCGTTTTGGCTCTCCTGGCACGGCGACAGCAGACCGTGGACATCAATTCGAATTCTCGCTGTTTACCTGCCTTAATTGCAACCTCGGAGCCGGACATAGCTGTACCACTGCATATCATCCCTGCGCCAACGGCATGGTGGAACACCTTCACCGACAAATGGAGGTGAAAATGTTTGAGGCCCGTGTGCTTAGATTTAGGTGCACATTAAAAAAACCCAGGTGGTGGAACTTTCCGGAGCCCTCTACTACAGCGTCTCTCAAAATCAAATCGTGGTTTTGGGACGTTAAACCCAAGATAATATTATTACCTTCACCAACAACTGAAGACAGCCCAGACCAGCCGCCTCAATAGTGCCACCTGGTTTGATGCCTTGCCCCTGGTGCTTCTGGGTTTACGGGCTGTCATTCAGGCAGACCTACAGTGCTCAGCAGTCTATCTGGTGTATGTAAGTTCTTTGCGGCTCCCTGGGGACTTCTTCACATTAACGCCGCTACCAGCCCAGCCACAACAATTCCTACAACGCCTCCTGGACTGCGTTCAAGACCTCCGGCCCACTCCACCGTGGCCATCACTTCACAAAACAATATTCGTCCACCCACATCTGCCGCAACACACGTTTTCGTGCGCCGCGACACAGTACGACCACCTTTAACACCAGCCTGTGACAGGCCATTCCGCGTTCTTCATTGGACCTCAAGAACTGCCACTCTACTACAGAACGCCCGCGAAGAGACAGTCAGTCTGGACCGACATAAGCCGGCGTATTTGGAGACCGCCATAGAAAGCCTCACACACACGCCTGATCTCCCGTTTGATTGCCACAAACGGCCATATATATATATATATATATATATGTGTGTGTGTGTGTGTGTGTGTGTGTGTGTGTGTGTGTGTGGTGTGCGTGTGTGTGTGCGCGCGCGTTTGTGAGTTAATCTGGGCGAAAGTCAGTTTCGTCACACAATTGCCGCAGGCCCCAGAATTAGGTTATGTTTGGTACAATCACAGTGTGGTGAAGGTAATTGTCTCTAAAAATGAACAAATGCTTCTGAAAGTTACACAAAGAAATATATCATTCAGAGTGTTTCGCGTGTTTGCTCACTGTGCCGATCCAATGAACTACTAAAAAAGGGCATTTTAGAAATAGGTTTTCAAAAATAAATTGGGGTGTCGAAGGATAACGATATGCGAACTCAAACCGCAAAAGTTTAGCTGCAAAGCAGAACATCAGTTCGCTCACTGCACTGAGAACCTCGGGCCCGACAATGCAATATTTTATTTTAACACGAAAGTCTTTTATGCCGGGGTCCACTAAGACTTTCATGACGTATTTCCGTGACGGAAATACCTCAGCAAATTTAACGCCGTCAAATGGTAAAGAAAGACTGCTATAAGAAAGAGTGCCGATGACAGGAGTTGAACCCTTGACCTCTTGGTCCGCGACAATGGCTGGCGGCCGTTCAGCCCATTGAGCTACTGCCAAACACATACAGGAGGCTACATGAACGCGTCTTTTATCTGTCACATTTTCCTCTCACAGAGCTCTTGGATAGATAGATAGATAGATAGATAGATAGATAGATAGATAGATAGATAGATAGATAGATAGATAGATAGATAGATAGATAGATAGATAGATAGATAGATAGATAGATAGATAGATAGATAGATGTGTGCCACCAGGCTCGATGTGTGCACCAGGCTCGAAAAATGAAATCTTCGTTGCCGCCGTAATTAGCTCCGGCAACGATCCGTTGCTACGACCATCCCATTCGGTGCGTTTCCAATAGGAGAATTGCAATTTCGTCAACGCTTTCACACACCGCGATGTGGCGGCTTTAGCCCAAGCCTCGTAAAGCCTCGCTCATAGCATCTATTCATATCGAAAAATAGTTCTCCGACGATAACCAGGCCCTGGCTGTCGCACCGCGTTCCCCGCTCGCCCTGTGAGAATTAACGGCCAGGCTAGAGGAAAGACACGACGCTCGTCGCGTTTCTCTTCGCGTTTCACGACGCTTTGAAGAAGTACATATCGAGTATCAGTGTTGACTCTGTGCTTCTTGATGCCATCTTTGCGAGGGATCCACCGTATGCGATTTCCAGGTATATCTTGACAACTTCAGCTACCGCAAGGGTTAAATCGTGGTCATGGCGTTAGTCTTCGGTACGGATATGTGCCACAAGGCGTTAACGTGGGTGCGTCCACAACAAGCGGTGCTATATCTGCCAAACAACAATAGACACAATACAGGACTCTCATATACCAGTGCACTAAAAGCAATCAACTACTTCTGTGACGACACGTTAAACTTTCCTGTCATACCGATTCCTACGACGGAGGGATCCGCCATCTTTTTACGCGTACAATACATGCGTCTTTCGCATTGCAACAGACCTGTAATACACAACTAAACGAATGAAGATTGACTGTTGACCTGAAGAGGCGAAGGTGAACCCTCACTGATTGTCAAACAGGTAGCTTCACGCACAGGCGCCTCGTTGAAAAGTGTGTTGTGCCAAGAAGCTCAGTCGAACATGATGGTGACCCATGATGTGCAGCGTCTCGGGCAATTGCATCAAGCAGTACGATGAAACCTCTCTTTTTCTTTCTTTTTTTGATGATACCTCATCAACCGAATCATTGCGATTAAATCATTATTCAAAAGATTGGAGAGCTATAATTCACCTCCACAAAGCACTACTGCATTAAAAAAATCAACTCCAGTGCTTGTCGAATGGGTGCCGTAGTGCTACAGTTGACTTGCCGAGGGAGGGCCGAGTCCCCTCCTAGAAAATTGGAGGGGGGGGGGGCGGTCCCCCCCGAGCCCCCCTGACTTTACTTCCTGATTACGCCGCTAGGACCCTACGGCCCCTACAGAGGTGCACACGGACGTGAGCGGTGTTGTCCTCGGCGCTGTCCATGCGCAGCGCAAACCAGGGTTCCCTTAATACGTCGTGGCACATGCAAGTCCTACGATTACTAAAGCCGAAACCAATTACACCGTCGCGGAAAAACGAATTGTCTGATGATTAGCTGGGCCCTAACGAAGTATTGGCGGTACTTTTATGGTCGGTCATTTGATGTCTTAACGGACCACCACGCACATTATTGGCTGTCTCCATTGAAGAGGACCCCTCCGGCCGTTTTTTACGTTGGGTACTTATCTTTCAGGACTACGATATTCGAATGGTATACCGCAGTGCACGACAACATTCGGATGGCCGACGACCTCTCGTGCTCTCCCTTGGCTGACGACACTTCCCGCTCCTCAGTACCTCAGCGTACTGTTTCTTCTGTCGACTTTGATACCATTGTCTCCATAGCAGCGCATGGACACCTGACTCGCTTCTATAATAAGCTTGCTCTCTGATCCATCCACACTACGAGCCACTCGCGCGAAAGCGACGTCAAACTCAACATTTCGCCATTCGCGAAGGCTGCCTCCACCGATGCAAATACAGCTCCGCGGCCGCCAGTAGTCGTTAGTAGTACCCGCAGCCTGCGTTCACAAATATGCGCGGCTTTCAACTCCTATCTAGCAGTGCGCATATACTTGAATTTGAAGACTGACCAGCGCTTTCAGTAGCGGTACTGCCAGCGGGAAATGTGCCGCTACGTTCAAAAGTTCGTGTGTTCTTGCCCCGATTGCCAGCGCCAAAAATCTTCACCCCGCATCTCTCCAGCTGGTCTGCAACGTTTGCGTTGCCAAAGCAAGCCTTTGGGCGCGTCGGGACTGATTTGCGCGGGCCCCTTATGACATCAGCTGCACACCGCTTGGTTATTGAGGCAGTTGAGCACCTCAGGCGATACGATGAGACTGCTGCGCTTCCAGCAGCTACAGCACGCTATGTTGCCTCCTCCCTGATTCGTCAATTTATCCTGCGCCATGGGTCACCCTAGGAGCTGCTTAGTGACCGCGTCAGTCTCTTCCTCTCCGAAGTAGGTGAAGCTATTCTTAAAGAGTACCCCGTGGTTCATCGCACGACTACGGCCTACAAGCCTCAAACCAATAAGCTCAAGAGCGCTTCAACCGCACGCTCGGCGACATGTCTTCAATGCACGTCGCCCCCGACCACGCAATTGGGACGCCATTCTACCCTAACTGCAGGATAGCTAAATCAAAAGGACGGAACCTAATTACGCATGTGACTTTGTTTTGATCTGTGTGCATGGAGTTTGCTACATTTGTCATTTTAACAGCATTAAGCTTCGTGTCGCTTTCATTTTGCTCTTTGATGTGTACTGATTGTGAACGTTTCATATAATTGTATTTAATTTAATTTATTTTATTTTACCGTCAGGGTACACAGTACATTACAGAGGGTAGGGGCTATCATACATGCATGAAACAGTCTATTAATAGGCAAAAAATAATAATATAGAACATAACAAGGGTTACACAACATACCAGTAGTACATAGCCTAATAAGCACATAAGTACATTGATACACACAGTAAATGTAAAAGCCAACTCGCAGTAGTACAACAAAGAGAAAATTTCACAACGGCTAAATCTAGGTGATAATTGCCTTTTTACCGCGAAAGCTGTCATGAGATCACAAGAACAGCCGATTTTAGCGCCGTAGATGTCCGCCACCGCCAGTATCCGTAACCGCTATCGCGCGAAATAGGAAAACTGAAAGAATAAAATTTCTAGGATCCGGTGAGACTTGAACCTGGGGCCTCTGCGTGGCAGTCGAGTACTCTACCACACAGGAAGGCTGGTGCTTCAAATTTCTTCGGAAAAAGACCATATACAGGCGTGATCTCGGGCAAGGAATCGCGTTAACGTTTAAAAATAATAATAATATCTGGGGTTTAACGTCCCAAAACCACGATATTATTATGAGGGGTGCCGTAGTGGAGGGCTGCGAAAATTTCGACCACCTGGGGTTCTTTAACGTGCACCTAAATCTGCGTACACGGGCCTCAAACATTTTCGCTTTCATCTAAAATGCAGCCGCGCGACCGGGAATCGATCGCGGTAACGTATGTAATGTAGCGTGGTAGAAGAGTAAAATAAAAACTAGCAGTTGTTCCGTATACGTATACAACCGATGAGCGAAGCTCCTTAGAAATGGTACGCAGACGACTACGCGCCTGATCTCGCTGCTGGCTTTCATGAAGCTGGTAGGGGGGGGGGGGAGCGTGCGAGGAGAGCGTCTGCTGAACTCGGTGTCGGGAACTACTGAGCGATTGAGTGCGGCGCTCGCAGCGCAGGGAGATGGAGACAGATGGGAGAGGGGTGCGAGCAGTGATGCGGCGGGGCGCTTCGACGGCTACGACAGAACGCAGCACGCGCTCATATGCCATTTTCGACAAATCGCCCGGGTGCGCACCGGGGCACCAAGGCGCTACGATGATTGGACGAAACGGTGCACCGGGGCGCCCCGGTGCGCACCGGTGCGATTTCATGAAGATGCCAATAGTCTTATTGCGCCAGCACCGGGTGGGGAGAGCGTCTGCTACTACATTCGACAAAGCGCCCCTGGTGTGCTAGAATGATGGTTTTCATTTCAGAATCCACGATAAAGGTGGTGAAAGTGAAGACGACCATTAATAACTAGTTGTGCACAGAGGTTATTTCTTTTAACCTCGTTTTTCTGGTGCGCTAGAACCTAACCACTCAAGGCCTAAATTAGGGGCGAAGCTCCTTATACCATCACCTGGTTGGTTGTCGCTCCATCCGGCGTTCCCCCGCCGTCGCGTCTCCCGTATCATTCAATAGATGGCGCTGTCCCATACAGATGCATACAAACTGCAGTTGGGTGACGATATACTATATGGCGCTGTCCCGTAGAGATGTGTGCAATATGGCGGTTGGGTGAATGCACGCAAGATGGTGTTATAGGTGCCGCTGCTCTCAGATTGGCTGCGGCGCCCGTTATCTCTCATTCTCCTTGATCGTCGCCGTACGTGGAGGAGTGCGCTTGCCGGATCGTGCTGCTTGGCGGACCATGGACGACGAGGAGCGCCGAGTGCGGAAGGCCGCTGCGTCTCGTGCTCGTCGGCAGGATCCCGAGGTGCGAGCTCGAGAGGCTGCCGCAAAGCGAGCGCAGCAGTAATCAAAGCGGCGTATCGCTTTGAATATTGCTGGGCGAAACCACTGAACATTTCGCGGTGTAACCATGATTGCATCAAGAGCTTTGCCCAAGCTCTTCATCATTCACCCGTGGATATGCTGTAATTGTTTCCTCTTAAATCACCGGCCACTGCAACCCAAAGCGCTGCTTAAGAGAAGGGAGCTTCAACGGCGTCGGCGGAAAGAAAGATCGCTCATCCAGCTTTCGCTGTGACTGTGCTGCGTGTCCTACGCAGGCCTGGCGATTTTTTGCTGCTTTATTGCGATAGCAATTATATGGACACTCTCGGCGGATTTTTGCCGCCGCCGTTGCCGTCACCGTCATGTCCCGGATATGCATATGTATGTGCATATATAACAAGGCAAAAAAATCAAGCAGAAAAAAAATTCTAAAGTACCCGACCAGGGATTCGAACCAGCGACCCCTCACTCCCCAGCGCGCTGCGTTAGGCAACTCAACCATACGCCATGTATGAGCCGGCGCAATATCGGCGAGCTATTTATGTTCACCATTTAAAGCTGGTGGTAAGCAGACGTCGGAGGAGCTTGATTGACTTTTCTATCACGCAACGCTCCTACATTTACTTTCAATTTGAAAACTGCCCTTGAGACGCGGAGGACAACGTGGCCCCTTTCTGTGCCCACTCGTGATGACGATGATGATGACGCAAAACCAGACATTTAATTTGCCGAAACAGTGTTCCCGAGCTCGTAGGCTCGGGGTCACCCTAGTTGGGAGGGTCCCTTACTCCAGGAATCCTCTGGCCACGATCGCCTCGCGTACCCTAGGAATAAACAAAAAATACCGGGCACACCTTGCGTTAGAGGGCCCCGTGCGGCAGGAGACGCAGAGGGGTCACTCCACGCGCCGCAGTTCAAAAGAAAAAATCACACCATCTCCCGCTAAAGGGGACCATGAGGCGATGCGAAGCAGTGTTTCGGCATGTAGAGCCCGCGTTTCAGAGGTGGAGTGGTGAGGGGGAAAGGGGAGAGAGGGAATGGATAGGGAAAGGGGAGGGGAAGGGGAGAGGTGATGTTGACAGGGGGTATGGGAGAGAAGGAGAGATGGGAGGGAGAGGAGTGGAGAGGGGAGGGGATAGGGAAGGGGAGAGGTGACGTGGAGAGGGAAAGAAGAGAGAGGGAGTGGATAGGGGAAGTGGAGAAGGTTCGCGCATGCGCAGTAAGGGTGGTCACGCCGCATACCACCATCACCACCACAACCGGATTGAACTCCGCTATAAGATGCTTCACATTTAAAAGAAATATCTAAGAGCGCCTCATTTTCTATTGACACGCAGCCTTGGCCAATCCGCCAGAGTGGGTATGTCTCATAATTTTGACGATACAAACAAACGCACAAACATTGCGTTGCTCAAGCACAAAGACGTAAAAACTGTGACAGTTCACGCTCGTCCTGTATATACCCGTGCTTTCATTTCGGGCGTCCTTCTTTGTGCTTCAGCAGCGCACTGCATGTATCGAGCTGCTTGTCGTTCTTCGTGTGACATTCTAGTTTCTTGCTATTGCATTTATCGCTTCGCCCTTGCGGCGAAACTGTGACCTTTTTTCACATGGAATATTGCTAATTGTTTTCGTTTTGTTGTTTGATCTGTGCGTAATATCGACCACGCTGTAATTCGCGAAAGCTTATGCGTTGTGCAACTTAGTTTTATTTGTTCATTTCTCTGCCCTACACTGCGATACCTGGAAATGCGTTCTGTATAATAAAGTTAATCATTTTCGGAGAAGGCAGGCGGCACTAGTCCTACGTCACCGGATGTTTTACAGCAAAAGTGTAAACTTGAGTTGCCATTCCTTTGATGCTCATTAAATCATAATGTAACGTTAAGTTATTGTGGCGCATTGTACCCTTACTTCTGTAAGGCGTTCTGGCGAGCTAGTTTGCTCGTAGCTTTTAAACGTTAATGAACTGCCCGAAAAAAAGGAGGACACAAGTAAAATAACATAGAGAACACCACTAGCGCAGACTGCCAAATGCTTATTTCTGGCAAGCAAGACATATTTCAATCAGGAATTTGAACACGTGACCAACCTGCCACTCTCACATGTGCCGACAGACATAAGAACACCGCTCAGTAACAGCGGAATCCAAGAATTCACTTCAAACGCAATTACCTACCACGTGTAGTAAGATCTTGTCTGTTGATAGTGACCGTGTGTTCTTGGTATCTTCTGTCATCGCACTAAGACGAATTTAAGGATGCCACGTAGTGAATCTGCGCTGAGATAACCACAAGTTTCTTTCCAGTGCCACGGTCTCAATATATACATATCACGACTGCATTGGTTTTACGCGATATTATAATGAGACATCCCGGAAAATAGCCGCCTCATTCGGGTAACAGAAACAAACGACGTTTCGTGTTTGAACATTCATGTATTTTGGCTTCCAAGAATATTGCATGCATGATTTTTGCGATGTGTTTAATATGAGTTCCAATTCGTCGTACTCACGTGGTCATGTCAACCCTCAACATGAAGACGCGGCAAGTCCAATAATTACTTATTGGCCCCATGTTACTGAGTTGAGTTTCATAGTCAACACCTCGAATGATCCCATTCTGGAATGAAAGCCAGCTTGATGATGTCAAAATTACACAACTTTGCTACATATCTTTTTCAGTTAATTGAAAAGGTAATCGTGCGCTCATTTTTTCTAAAATCTAAGGCAATTTGCAAAGTTTCTTTCATGAACGTGCCCTTGGTTGTTGAAACGAATATTGCTGGCGATTCCTGCTGAAAAAAACACACCATTTCCCGCTAAGGTGACCATGAGACAATGCGAAGCAGTGTTTCGGCATGTAGAGCCCGCGTTTCAGAGGGGAAGTGGTGAGGGGGAAAGGGGGGAGGGGAAGAGGAGAGGAGGCTGGGAAGAGGAAGGTGGAGGGGTAGAGGGGAGGGGGAAGGAAGAGAGGGGAGGGAGAAAGAGAAGGGTGGGGTGGGAAAGGGGAAGAGGGGGAGTGGAGAAGGGAAGAGGAGAGGGTTTGCACATGCGCAGTAAGGGTGGTCACGCCGCACACCACCACCACCGGATTGAACTCCGCTATAAGATGCTTCACATCTAAAACATATCCTGGGTGTGATGAGTGCTTATGTACAGGCGGATGCCAATACAGATGAGAGGCAGCCCCCAAAATGGTTATGAGTGTTTATGAGAACTCAGAGTTCTCTGGCGTTTCCTTGAATTTCTATTTCAATGTGCACAGTTGAAATACGCACCATTGTTTACACAGTACGGTTATCATCATGAGGCGTGTTTTGCTGACAGGGTCAATGGGGAGAGTCATTGCTGAGTTGCTGTGCGATCCATTTTAAATGGGCTCTGCAACGCTGTGAACTGGGTCACAAAAAGTTGCGGATTTGTAGTCGAGGCGCCCGTGTAAATGTGAGCGAAATATTTAGCTCTGCACGCGGATGACTGATGAGAGTAACGTTTGATGGCCAATTAGAAACCCCTAGATATTTTTTTCCGGAAATGGCATCATCGGCGGGCCCGACTACGGCATCCGAGGCAAGGATGCGACCAATCCTCGGATTGACCATCGCGAATAGAGGCTCAACCTCATAGCGCGCGCTGACGTAGCTTCGTGACCGTCTGCGATTCCATTTTCTCTTTTTGAAAATTTTTCCGTTGTTCATTATTACCATAATCCACCATTATGACGGAAAGTTCTTCATTATAATGGTGGCTTAAGCTTACCCCCGGCTTAAGCTTACCCCCAAAGGTATCTGCGCAATTAATGACCGGCCGGACAATTTATCATCTTGTATGCGTATATTCGCCGATGACAGCATTATTTACCGTACCATCCGCAGCAGTAGTGATCATCTTGCCCTTCAACAAGACCTTGAGCGTATTGGTGAGTGGTGCGATTCCTGGCAGATGACATTAAACGTTTCCAAGTACAAACTAATCACTTTTAGTCGAAAACATATTTACTATAGTGGCCTATACAAAATTCTGAACAGTATTGTGGAACGCGCTCAGCATTATAAGTACCTAGGCATAAACCTAACTCCTAATCTTTCCTGGTCCACACATATCACTTCCATCTGTGCTAACGCATCAAAATCAGGTTTTCTACGTCGTAATTTATACAATTCTGCTTCCGATGTACGTAAATAGCGGATCTTGCTTTAATCCGTCCGCAACTAGAGTACGCCTCCTCCATTTGGTCACCGCATCAACAATACCTAATTAACATGGTGGAATCTATCCAGAACCGAGCCAGACGATTCATTACGCGTAATTACAGCTACACATCTAGCATAACACAGATTAAACAAGGCCTTCACTCGAACCACTAAAAATTCGCCGTGACATTTCCCTTTTATCACTATTCCACAAACTCATCCACACCAGCATGATGCCATCTGTTCACCTTAATCTAGCTCATCGAACTTCACGCCGATTACATAACAACCATAGCTTATCACGCATGTACGGTGAAACTGACGCTTTCAACCTTTCGGCTCTTCCACGAGCGATTCGTTTGTGGAATGACCTGCCAGATGATCTCGCGTCACAGCGAGAGCACGCAACGTTCTTACGCAACCTCAGAAAATATTTATGCACCGAAATTTGATGTATGGCGTTGCAATGCTGTTACCGGTATGTTATTTTTTCTTCTCCCCCCCCCCTGTTATTATTTTATCCCCTGTGTTCAGTTATTGTGAAAAACTCTTTCGGCAGTTATCATATCTTGTTAAACTGTTGGTGTTTAAATAGTTAATTTATACTGTATTTTGTGTAATGCCTTTAGACACTACATTTTGCTGTTTTAGTATATTTTGCATTTCTATGTTCGTGTGTTCACTTACATCTGTAATAATCAGTATTTCACCTATGTATATTTATCTCTATATTGTACATGCCGTATTGCCCCCCTTACACAATGCCCCACGAGGGCGCTGTAAGATACTCATAAATAAATAAAATAAATAAATATGAGGCACCTAAGTATCTCCGTGGAGGTGACTACCCTGAACGGGGAACGAATGAGAGCAGCAGTCCACAGCAACAGCTGCACACGGCAAGCACCTTCTCTGCGCAGGAGGATACGTCTACCTTGTGCGTCTCTTGGCGTGAATAACTGCTTTCAGAGCCAGTTAAGGGTAGTAAATGGACGCAGAGGCAAAGGTTTCTAGCTTGGTCAAAGGGAGCACTTTATCACGCACCATACTTCAACCATGTCAAGTAGAATATCCACCAGTGGCACGGAAGAGATTCCATCATTATAGTGAATTATGGAAGCTCATTATCAGCAAATTTTCAACATTGGCTCTATATCATTCAGCGCACCCATCGAAAAAAAAACTCCCTGATGGGCTTCATTGGCAACCAATACAAGTGCACTTGCGAGGAACCCACTACGCTCTAAATCATTGTAATTTTACTGAGACCCCGAGGAAATGGAACATCCGCTTATGGGCTTCCTTGGCAACCAATACAAGTGCACTTGCGAGAAACCCACTACGCTCTAAATCACTGCAATTTATCTGAGACCCCGAGGAAATGGATCATGCGCTTATGTGCTTCCTTGGCAACCACTACAAGTGCACTTGCGAGAAACCCACTACGCTATAAATCATTGTAATGTTTGAGAAGTAGGGCAGCTGGCACTGGGCCATTTTTCGTAATTCTACGAAGAGCCGTAGTACCTGCTAAACGCATGTAAGCCATTATGCGCACTTTGTTGATGCTGTGCCTGACGACGATGAAGAATTATGGCAGAGTCCTTTGTAATGGGTTGGAAGCATTCAACAACCTACTCATTGCGCAATTAGCATTGTGTGACGCCTGGTTGCAGAATTCGCGTTGTGCGACGCGTTGCGCGACGCTTGGTGCTTATTTTACTCTCTACCACGCTATATTGCATATGCTAAGGTGGTTCCTTCCCGACATGAAGTCTGTATAGGGCCTTTTTGCATAGCAGTTCCAAGCACCGGAATGGCTCAGAGGTTGAATACTGGGCTCCCACGCTGAGGGCCTAGGTTCGAACCTCGTTCCATCCTGGAGTTTTTTTATTTCGTTTTTTTTTTTCTTATTTCGAGCGATACTGGTTACACCGGCGGCGGCGGCGGCGGCGGACAACTACGGCGCCAAAAACGGCCGGTGAAATGATCTCATAACAGCTTTCGCTGTAAAACCACTTCGCTCCCTGCAGTGACCACATTCGCCTTAACTAAAGCCCCTCCATGCGTTTTCCGCCAACTAGTCCTCCCCCTTTCCCTTTGTACCGGTTCCCCGCCTAGCGGAAGCCAAAGTGCCGTCATGATGTTTCTGCTGCGTTTCCGGTTTATGCACCCGCCCCCACGCCCGCCCATGCCCTCGCGACACAAACACCGAGCGAAAACTCACTCGGCGGTATGCAGTTTACGAGGAACTTCAAAACAGAAACGCTTGCGAAACGGAGAAAATATTTGCTTTCTCGCGTGTGCACATGCGTGTGCAGAAACAAGATGGAAGGAAAAGCAGAAGAAAGTGACTCAAGAGCTTCCTTCCGGGAGCTCCGGAACCGGAAATGTAGAGAACTGGAAACAATAGATGGCGCTATTCAAAAAAGAGGCAGCAGACGCAATGGAGGGGCTTTAGCTTTAACGATCGTTTTGTAGAGTTGTGCGAGATCAGATCCAAAAGAGTTAGCTGCGAGCGTTACTTCGTATAACATTCTACGTTGTTGCTGTCGGATTCATTGCTTCGACCTTGCAGCGAAACTGATTTATTTACGTTGTTTCTTACTAAAAACGCTTCGCAGGGACTCGGCGTTTTCCAGAGTAGAGAGATTTCAGACTTACGACAGCTCCATTCGTGCTCATATATCGCAGGAAATTTCTGAACGTTGCCAAGAACTCATGAAGTAACATTTAGCGTCGTTACTCGCATTGCATCTCAAGAGCATGGTGCTCTTTGTCTGTGCTCCGCGAAAACCCCCAGAGAGTTCCTGGGCTCTAATGAAGAAGACGACACATTATCTAATTCAAACCACAGATAGATTTCATTTCGCAATAATGACAAATAGTAGTTTGGTTTATAGTGTGGTCGTCGCGTTTATGTGCAGTCATATCAAAGACCGTTTTTTTTTCGATTTTCGTAAAATGCACTAGTTTCCCCTATAAATTGCGCCACTACAAACCCATGAATTTTGATTCGTATATTCTGACACTCACCTTGTATATTTCATGATAACCTCTGTATTCACGCACTTCGAGAAACTTTGCCAAGATAGGAAGAGGCCATGGTTTGTTTGGGTTGTACTTAACCGACATCTTTTCTCAACAGGACTTGCTCCTTCAGCTGTGTTACCTGCAGTGTGAAAAAAAAATTCACTACAACAATGCGCATAGCGACAATAAAGACATTCACAAGTGTCACAAAAGTCGCATATGATTAACATTGCCTGCGCATAATGTCCTAACGTACGCCATGAAAAGGTTTTTTTTTTTTTGTCACTTACGCCCAAGGGGAAAGGGCTCTAATTCTTCGCTAAGAATGGTGTGCCGTAAGCGTACGCGCACCGCTTAGTGTGTATTAGCGTGGGCCGTAAAACGAGCATCCGAGCTGCTCCTGATCATGTGTCTTTGTTTTGTCTATTTTTATTTTGTCTATTTTTGTTTTGACTGCTTGCCGTGAAGGTCACCGCCAGCAGAGCCTTAAGACGTGCATCCGAATTACGTGTCAGATCATATGCTTTTGTTTGTGTTATGTCTGAACCACCGGACGCTGTGTCCGAGCCACGTTGCAGATCATGTGCTTTTGTTTTGTCTATTGTTAAACGGCTTGCCGTAAACGTCACCGGCGGCGGAATCTGAATCACGGGACGTTGTATCCGTGCTACGTCTTAGACCGTGTGTGCCTAGGCGACCGCGTGACTGGTGTTTTGTCTGTGAGCTACAGGTTCGCCCGTGAAGGACACCGAAAGTGAAGTGTGAACCATACCCGGTAGCAACCAGTGCCTACGTGACCGTTTCAAGGATGCATCGACACTACACTAGAAGCTGGGACCGGCGGCCGGAGAAACGTATAAAATACGGCCCCATCCTCTGCTTCATCAGTCTGCTCTGCGCCGGAGAAGAGATCGACGCTGGACAACTCCAGGGACACCACGCAGCCACCCAGCACCCTCGGTCCTCGTCGAGCCGCCGCTGACCCATCTCGCCAGCTTCGACGGTCGCTCATGAACGGCGCCGGTGTTGAAGGACTCTGCTGCGCCCGGTTACGTATGTCAATCACTTGACTTAGTGGACTGCGAACTCTAATTGTTGGTTCACCTCTTGCTGTTTGGTCTTCCATCCGATATTGCTCATTGTCGCTACATATTTCAACTTTCATGCATGCTACACTTATTCGGAATAATTGTAGACTGTATAACTAATTCACCTTTGTTTTCAAGATAAATGTTCGGTTATTGTTGAAGTATCTTTTTCTTTGTTTAAACGCATTATTAAAGCTTGTTGTTCGTTGATTAGAGAAGGCCCTTGACTCTTTCATACCGGCGATTGGCGCAAGCCATACACCAGAGGCCCAACCCCCATGCCACATCTTGGGAGAAGCTTGTGCTTCGACCCCGAGTCGTGACATTATCTGGCGTCCGCGACAGGACTTCTGGTGCAAAGCAGCCACCTTGAACGGGACAGGAACCTTAGCCAATTATCCTTTTTGTGCACTGAGAGTTTTGTAATGTGAGCAACGGCAACAAAGTGAAAAACCTGCATTGATAAGTGCATGATCGATCATTTGTGTGCCTAAGATTTTCTTTCACTATGGAGCTGGAAAAGCTTGCATCTATCGGCACTCAGCTTGGCCTGTCAGGAGCGGAACTGAGAAAGTGGATAGAGGAGGAGCAGGCGAGACAGCGTGAGGAAAGAGCCTTGGCACGAGAGGCAGCAGAAAGAGAGCGAGAAGCAGCAGAGAGAGAGAGCACGCAGCAGCACTTAAAGCAAGCGAATGTGAGGTAGAAGCATGACGTCTTAAACTGGAACTTCAAAAGCTGAGGACGATCTTGACGCGTACATACACCGTTTTGAAGGTATTGCGAAGAGTCAGAGGTGGCCCGAAGACCAATGGTCAACTGTTTTGAGCACGTGGCTAAGCGGGGAGGCATTAAGCGTCTTTGGGAGATTATCACCGGAAGACGCGTCGAGCTACTCCAAAGTCAAGGCCGCTCTGTTGAAGCGCTTTCGATTTACCGTTGAGGTCTTCAAAGAGAAATTTAGGACTGCAAAATCAGCGGATGGCGAGACCGCTGCGCAGTTTTCGGCTAGGTTAACTCACTACTTTGACCGCTGGGTCGAAATGGCTCGGATAGCGAAGGACTACTCGTCACTCCGCGAACTTTTGATTCAGGAACAATTTCTGAGCAGCTGCCACCCAAATCTGACACTTTATCTCAAAGAGAGAAAGGCTGAGTCACTTGAGGAAATGTTAGGACTGGCTGATCGCTTCCTAGATGCACAAGGGGGAGCTAACCTTGCGAAAGCAAAAAGAGATGGACGAGAAGAAGCAGGAAGCTATGAAGTGGACAGAAAAAAGGGCAGCCGAAGAGCACCGCCGAAGCGCTATCTTTGTTGCAAGTTGGGACACCATGCGGCACAATGCAAGAGCAACTTTGCAGGTAGCCAGGGTCCTGTTTGCTTTAAATATGGAAGGAAAGGGCACAAAGCAGATGCGTGTCAACAGAGAGCGAAGGAAAAGCCTCAGGCTTCATGTATATACTCACCCGGCAGGGGAGATAAAAAGAGAAAGCATCTACGATGGATACGTAGAGTTGAAGAATGGAGACAAGATTCCGGTGGTGAACGCACTTATGCTGACACGGCCGCAATGCTTAGTCGAGGGAATGCCAGTTGTTGCCGGCACTCTTTCCGGGAAGTCGGTCACTGTACTGCGCGATACGGGACGCAATACAGTGATAGTCAGGAGGGGCCTCGTCAAAGACGAAGATTTCACAGGGGACAGCAGTCCAGTATATTTAGTGGACGGCACCGTGAGGATGCTGCCCGAAGCGCGAGTTTACATCGAGACCCCCTATTACTCGGGCACCATCACCGCACTTTGTATGCAGGAGCCCTTGTACGATGTAATTCTTGGGAACATAGAAGGCGTGCGAGGTGCGGACGACCCGGCAGCCGCTGGCGGAGGACTGATGAAACAACAGCCGACGGAAGAAAGGGCGACCGCCGCAGCCGTGACTAGAGCACAGACGAAAAGAGCAGCGAAGAAATTTGAGAGGCTGAAAACGCCTGGCGCTGGAGAAGACACCTAAGAAACGAGTGCGTACGCAGAAGCACAACGAAAGGATGAGTCGTTGCGTCACTGCTTTTCGCAGATCGGCAAAAAGCTAACGTGCAGAGATAAGGAAAGCGCCATCGAATTCAGAATTGAGAAGGGGCTCTTATATCGCACGTTCTCATAGCCAGATGGGAGATACGTGAAGCAGCTGGTAGTGCCGAGGGAACACCGGGAAGCGGTATTAAAAATTGCCCACGATGGAATAATGGCAGGACATTTAGGAACACAGAAGACAAAAGACCGCATTCTGGACGAATTCTTTTGGCCAGGGCTTACCGCCGACGTCAAGAGATTCGTTGGTTCCTGTGACATTTGCCAACGAACGACACCGAAGGGCAGGGTACCCCCCCTCCCAGGGTACCCCTCGGAAAAACTCCACTTATCGATACGCCTTTCAGAAGAGTGGCGATCGATATTGTAGGGACCCATCCAGCCCACCATCAAATAATGGGAATCGTTATATATTGACCCTTATGGATTATGCGACAAGGTACCCAGATGCTGTCGCGCTCCCAAGTGTCGAGACAGGGCGGGTCGCTGAAGCCCTGGTTGAGATGTTTTCCTCGCGTGGGGGTACCTAACGAAGTACTCAGCGATCGTGGGACGAACTTCACCTCGGAACTGATGAAGGAAGTGGCCCGACTCTTGTCCCTCAAGCAGCTTCACACATCGCCCTACCATCCAATGGCGAACGGCATGGTGGAGAAATTCAACGGAACTCTGAAGCTCATGCTGAAGAGGATGCGCGCGGAGAAACCAAGAGACTGGGACCGATATCTGGCGCCTTTGTTATTTGCCTACAGGGAAGTACCTCAGGCTAGCCTTGGGTTTTCTCCTTTCGAACTCTTGTACGGCCGTCACGTCAGGGGCCCCTGGCCATTCTAAAGGAAGTCTGGACCAACCAAAACCTTGACGAAGAAGCAAAGACCACGTACCAACACGTGATCGACCTTCGCAATCGGTTGGAGGAGACTTGCCGATTGGCACACGAGGAGCTCGAGAAAGCCGGTGCACGCTACGCCAAGCTTTACAACCGCAAAGCCAAGGGGAGGTTGTTTCAGCCCGGGGGACAAGGTTTTAATTCTACTGCCAACGGATCAAAACAAGCTACTTCTGCAGTGGAAAGGACCATTCGAGGTAAAGGAAAAGAAAGGTGATGTAGACTACTTCGTCGAGACTCCAGGAGGGCCCAAGGTTTTACATGCTAATTTATTAAAGAAGTATGAGGAGAGAAACATTGCAGGTCAAGTAAAACAGTGTAGCGCCATATTTAGCGTCACGGAAGAAGAAGGGAAAGACTTCCCAGTGGCCGAATTTGTGAAGAACGAAACGGTGGAGGACGTAAAAATCGCGCCGCGGCTGACAGCCTCACAGAGAGCCCAACTTCAAGATGAAATGAACAAGCGAGCAACCATCTTCTCAAATGTTCCGGGAAAGACAGATTTGGTGGAATGCCATTTAGAAATAACGACGACGGCCCCTATACATGTCAAACAATATCCGCTGCCGTTTGCTACGCGAGCATAGGTGGAAAAGGAGGTTAAAGAAATGGAGGCTCTGGGGATAATTGAAAAAACCGAATCGCCTTATAATTCACCAGTGTTGCTTGTGAGAAAGCCAGACGGGACAAACAGGCTGTGCATTGATTTCCGCCGCTTGAACGATGTACTAGTGTCGGATTCAGAGCACATGCCGAGGGCCGACGCTGTTTTTGCCACGGTCGGAGAAAAGAAATACTTCTCAAAAGTAGACTTCACAAAGGGGTACTGGCAGATTCCACTGTCGGAAGAGTCAAAACCGAAAACGGCTTTCTCAACAACTGCGGGGCTTTATCAGTTCGTTTTCATGCCTTTTGGAATAAAGACCGCTCCCGCTGTATTCGCCAAATTAATGCGGCGGGTCGTGGATGGAATATCGGACGTGGAGCACTACTACGATGACGTCCTAGTTGCCAGCGCAACGTGGAGGGAGCATCTTGCTTCATTGGCCCAACTGTTTGAACGAATCCAGGCCGCAGGGCTGACCGTGCGTCCAAGCAAATGTGAATTTGGCTTAGCGGAGATTGATTTCCTCGGACACAGAGTTGGAGGAGGAAAGCTAGAACCACTTGGGAAAACGCTCGACAAAATTGAGATGGCACCGCGCCCAAAGACGAAGAGGCAAGTGCGAGCTTTCCTAGGCCTCACCGGCTACTACAGAGATTTCATCCCAAGCTACGCCGAGATAAGCGCTCCACTTACTGAGCTAACGAAGAAGGGTGAAAAGAACATCGTAAAATGGACGGATGCACACGAGAAAGCGTTTCAAGCACTAAAGAACAAGGTCGCCCACGCTCCTATTTTACGGCTCCCAAACTTTGACAAGCAGTTAGTGATGCAGAACTATCGATGGTACTATCGATAGCTGAGCCACTATCGAACTATCGATGGTAAAAGATACTATCGATAGCGCTATCGATAGTAAGTACTATCGATAGTTTAAAATACAGCGCGAACTCATTGCAGAATAAACTTGGTTCCCCGCGCGCGTGGTACATACAGGAGCCGGAGGAGCAGGCTGAAGGGCAAGAAAGTTGGACATGCTTGTGTTCTTCACCAGAGTGCTTTGCTGACACATGATCGTAAATTCAAACTATTCAGCTGTAGCGGAAAGGAAGCCGTTACATGGGGTGGAACTGCGCGGCTTCACATTTATATTGCATTTTATGATATCAAAATAAAAAAAAATTATCAAGAACTAAGTTTGTCAATTGTAAGATGTAACTGGTTGCTTTTAAATATGAATTTATTGATGGACATATGCCGTCATTCTCACTGCGCAAATAATTTCTCTCGCCAAACATTTGCTCACAAATTAAGCGAAGCTGACAGTAGGCTATCGCGAATATTTTGGCAATTTGGCCAGCCAGCAATAGCATCGCTATTCGCACCACTATGGATAGTTTGTCACGCGGTTGTGACGGTGAAGAATGCTGCAGAAAGACTGGGAAATACGAAGCTCTTTATTTGGTCGAACTTGTGCCCAGAAAATCAAAACTCAAAATACAAGCGATGCACGCTGCGCACTGATAACGGCGAGAACAGTCGCCGGCCGTCGAGTAATCTGATAATCGGTGGAACTCTTCGTCTTTTTATACATCAGTCATCAAACCTCCCAGGGTTATCGCTGGTGCTCGCGTAAGCTCTCGAATAAACTTGAATATTCGCCTCCGGCGCGTAATCTTAACAAAATGATCTCAAACAATTGCGAAGCTTCTCAAACATTGCGGCGCGGTCTGCGTCAAACGCTGCTAACAGTCTGTGGGTGAACCCCGAATACATTAAAACAAAGCAATAAAACGTGTGGCAGTAATATCACTAGTAATATTGCCGATGGTACTACCGATTCGACTATCGATAGTTTGTCGATAGTAGTACTATCGATAGTTTGTTTACACTATCGATAGTTTCAAAGAAACTATCGATGCTATCGATAGTCAATTTACCGATAGTTCTGCATCACTACAAGCAGTTCGTGCTCCGCACAGATGCCTCCGACACGAGCCTCGGTGCGATTCTAATGCAGGATCACGAGGGTATACTCCACCCAATTGCTTATGCCAGTAGGAAGCTGTTGCCGAGAGAAAAGGCATACAGCACAATTGAAAGAGAATGCCTAGCCCTAGTGTGGGGAATCCAAAAATTCTCGATGTACCTATATGGGGCCCCATTTGTAGTCCAAACCGACCACCAACCGCTTAGCTATTTGCGTCAGGCGAAACAACTGAATAGTAGTGTGCTTCGATGGAGTTTGCTCCTGCAAGAATACGAATTCACTGTAAAGCACATAATATGGAGAGAAAACGTAGGAGCAGATTATCTAAGCAGATTGTAAAAGAGAATGCCCACGGGGCTGTCAACCGATGTAAACATATAAGGGAGGTGAACTGTGTGTGCTTACAAATGCGACATTTTGCGGGTTGTTGAATATTATGTAATAATATTCTAAAAGTGGGGGGCACTGTCAGAAAAGTGGCATATGATTAACATTGCCTCCGCATAATGTCCTAACGTACGCCATGAAAAGGTTTTTTTTTTGTCACTTACGCCCAAGGCGAAAGGGCTCTAATTCTTCGCTAAGAATGGTGTGCCGTAAGCGTACGCGCACCGCTTAGAGTGTGTTAGCGTGGGCCGTAAGACGAGCATCCGAGCTGCTCCTGATCATGTGTCTTTCTTTTGTCTATTTTTATTTTCTCTATTTTTGTTTTCACTGCTTGCCGTGAAGGCCACTGCCAGCAGAGCATGAGCCTTAAGACGAACATCTGAGCTACGTGACGTGATTTTGTTTTGTCTAGTATGGAACTGCTTGCCGTGAAGGTCACCGCCAGCAGAGCCAGGACCTTAAGACGTGCATCTGAATCACATGTCAGATCATGTGCTTTTGTTTGTGTTATGTCTGAACCACCGGACGTTGTGTCCGAGCCACGTTGCAGATCATGTGCTTTTGTTTTGTCTATTGTTAAACGGCTTGCCGTAAACGTCACCGGCGGCGGAATCTGAATCACGGAACGTTGTATCCGTGCTACGTCTTAGAGCATGTGCCTAGGCGACCGCGTGACTGGTGTTTTGTCTGTGAGCTACAGGTTCGCCCGTGAAGGACACCGAAAGTGAAGTGTGAACCATGCCCGGTAGCAACCAGTGCCTACGTGACCGTTTCAAGGATGCATCGACACTACACTAGAAGCTGGGACCGGCGGCCGGAGGAACGTATAAAATACGGCCCCATCCTATGCTTCATCAGTCTGCTCTGCGCCGGAGAAGAGATCGACGCTGGGCAACTCCCGGGACACCACGCAGCCACCCAGCACCCCCGGTCCTCGTCGAGCCGCCGCTGACCCATCTCGCCAGCTTCGACGGTCGCTCATGAACGGCGCCGGTGTTGAAGGACTCTGCTGCGCCCGGTTACGTATGTCAATCGCTTGACTTAGTCGACTGCGAACTCTAATTATTGGTTCAGCTCTTGCTGTTTGGGTCTTCCATCCGATATTGCTCATTGTCGCTGCATATTTCAACTTTCATGCATGCTACACTTATTCGGAATAATTGTAGACTGTATACCTAATTCACCTTTGTTTTCAAGATAAATGTTCGGTTATTGTGGAAGTATCTTTATCTATGTTTAAACGCATTATTAAAGCTTGTTGTTCGTTGATTGGAGAAGGCCCTTGACTCTTTCATACCGGCGATTGGCGCAAGCCATACACCAGAGGCCCAACCCCCATGCCACATCCTGGGAGAAGCTTGTGCTTCGACCCCGAGTCGTGACAACAAGTATGAATTGCGGCTTTCATATGCATCGTAAACTATGGCAGCATGCAGTGCCATTGCCCCAATTAAAGCTGCTCAACCGCTAACGACCTTGATCTAAATGGACACGAACTTAGACAGTACGACATAGGGATGATTTTTGACCTGCAAACAAACACTGTTGGGATCAGCTATACAGCGATGCATCTACCATCTCCTCAATAGGTAGATAAATGCCTGTTCTGTTTGACCTATTTGTAGCGCATGCGGCGAAGTAAGAAACATGTAATAAAATAAATCAGGATCCCTTCCCCAACCAGAAAAAGCGGAAGAGGGGGGGGGGAGGTCGCAAGCGATGCTGCTGTATGCTGTCTGCCTTTCTGTCTTTATATTGGATTGCGCAATGCTTTCTCCTGACTTTTTAAATGCGATGAATTTCTTAGTGAACCAATTCTACTTTGACTGTTTCGATCCGTCTATCTGTCTAGCCGCCTACGTCATGGGAGCTCTCGCGGTCGTCTTGTTAACTTGGTATGTAACAAATGTGGCATAAGAAGAGAAGAGTGTATCACGAACGCGGTTCACAAGTCATGGCATGTCACGAACGCGACAGGCAACGAGGTCTGCCTGTCGCGTACATCATGGAATCCCTGTTCACTAATTCCGTGTGGCACATACCCGCTCAACACAGCCCATGGTGTGCGGGTACTGCGCGATAGGTGATTCACAACAATGTCAACCCCAGGACAGCAAGAGCAGACTTTGGTAATCTTTACGCTAAAGCGTTGAGTTCGTGTCCGCCGAAAATCGTGTGCAGGATCCGGTGATGGAAGCAAGTGATAAATGTCCCGCCTCATCGTCATGAGCCGTGCTGCGCATGCGCGAGGATCAGTGATGTCACACAGCTGGCTCACCGGAGCCGGCATCTCACGCGCTCTCCGCCACCGCCGCGCGCGGCTCGCCGCTGCTGGTCTGCGCGTTCTGGAGGAGTGCCGTCGTAGCCGCGGCAGACACACTGGCGCCGGCGCGCGCGCAGCTATTCGCCTTCGCTGTGCAGTCGCTGTCTGACACTGCACTGGAGCCGCTTGATAGCGCCTCTGACTGGCGTTTGGAAGTGGGTAACGCCATAGAGAAGGAGAGCGCAAATGCTGCTCAACGGCGCTTGTCTCATCGGATCTCGATGAGCTTATCTCATCGGATATGGAAGCAGTTTTCTGGCAAATAGCGGTTCAGCATGCGAATCATGAACAGAAGAAGGCTAATAATCCTAGACAATCTGGAAACCTGAGAATAATCAGCTGAACCAATGCTAACGCTACGTATATCCTGGCATAGCTGAGTTAAGCCACTGCAATTTTTTGCAGTTATTGTAAAAGCCTTAATAGGAACACTGACCGCGGTAAAATTCTTAGAACATACCGCTGCGTGGATGAAGCTTCTATGTAGTTTTTAGTGGCGCAAGGGGAAGGTTTTGCCAAAGACCGCCATGACTCGCGGTGTGGTGCTTCTTGTGAGCGGCGCGCATGTTTTTATCTCCTTTTGTTGACGGTAATACGGTAATGGAACCATTTACCAGTTTGCCTATGCCGCTTTCTTCAACACTTTCTGGGAAAGAGAGGCGCCCGTGGGCAAAAAAGGCCTCATTGGAAAGTAGGAAGCGATGCGCGGGCGAAGGCAGTTTACGAAAAAGAGCGGTCGTGCAAAGACGAGGCGACGGCCGCTCTGACAAATTCGTTGCGATGAATTTGAAGGTGCCTTTGGTACCAGTTCAGGCAGCACGCCGGCACTGGACCGATCTCGGCCCAAGGTCTGCAAATGTCGGCAGCAATATTGGTCACATGTCGGCAAATCACGCTCGTGCTACTTTCACCCACACCGGCCCGATGTCGGCTAGCCGGCGCTGAGTCGATCTGCGCTTGCCGGGGTTGGACCGATCTGGGCTAGCAGGCGTCGGACCGAGACGGGCCTGCCGTTATTCAGCCGATGATGGCAAGCCGTCGTTGGACCTGTGTAACCAGCCGATGATGGCTTGGTGTTGGCCCCGCCGACGTCGGGAAGGCGCTTGTGTTACCAGTTGCACCCGTTATTATGGTGTTTTAGCACTGGTGATTTACCGTGCAGCAGTGCTGGGCAGTATCGAAGATACATGTATCTTAGATACTATCTTAGATAGTCTTCGGGTATTTTGTATCTGTATCGCGATACGCCTCGCAAAACGAGTATCTGTATCTGTATTTCCGATACATTCAATAATGTATCGTGTATCTTAAGATACAAGATACCGCTATCACGAGATGACCGTGCGAAACAATTATCGCTGGCCGAACTCCGCTTCTCATGCTTGTACTGGCGCCACTAAGCCACCTAAGTAAAAGTAAAGACAGCGACATAATTGATCTTTCCGCCAAGTTCTCTAATGAGAGCAGGCGATGAGGTCTGCGCGCCGCTACTGGTGAAGCAGAGTAACGTGGCATCGCTCGCGCAGTAGTCTCGACAGAAGCAGGCGCGCGAACAACTACGCCCAGCCCACGTAGATTTTGTTATTTCGATTGTTTTCCTTTTTAGCTGTGTGAGTTCCATGACACTTGCTCTTAGTCACGTTCCTGCGCCGCGTACTCAAATGAGTGCAGAAAATTCTTATGCCGCTTTAGTGTCGTTATTGAAGACTCTTTTGCGTAGTGCTCCGTTACGAAAACTGAAGCATGCAAGAATGGGGTTGCTTGGCGTCTCATGGCTTTCACACGCTAGCGACATGAAGGACCTCGTGGATGTAGGTTTGCCTTACATGCGATGCCATTGACTTCTATGCAAATGAGATTCTAAGAGCTATAACACCACTGATACCGACGCTAGATCTAATAGAACAAGCCTTTGCCTAACGAAAGATATCTTGGTGTACCGTATCTGTTTCTTCCTGCTATCTGTATTCAAATTGTTTTTGAAGTCATAGTTTGATTGTTAGCATGAACGCTTTCTTGGCTGTCCTCCTTGTGCCTTCCTTACATTACCTATGTCTCTTTATTGTTTTTTCCGGTGTGGTCCCTGCATTATATCTTTTGTAACGTGCTGCCAAAAGAAGCCCTCTGCTTTATTCTTGCTTTTAAATGTCTGCGTTATCTTTGCTACTGTTCACACATTTATACTTCACTTGACCTTGCTACTTGCCGCCCCGCCACGGTGGTCTAGTGGTATAGCGCTCGACTGCTGACCCGACGGTCGCGTGATCGAATCCCGGCCGCGGCGGCTGCATTTTCGATGGAGGCGAAAATGTTTGAGGCCCGTGTACTTAGATTTAGGTGCAAATTAAAGAACCCCACATGGTCGAAATTTCCGGAGCCCTCCACTACGGCGTCTGTCATATTCATATCTTGGTTGTGCGACGTTAAACCCCAGATATTGTTATTGTTTGCTGTCCTGCCAAGGTAATTTTGAAAACAAATATATAATTATCTAAGCGTGCCTAGAGCATACAGTACCAAAAATTCTGCTTACCTCCTAATAAAATAGTGAAATTTATTTAATAATAATATCTGGCGTTTTAACGTCCCAAAACCACGATATGATTATGAGAGACGCCGTAGTGGAGGGCTCCGGAAATTTCGACCTAGTGGGGTTCTTTTACGTGCACCTAAATCTAAGTACACGGGCCTCAAACATTTTCCCCTCCATCGAAAATGCAGCCGGGATTCGATCACGCGACATTCGGTTCTGCAGTCGAGCGCCATACCACTAGACCACCGTGGCGTGGCTGAAATTGATTCTGCATTATAATAATGGAAATTATTGGGAGATGTTAGATGAGAGATTCGAGCAAAATTTATACCAAATTTTTCTTATGAGAGGGCAAACGAGTCGTTTCAGGCAATTTTACAAGGGCATTGAATTTTCTGTTCTCTTACCTTAAGTGGTAAGTGGACGATACTTCATTTTTTAGTGACATATTGTAGCCGCGAAAGAGCACATACACAAAGCAAAGAAACACACAACGACAGGACGGGCGGCACTTCCAACTGAATTAGACTGAGCGCAAACCCAGAAATAAATACTTCATGCTTAATCATTATAGCTATTAGGGTTCCAGCCTGTATCATGTTCCTCTACTTCTTCATTGTGAGTGTTTGATACGGAACCCCATTCCTATTTTACTTATGTCTATTTTCCTTTCTTAGGCCTCCCTAAACTTTTTTAACTATTACTAATTGCCAGATAATAAGAGCTGTATGTGGAAATAGCGCAAATAGCGGCTATGTGCTGCGACGCTTTGTGCAACTATACTGCTACGCGCTCTTATTTCTTTAGTTTGGTGTGACTGATTTATCCCGCAAAAATCTGTTAGCACCACTCGGCCCAAGCCGCGCTGCTACGTTTCGGGAAGCTTCGCATTTTTGCCCCATTGTTCTGTTAAAATTACTTTCAGGGCGAGAGCAGCCTAGTTTTATTCGGGAGCCTGCGCGAGCACCAGCGATAACGATGGAATGTTTGATCCCTGATGTATGAAAGACGACGCGTTCCGCCGATGATCAGATTACCGAAGACCGACGACTGTGATCGCCGCTATCAGTGCGCAGCGTGGTTTGATTGTACTTTCAGTTATTAAGTTTTCTTGGGACTAGTTAGCTCAGTAAAAAGTTTCGTTTCTACAATTTGACTGCTGCCTCCTTAATCGCTGGTATACCACGTGACAATACAATACGTCTGAGACGCTTCGTGCTACACATGTTCTTTTGTTAAAGGAAAATTGTTCAAAGACTGCACGTTAGAGAGTATATCGATAACGAACGCTTTAAACCAGCAGATAAGTAGAATATGAACAGCCATTGCAGTTTTGTGTCCCCTACGTATACACTACTGCGTCACAAAAAATGGCGTTCCCAGCTTTGTTGCTGCTGTGCACCTGTCCGGTTATCAGGTAATGCGCAGCGGTGGTTAACGGACAAGGTAAAACTCCACGCCGGTATTTTCATCATCGTGTGAAGGCTTTTTATTTAAGTTTTTGTGATTTTATGGCAACCACCTAGCTGGTCGGCAAGCTGAGCAGAAACATCAATTACAGAAAGACACGCAAGAACCAATATCAGCGAAGTGTGTAAAGAGATGCCCTGTTAATCAGTTTAAAGGAGTCCCAGTAAGTTGTTGCGGAATTTAACTAATGTACTTCGAGTAGGAAGGACAAAACTTTTGATATACTAACAGATATTTCATTCAAATGAAGCAAAATTACTCCCAGTTAAGAAATTTTCATGCATTGGCGTTTGCTGCTGCATCATATGGATCTATAATAGCAAATTTGCAAATATATCGAAGTATCTTAAGATACAATTGGCAAGTATCGTATCGGATACAATTATTGCAGCAGTATCTTGTATTTGTATCTGAAATACTTCTTGCCTAAGTATGTTGTATCGTATCGCGATACAATTTCAAAGTATCTTTGCCCAGCCCTGCCGTGCAGTAATACAGTGGTGCCGTGGTCTGCATGTACTAGTTTAGATGGGTACATCGGCGGTTGTTGCTCGATCAATAACTTGATTAGACAGACTGATACACGTGTTGTAATGTAAAACGGCTGCGTGCCGACCACGGTATATTGGTGTTACTGTACTGTAAGCAGTGCCAAAACAGTCTACATGCAGCCCAACGGCGTTCATCCACTACCATTGGCGCCGTATCCGGAAAATACTTCGTAATTACAAGAACAGCTCCACATGGCGTCTTAGTGCGCCATTGAGACCCAGAATTATGTGGAACCGTGCGAGGCCGAGAAGGAAAGTCAATATTGTCTCCACACAACTAAAGGGATAAAATGACTGCTGCACCTACTACGCATGCGTCAGGGTAATGAAGGAGCAACACATTTGCAAGGTGATAAACACAAATTTATTCACACATATGAACACGCGCCAGCAGTTCCAGAATAATTATGCCAGAAAAGAATACCTAAACATCTGTCGATACCATAGTGAACATCTCAAACGATCCCACAGCCACCGTATTCCTCAACAAACGCTGGAAATGCCTACTTGAGAATGAGGTCAGGCGAAGAGTTAGAACCTATTCAATGTTATTCACAGCACATTCACAAAAAATATTTAAAGATCTAGAACGGAAAAAATAGGAATGAGGACTAACGGAGAATATCTTTGCTGCTAGCGTTTTGCGGACGATATTGCGATTTTCAGCAGTGACGGTGACGAATCAAGGAAAAAATACTGGAGATATAAACGAAAGAAGCGTTAAAGAAGGATTAAGATGGACCCGAAGAAAACAAAGGTCATGTTAGGCGGCGAAAAAGCGAGAATAAAATTGCAACCTGACTAGAAGAGTATGTATATGCGTGGGCTAATTACTAGCAGAGGAGACCCCCCTCCCCGCGATGTTTAATAAGTTCACCAAAAAAATATGGTTGGGTTGGTGCACAAGCGTTAGGCATTCGCAACATATACCTGGCAAAAAGATTACCGCTGTCATTTAAGCGGAAATTACATTTTTTCAGTGATAACTTACAGGCCAAAACATGAATAAACTACTGCACGCGACGTGAAAAACATTGCGAGTAGTGCCGCATGAAACCCTGAACTCTACATCTAAACAAGGTAGACACACAAGTACGCATGGCTAATCTCAGGGTGAGATTGTAACGAAAAAAGAACGTGCACAAAAGCCTCTCCCGTGTGCCCGTTGGATAGGTAAGAACACGAGCGAATAAAAAATGCGAGCGCACCATAGTAATAGAATACAAAAAAAAAGGATGGTCAATAGCAAATGCGCGGTAAGAACACAACAAAAATCAGATAACAAGTAAGAGCAGTCAACACTACCAGTCAACAATGCGCGATAAGAACTCAACAAAAATCTGATGAGACGTAAGAGCAGTCAACACGTGGCCTTATATGGTGGCCTTATATGAGGCTAGCGAGTCCAATATGGAAGCACGGGGCCACTGGTTAAGCGGCTGTGATCTCTGCCGAAAACAGTGCCGGAATCCTGCCGTGTATCCGTCTTGCACACAACTTTGACTTTCCGCCAAACATGTCAACTCACCGACGCTTCTTGACGAATTCTGCTGGCCGGAGCAAAAACACCTGCTCCCGCAGCAACGATTGTCCCTGCGTCGGGACGGCTAGCCTACCCTGCCTGGTCAAGCGAGTTTCGCGACAATGACGAGTCGTGGGGGGGCGGTAGGTGTTAAAAAAAATGCTCCTTTCTTCGGAGCACGGCTCAACCTCCGACAATGGTGTGCGTTCCCCCCAGCATGTCGTCTATGGGCACGCCATTTAAGAAAGGCATTCGTTAAATTTTCAATGCATCGCATGTTGCAACGTGTCGCTACATTAGAGTCTTGTAGCAAGTTACGGAAATACGGTACGCAAATACGGTAAGGCAGTACGGTACCGCTCCGCCTTTCCCGGTCTTGAAGTGGCCAAAGCACAACCAACGGGAAAGGAGGAACGCTACCGTATGCCTTAGCGTATTTGCGTACCGTATTTCCGTAACTTGCTAAAAGACTCTATTAAAACTTGGCGTACACCACCCTGGAACCACATTTTTCATGGTAGTTCACGTGTAATATAATCATATTAAATACGATTGTTTCTAAAAGCACGTCGTAAGCAATGGGTGAACGAGATTTTTGCTTGAGAAAGATAGGTATGGCAGAAAAAGGATGGCGACAAAGTGAAAACACGAACTGACAAACACCTCACAAACAACTGTTTGTCACTTCGTTAAAGATTGTCAGTGGGCTAGTTGGTTTGGAAGTATTCTAAGGAAAAAAGGTGTCTTGACTTCGCCCCGGTCTTTTTTGCGCCATACCAGAGTCCTTCAATGCTTTTCTGATCACGAAACTCCTCCGTAACGCTATGGGGAGAGCTTGCTATGTCGCCGTAGCTGCCGCGCGGTGGCGCTAGGAGCGCGCGGGGGCTAGAGTCACTGGAAAATCAGAGTACCGCAAAGGTAGGCTGCACGCGGGCAACATTGGGTGGCGGCGGCCATGTCCCTTCCAGACCGTCCGGCGCGTTGCTAGCGTGTGTTGAGAAGTGACCGATCTTTTAGCCTCAGTGCCGTGTTACGCTCGACAGAACGGCATGATGTGTGTGTGTTTCTTCAAGAGGATATTAGAAGTGATTTCGAGTCATCGACAGGTATGGATCGACTGCGCAGTTAGCGGTGTAACTAATGAAACGTACGGTGAATGTTGCCATGTGCTCGCGAACTCTTTTCATGGCTTCATCGGTCTCTTTTCGTGTCACGCCCAGGCGTGTTCGCTAGGTCCGGATCTGTAAATATAGTTGCATTAGCGCAGTGACATCGTGCGAGATGCCATTTACTTCGACATCTGGTGAATCTTGACTGTTTGCGCTAGCTTTGTAGTCGGTATTCAGGTTCACTGCACTCGAGAACGTTATCGAACAACATCGAGAACATTCAACATTGCGTCCTTCGACTGATCGCTGACGCATAGCTTGCTTGCGCACCGTGCTTGCTGTTCAACTGGTTGATATGTGTAATAGAAGTTGTGTGTGTACGGTAATTGGAAGTTGTGCGCGACGCCTTGATTCGGAACGCCAGCAGCCGAATGCACGGGTGAATCGGCGTGCGGTAGGTAAGGTGAATCTTATCTTACGACACGTAGAAAATAGGCCATCAAAAATTATTGACATCACTGCTTAATTGTTTCATTTCATATTTCTTGTCTCCTTAATATTACCAACGTTGCAATGAATTTGCAAATATTTTGCTGTGCTCCGACAAACAGTTCTTTTTTTTTTTGCGTTGCCAGCGCGTAAACAGCTGGTGTTCGGTTTCTGCACTGCTGCACTTTTTTTTTCATAACGCACTCTTAATAAAACTTCCTCGGCACTGCGCTTTATGTTCTTTTGATCAGAAATAGCACATCCCGGAATTTTTAAAGTGCATGCTACTGCAACACAGCATATAGACCTAGGGCGCGCATAAAATCTTCTCCCTCAATGCGTGGGATTTGCTTTATTTTTTTTTTTTTGCTGTGACCATTTCTCACCAACTATACAGTATTTTAAGGGTACGCTCGGTGCAATGCAGCATTAGCAGCATTTTTTTGCACCAAATGTAAAAATACGCTTGATAACATTGCATTATAGCAAGTTTATTAACAGAGTTCCACGCTTCTGTTTTGTGCAATGCCAAAGATCATGCCACAATTGCCTTCAAGGTATACCAGTAAACAGTTATTATTTTAATAAATCTTCGATTTCGCTCTCATGCGTGACACGCTTATAACTCGGATAGCATGCGTAATCTGTTCAACAGATCGAGATATAAACAGCCGAGCAAATAGAAAGGTATGTAGTTTTCAATATCGCTGACCATAGCGAACCGAAAAGGTGAAGTATCCTGTCGCATAAGATCTTTTCCGGCAAAGTTAGTGTAATTCACTGCAGGAAGGAATGTTATTCGAGGGGGGCGAATTCGTTCAGGACAACTATGCAGCCGCGTAGAACGGCGCTCTTTGACGTTAATTTTTCTCACACGGCAAACGAGATTCCCAGAGTAGCTCACCAGTAACGTTCGATTGATGGTGAGCAATCTTCTGCAATCTGGATGCAGTGGCGTAGCCAGGGGATGGCACACCGGGCCCGTGCACCCCCCCCCCCCCCCCGAAAAAAATGTCTGCTTACGCCCCTGTCTGCATGACGCGTTTCAAAAAGCGACGAAGCACTTCTGGGGACCGTGGTACTGCTAAATGTCCGGCCACGCTCTGCATTGAACGCGCCTGCAGCCAAAGCGCTTGGAAGGGATATGGCGGCGAGAGGTCACGTGATGCGAGTAAGCCAATCGCGTCGGCGGCGGCGCGCGGAAAACAGATGCGATACTCTGAAATTTTTCCAGTGACTCTAGCGGGGGCTATTGAGGAGAGCTTCGCTGCGTAGGAAGAGCTGGGGGCCCGAGGATTCCGGCGGCATCGGCGTTCAGTTTCCTTTGTTCTTTCTTAATTTGTGTGACTGACCGGTGCGAGAAATATCTGCGAGTACACGCATGGTGTACGTGAGTGACGATGCAGAAGACTTGCTGAGCACCGGGTTCTCGCTCCGGCTACAGAGATACGAACGAAAAGGTGTCGTTGTTTAGTTTGCCGAAGGATGGCGATGAGAGGGATGAATAGAAAAGTGCAATACCGCGACGGGAAGCTGGCGGATTTTCCTTCGATTCTGCACACGTTAGAGCGCGCGAGAAACATTTTGACGCCACCGATGTTATTCAACGCTTCATAGTGAATGGAAAAAATGTCTTTGCAACGCGAGAAGGCAGAGTAGCGGACCGGCGCTGTTTCTTTCGCAGCTTGCTAGTTTTTCAGAATAACAGGTAGCTTAGCAAGTTGGTATGTATTTGTTATAAAAAGACGCGGCATGCAAACAGGGACAGAAGAAAGAAGTCGCGACACCACATACGCCGTTTGTAGCGGCGTTTGTGGTGTCGTGATTTCATTCTTGTGTCCGTGTTTTGCACGCCCTGTCTTTTTAAAAGTTTTTTTTAGGTTCTTTCCAGCTTATTAAGTGCTTTGCATTGTTTCCTTATCTGCCGTTGTTAAAAAAAAAGCTTTTTTCCTCTTTATATTGACTTAATGTCAACTAAGCTATTCTTTTTTATTTGTATACTGTACTTCAGAGTTTTCCTTGTTTTTTACATTAGCTTGCTCCCTACACGTGCAGAGAGTTTCCCTAGGCTAGGAAACTGTCGGTCGTAGCTCTGTTTTCTGAGGTATTTTTCCAATAAAAGTTTCTCTTTCAATCGTAGCATTCTTACTTTGTTTACTATAAATTAGTGTCTCGACAGTGTGACGTTCTCAAACATGTGCATTCAAATAAACATTTGTATTGAAGTATGGACGCAAAGGGCGTTAGTGTTTCCTCCTCTTGACACGTTTTTGGTTATTTTGCCCCATGTTACGTTTTCCGCGTTCTGATTAATTCAAAAGCGAAACAGAGGTATGCTCGTGAACACATACGTTACTTTCTCTAGATTAGCGAAACTGGGTTTCGTTTAATTTATTCAAGACTCGCCTGTGCAGTCTTTATTAAGAAAATTATTGCATCACGCGGTGCAGACATAGTCCATCGAAGCAGTCAAAGTAACGCACGTTGTGATTTGAGAAGGTGCTACTAGCGCGAAGATTCGAGATACCCAAGTGCCTTTGCAACGCTGCACAATGCAAAGCTCGACACACTTTCGCTTGTGCAATATCCACGTAACCTAAAATTGTCAAAGTTACTCGTAGAAAATGGACTAAACGTGGTTACAAACACGGAGCTAAGGTATAGGTTAGGTCCTAGACATCAGCTGGTGTTCAGGCGGCACACGGCCGTTATACCTGTGAGGTAAGTTGCAGCAGAGTGAGTTAGCTTTTATAAACTGTAAACACAGGAATGTAGAGCTTTTCTTTTTTGTAATGCGGCCGTGTGAAACTCCAGCGGCGTAAACGGCCTGATTGTAAATAGCGCGATCGGCGCTGGCTCAACTCCCGCTACGAGACTTCAGTTTGAGAGTTGGCGTGTTTGTAAAGCTTGTGCAGTTTCACAAGTCTAAGTAAGTATCCCGTGCCTGAATAAATGCTTTTGTGCTCCACAGCCTGAAGCAGGCCCGTAGCCAGGAGGGGGGGGGGGGCGAAAGTTTGATGAAGTAGGTGGTTTGACCAAAAAATAAATAATGAAAATAGGTGTTTTTCTCAAATAGCCAAGGTTTTCAGCAAATGCCCCCCATCCCGAAAAAAATTCCTGGCTACGGACGTGGATTGAGATAAGGAACCTCGCTGGAACAACATATACAGCTAATATTGCTGCGTAGCCACGACTGTATCCATCGCAGCCTTGATATTTAAGAGAAAAAAAACGCCAGCGTAAGTTTTTTACACGCGTATGCGACTAACACATCGTATGCCAGGTAAAGTATAAGTGGTAGTTGAAATACTTATGTTTGATGCAGGTTAAACTATTGCCTCGAACCGGCACAGCATTCAGCCGAGCGCAGCGCGCGCTCGCGAATGGCCCCGCGTTGACCGCGGCGACGCTAGCGGCCGCGTCTGTCCCTCTATGAAACTGCGGGCGGAGTTTTGTGACCAGAAAAGCATTTAAGGACTCTGGCCATACCTATTTTTTTTCTCAAGTAATGAACCAACTAGCTCAGCAAACGCCTTGTCAAACTTTTTACTACTTTCACAAGGTACAATTATGTGACATGACTAAAGAAAACGCGCTTGTTCCGATTGACCACAACACGCGTGCACAAATACTTGTACACACACAGACAGGAAACTGCCCGTGTAACTTATGAGCACTCGCGCCTCACAGACAGCGGCTGAAAAAAATGTAAAGAATATAGCGCTATAAATATGATGTCAGATTTGGTTTATGCACAGAATTAGAATTCACATAAAACTTCTTCCGCTAAAAGCATTCGTGCGGAAATGGTTGGCCGCATCCTGATACTGGATATATTAGTGAAGTCGTTAGGCATTGGTCATTGTCATAGCAGAAAGTAACAAGAGAATGCAAGCTATTAAGTCGGCGATACTTCGAGCCACGAATCGTACGTGCGGCATTAGCACGTTACGATACATGCACTTTCTTATTTGCGCTAGTACACCAACCCATGAAGCGGCTTTCTGCACCTTAGGCGACAAGCATTTAAAGACCTAATCATCTATTGCATTCCAAGTGCACCCGGTGTTTAAGAAAAAAAAAGCACATGGACAAAATTACTCAGAAGCACGCACGCGTGATGTTCCGGCAATGAAACGCGTACGTAGAATTAACGCTCGCCGTCTGATTGATACATAAAATAAGTGAATGGAATTTCGGTAATGCTTATACCAATCGGATCTCAATTATCAGATCGCGCGCAAACGAGCGGCAAAAAAGGGTCGACTATTACCGGCAAAAGACTGTCACTGAGCTCTACACTGTCTGAAGGAAGGCAAAATACGTCCAATATTATCCGTTGAAAGCGAACGGCTCAGCGAACGTCGGCTGAATAACGGCAAAAGTGGCCCAATATTAACCGGTGAAAGCCAACGGCTCAGCCGACATAGTCTGAAGAACAGCAAAACTGGCCCTATATTTGCTGAGTAAAGCCATTGGCTTAGCCGATCTCGGCGGGAAGGCGGCAAACCAGGCCTAATATTGCCGGTGAAAACTACATTCGATGAAGGGCGGCAAAACCGGCCCAGCGTGGCCGGCCAATTTCAACGGCACAGCCAATAATGGCTCACTGTCGGCAACATTGGGCCGGGATTGGGCCTCGCATAGCCGCGCCGTAAAACCAATATCGGCCCTACGTCGTGTGCTGCCTGGGAGTATAAGTATGGTAACTAAACCCGGTGCACCCAAATCGAATGGTAGCTCCCTATACAACGAACGTAATCGATTACCCAAGGAATTCACCACATTTTCTAGTGCCAAAACACGGGAACGCATTCTTCAAGGACATCAACTACATCGAGCGACCCAACCTGTTCAACTGCAATGACAGCCATGTAGATGCTAAAGTTCCCCGCCACGGTAGTCTAGTGGTTATGGCGCTCGACTGCTGACCCGAAGTTCGCGGAATCGAATCCCGCGCCTCCGACATCGCTGCGATTAGCGCACTCATCGAGCGTTTACTCCGTCTTGAGAAAGAACTCGGTGAAGTGAACGCCCCTATCGAACCGCACATTTTAGAAAAGAGCGAAGAGGTCAAGCGTGGATAGGAGCTGGGATATGACAAGACGAGGCAAACCAAAGGCTCTGGTTGCTAGCCTGAGATCCAGCTAACAAGACTGATTGCTAACAGTTTTGACAGGACTGAAAGAGAGGTGATTGAAGCCTACCATATGAGGCAATAAGGCTCAGAGTGTCTCCGGAATTCATTCATCTCATCACTATACGAAGAAATGTTATAGCCAACTCGCAGCGACCGGTTAGTGGGAAACAGCAGACACTATCACCGTGCAGAAGACAGATTTATTTCCAACGCGCGCTTCTTTTGAAAGCAACATCGTGATGGCATAACATGTCAGACGTGCGATCTGTTAGCAAGACAAGCATCAGTGTGTCGGCGCGTGTTCCAGTGGCTATCTGTTACACTCCTCCCCACCGATGAAGAAAAAGAACGATAGTTCAGCATCCCTCGTGGTCACAGTCGCACAACTGGTCTCGGAGTATATGTTGCGGCTTCACTTCGTGTGTATCAAGACACGGCTCTGCAACGGAAGCCGCATGCTCTGACATACACTCGGTTTGTAGCGAAGCTTGTTGCACAGCGGGTTGAACAGTCGCTTTTTCCTACCCAGACGAAAGGAGGAAGAGCGAGCGCGCAAGCCGAGTTATTGCGCTGCAATCGCCAGGCGCAGCTTTGCCAGGTGGTTGCCAGGCAACGTGCAGTGACGTCATCGCGGAGGGCAGGTTCTTGCACACACCCCACCTTGAGTAGAGTGTACTGCAGCAGGGGAGTGCTCCGAACGAGTTTCGGAAAGTGAAGTCCAAACCCGTCAATCCGCTTGTGGCGCTGCGATTGGTAGTCTGCAATGTGTCCTTGTTCAAGAGTTGCGCGTGGCTCCTCCGAAGTGGTGCAGGGGTAGAATGCCCGCTTCCCACTCAAAAGGCCCGGGTTCGAATCGCAGCTGTAGATGGTCTTCCGCGTTCTACGACCTCCCAATGTAGGCTCTCTGCGGTACAGGCCGCCCATGCGACGATTTCACGCTTTGCACTCCAGCATTCTAATGGAGGCTACTGCTGATGAGGGGCTCCATAACGTTAGAGCCATTTGTCATGCTTTTAGGGGCAAGGCACCTGAGGATCTAGGCTTGTCCGTTGTGTGGCGTCCGTGCTCACGGCACAGCACCATGTAACATTTCTTAAAAATGTTTAGCAATAGACTAACACGAATCGTAATTGTGACAGAACAATATAAAACACCTAGAAGCACAAACCCTTTGTATTAGTCGGCAATTTCAACGTAGGCATTATGGACCTAGTGACCTAGCTTTGTCGTCACCGCTCACTGTCCGCTGTCATGGTGGTTAGAAAACCGTTGCTATAGTCGAAACGTGTGTGTATGTGAATAAAAAAAGTCACATTTTTGCCGTAACAGCAAAGCAATGAATGCGATAGCAACAAATTAGAATATCACACGAAGAACGGCAAGGAGCTCAGTACTTACAACGCGCCGTTCGAATGCAAAGGATTGGCGAAAAGAACACAAACAGGACGACCGCGAACTAACAACGGCCACAGCTCGACACTTGCAGCGCACTGCTCAAACGCAAGGAAGGGCACTCGAAAAGAACGCACCGGTAAGTACAGGACGAGCGCGAACTAACAGTTGCGCTTGTTACTTCTTCGTGTTTGAGCAGCGCGCTACAACCCAACCCTGTTCTTTTTCTTTAAAACTGCGGCGCGCTGAGTGACCCCTCCGTGTCCCCTGCCGCGCGGTGGCGTTAGACGCATCGTTTACTCGGCGTTCCACATCGTCAGTAGCTACAGAAAGGGGCCACATTTTAGTGCGCGTCTGGGGAACACTGTAGGAGCGCGTTAAGCGCGCCCTTCGGGCAATCTCACAGGTGATACTACACATACTGAAGCAACTCCGAGCTCTGCGTGTCGTTAGCGTTAAATGGTGTATATAAATAGCTCGCCGTTGTTGTGCTAAACAGCCGGAGACGCGTGGCCGAGTTGAATAAAGCAGCGCGCTGTGGAGCCAGGGGTCGAAGGTACAAGTCCCGGTGGTGCACTTCGGAAATTTTTTTCGTCTGATTTATTTTTCTTTGTGGCGTTTATTTTTATATATGCATACATATACATATCAGGGACATGACGGGTCGACAGACGGCGACGGCAAAATCCTGCCGAGATAGTCCATATAATTGCTACCACAATAAAAGGTTCACAATCGACGGACAACAATCATAATTGTATTGATGCAATATGAAACACCTACAAGCACAAACCTTTATACTAGACGGTGACATCAACGTACATATTACGGACTTTAGGACCGAGCTTTGCCCTTCATTATTTATGTCACTTTATGTCATTCAGTTTACATTCTATGGGGCAACACTCGGGTAACATATGTGAGACACAAAAAAGATTGAACAGTACTCTAATATCAATCATAATTGTGACAGGACATTATAGAACTCCTACAAACAAAAACCCTTCATACTAGTTGGCGACTACAACGTAGATATTGTGAACTGTAGGACCCAGCTCCACCCAGTCGTCATCATTCACTTCGCTGTGACTGTGCTGCGGTTTCAGTGCAGGCCAGGCGTTTTTTTTCTAGCAATACGTAGAAAAACAAGGTAGCTTTAAGAAACAAAGAAAAACCAATACGGCTATAAAAGGTGAAACTAAGAATAAAAAATTGGCCGCGTATCTGCGTGCTTCGCTGCAAATGCCGTCGAAAGACGATAGTCTTGTGCCTGTCGTACTACAGGAGACCTCCTCCTCTATGTTGAACCGCCGCATCTGCCTCATAGCGTCGCATTTTCAGCGCAGCCTAAGAACCATTAGGGTCTCTAGAATTACTTATCTACGTATATTCTAGTAAAGGAACACACCACCTAATAATTACGTATTGAGGTTTTGCCTCAGATATGCGTATTATTTACTTTTTGATCGACAGTGTTCACAAGTATGAACAGCCTTACCAGTTCAAGATGGCTGGGCGGTAAGCAAGTGGTTAAACTTTGGCCGGGTGGCTGAATCGGTTGACAGATAGACAAACAGAAAGACATACAGACAGACCAAAATTTCTGCGTTTAAGTTCCCCAAAAAAGACTGTCGTCTTTCAAACCCACCATCTACAGCTGCGATTCGAATCCGGGCCCTTTGAGTGGGAAGCCGGCATTCTACCGCTGCACCACTTTGGCGGAGCCGCGTGCAACTCTTAAATAACGACACATTGCAGATCGCTGCGCCACATGCGGATTGTCCCTGCTTGGGCTTCAGTTCCTGTACATAGTGCTGGGGCCGTTCCGAGCACTCCCTTGTTCTAGTACACTCTACCTCGAGCTTAAACAGCAGCGCTGTTTAAATGATGTCTGAGTTCTTGCTGTTTTTCTGGTGGTGGTGGCGCGCATTTCCCGACGGTGTGTTTATGTATGTATGCCCGAGTTGGGAAGCCAATAAAATCAGCTCGTAGTGGCGGCCCATCCCGTCCACAGCGTTCTTTGTCCTCGTTTGCTTCGCGCCTAGATGCTTGCAGTACAGCTTATAAACGGCTGCCTGCGTGGTAGCCACGCTTTTCGGTTTGACACCATAATTAGCAGTTCCTCCGTCAGTGTCACACACACAACCAGCAGGGAACAACCACGTTCGTCACGTTTGCTGCAAGGAACTACAAGCAGCTTCGCAGAAAGCGGTCTCTGTGCCCGCCAATGAAGCAGCTTCTTAAGGTAGCCCTTCGTCAGTGAGTAGCGTGGGTCTCCCGCTTGACAGCGGGTCCACAGATGCTGCTTCCTTCACTGCCTCTTCCCTCTGCACGTTCACCACTGCCTTCCCCAGAGACTCGCAGCCATGCTACCCCAAAGGTAGGACATACACTGACTTTCTATGAGTTTATTTATAAGCGCCTCCCAATGTAGCGGTCTCTAACGACCTTAACTAGACGCTCATGTGGACACACTACATGACCACCACGGGCGTGCACCACTCAAGGAAAGCAGCTCATACTACCCCTTGTTTCTACGGTGACTAGGATGAGAATGATTACCATGATAATTTGGAATGGTTATCTTTCAGACGAGAGGGCGGTTACGTACAACCCGCCTTTCATTCGCAGTCGGTCGTTCTTCATGTAATGGAAACCAGCGTCCCGTCCCGTGCCACCTTCTTTTTGTAATCTATTCCTGCAGCGGTAGAACATACAGCTGACGGGCTAATACTCATAGTGTATTCGCGAGTGTAATTCCGAATATCATGGGTCTCTTTCAACTTCAACGCATTGTGCAATAGTCGTGAGGAGCCGCTGACATGTGCCTGGAGACTATGAAGTGCGTCCAATCGTAGCAGCCAAGGCATCTCCACGGGCAGCAAGAAATCACTTTGGAGCGCAAAAATATATTGATTGCCTTATGCAATATACTGATTTCCTTATTGCTACAACAAAAGGAAAAGCGCCAGCTAACCGACCGTCAACCTTTTCAGGCAAAAATTATGAAGGACTACCTGCAAAAGCGTCATATTTTAAGTTACATTGAAACCCGACTCTATCGAACTCGGGTAAATCTAATTATTCCTTATATCAAGCTATGTTCGAACACGACAATGCATTAACATTAATGCATAGGAAAATTTACGGCTGCATTGAGGAAAAATAGCTGCAACACTTGAAGGCCAACTTCTTGATTCAAAATGCCCAAGAAAGCTTGGCTTTGCTTCCTAAATGTTTGGCTTCTCACCAAAGGGACTTTCTTGCAGGCGTTTGAGAAAGTGAGCCGTGTGATTAGGAGGGCGGCGCGTACAGCGAATAGAAACTACCACTTCCAATCGCGTATATTTTCCCATGATTACTCATCAAGCCGGTTGGCCCTTCGTGCGTCCTCGCCGTTCGCTTATCCTGTCTCTTTGCTTACGCAAGGACTGTCGTAAAACGAAAAAAAAAAAAGTCACAGTTTCACCGCAAGGGTGAAGCCATGAATGCGATAGCAACAAATTGTAGTGTTACATGAAGTGAGGCTGGCAGCTAACTGTTTTGTATCCGATCTCGCGTAACTACAAAACGCTGGTGTAAGAGAATACGGCCGCTCCAGGGAGAGATGCTCTCCGCGAAGTCACTTCGCGTTGAGAGCGCAGCACGTAGTAGGGTCTACGAGCCGCGCGCTGTGATGGCTGTCAAGATAGCGCGCGCGCCAGCGATCGCGACCGCGCCCTTAGACTCAAAGTTCAAAGTGGCTGTTCGCTCGAACACCCCGCATCTTTTCATGGTCGTTAAAGACGGGCGGGGCGTTTCCTGTCTGCTCTGACGGCAGGCCTCCCGAACGGGGTGGTGTTATTGCATGCACCCTCCGAGCGACGGAAATGGGCTGGCTCGTTTGATCTCTGCTTCGGCCACGTTGGTCGCCCCCGCTCGCGCGCTTTTATCCGCGTCACAACATACAACGCCCGGGGGAATCTTATGAATTTGGACTTCGTACCGGAAGGACATGACGGTAACGGCGACGGCAAAAGCCCGTCGAGACTGTCCATATAATTGCTATCGCAATAAAACTAGCTGTTCTCCGTAAGACTGGCGATAATTAACACAGTCGAACGTAGAGACGTCTGTGCTCACCGGCGCCTGCAGCATCTAAAAAAGCACGCTGAGTATGATATAGAAAAAAGTCACAGTTTCGCCGCAACGGCGAAGCGATGAATGCGATAGCAATACCTTGGAATGTAACGCGAAGAATGGAAAGCAGCTCGAAATTGCCAACCTGTCGCTCGAGCCCAAAGGACGCACGAAGAGAACGCACACAGGACGAGCGCGAACTATCATGCGTCACAGTTTGACACTTGAAGCGCACTGCTAAAACATAAAGCAGGACGCACGAAACGAACTAACAGGTACACACAGGACGAGTGCGAACTAACTGTCATAGTTGTTACTTATTTCTGTTTGAACAGCGCGCTCCTTTCGCAAACGCGGCCGCTGCAGCGAGCGAAGTGACCTTCGTACGCTCTGTGACTTCAGCGCGGACATCGCGGGAAAAGCAACCCCCGCGGGATACAACCCCCGCTCCACCCCCCGCCCGCCCCCTTCTTTCCTCGAGATAAGCGCACGAAGGCGACCACGCCCTGTAGATCGAAGAGCAGCGGTGTTCGCAGGAGCCGGGCGTCGATCTTTAAAGCGCGCCACGCACGCACTTCGCGCCATCTATGTGGTGAGTAAGAAAGCATGCTGAATTAAATGGTGTATATACAAAGCTCGCCGTTAGCAGTCCGAAATACGGTACTGTTCGTGGCCTAACCGTCTACCACCGCGCGCTGCCAAGCGAGAGGTCGCCCGTTCGATTTCGCGCGTCGGAAAGCTTTTCTGAAATATTTTTCTTTGTGGCTTTTATATATATATATATATATATATTGTTAAGGCGTTTATTGACGACGGGATTGACGGCGACGATGCACAACGACAGAGCGCAGACTTGCAGACTCTCACGAGCACGAGCACGAGGGGCGTGCTCCCCGAGAAGAGGCGAAGAGGGCGACCCACTAGGAGGCGCTGGAGAGGACGGCCCATTACAACGTTCAAATTCTTCTCTACAATTACCCCGGGTACGAAAAGGGAGCCGTCTGGCGACCTAGCAGCTGGTCACTACGAGCGGGTCATGGTAGGGCTTGAGGCGCTCCACGTTGACAATGTCGCGCCCTCGACGGCGCATGTCGGAAGATGGGTCGATGGGTTCAATCAGGTAGTTGACCGGGGATGTGCGTTCGATGACACGGTAGGGGCCTTCGTATTTGGGCAGCTGTTTGGAAGAGAGGCCAATTGCAGTGGTAGGGATCGAGAGCCATACGAGTGCTCCGGGTAGGAACGTGGGTGCCGAAGTGTTGGTCTCACCGCGGATGCTTTTCTGCCGCTCTTGGTCCTGCGTAGTAAAGGTCTTCGCAAGCTCGCGACACTCCTCAGCAAGTCTGGCTGTGGCAGAAATAGGCGCACACTCAGATCGATCCGGCTTGTATGGAAGGATTGTGTCGATTGTGTGCGACGGGTGCCTGCCGTACAATAGGAAAAATGGTCAGAAACCAGTGGTGCTTTGAGGGGCGGTATTGTAGGCGTAGGTGACGAAAGGTAGAATGGAATCCCAATTTGTTTGATCGGCGGCGACATACATCGAGAGCATGTCGCGGAGCGTGCGGTTAAAGCGTTCCGTGAGCCCATTCGTGTGCGGGTGGTAAGCAGTAGTTTTGCGGTGAACAACGTTGCACTCTTTGAGGATGGCTTCGACGACTTCCGGCAGGAAGACACGGCCTCGATCGCTGAGCAGCTCCTGGGGTGGACCGTGGCGCAGCATGAACCGGCGGAGCAGAAAGGAGGCTACATCGCGCGCTATAGCCGCTGGGAGGGCGGCAGTTTCGGCGTATCGCGTAAGGTGGTCTACAGCGACGATGGCCCAGCGGTTACCAGCCGAAGTCAGAGGGAGTGGCCCATACAAATCGATGCCAACGCGCCCAAACGGCCGATCAGGGCAAGGTAAAGGTTGCAGACCTGCTGGTGACTGGTGCGTTGAAGTTTTGCGGCGCTGACAATCGATGCAGGAGCGAACGAACTTCTGCACGTAGCGGTACATGCCTCGCCAAAAGTACCGTTGGCGAATGCGGTGGTATGTTTTCGATACCCCAGAGTGCGCACACTGCGGATCAGCGTGGAACGATTCGCATATTTCAGAACGCAGACTGCGGGGTATTACTAGTAGCCACTGGCGGCCGTCGGCGTTGTAATTGCGTCGGTGGAGGAGGTCGTCGCGAATGGCGAAATGGTGGGCTTGACGACGCAACGCGCGAGTGGATGGTGTTGCCGAAGGATCAGTGAGCAAGTCTAGCAGTGAAGCAATCCATTGATCCTTGCGCTGTTCGGTAGCGATAGTGTGAACGTCGATGGAAGAAACGGCATTGTGAGACATTGAGCTGTGGGTGTTGTCGTCAGGCAAGGGGGAGCGCGAGAGTGCGTCGGCGTCAGCATGCTGGCGTCCGTTGCGGTACAGCACGCGGATATCGTAGTCCTGTAGGCGAAGTGCCCAGCGGGCGAGGCGGCCTGATGGATCCTTCAATGATGACAACCAGCAGAGGGCATGGTGGTCGGTGATGACATCAAATGGGCGACCATACAAATAAGGTCGGAACTTCGTAAGGGCCCAGATGATCGCTAGGCATTCCTTTTCGGTGACGGTGTAATTGGTCTCGGCTTTGGTGAGCGTACGACTTGCATATGCCACGACATATTCAGGGAACCCTGGTTTGCGCTGCGCAAGGACAGCGCCAAGGCCAACACCGCTGGCGTCTGTGTGTACCTCTGTAGGGGCCGTAGGGTCGTAGTGGCGTAGTATGGGAGGCGACGTCAACAGACGACGGAGCTTCGCGAAAGCGTCGTCGCACTCTGACGACCATGAATTGAGGGACCCGTTACTTCCGAGGAGCTTCGTCAGCGGCGATATGACGGTCGCGAAGTTTCGAATGAAGCGCCGAAAGTAGGAACACAGTCCTACGAAACTGCGCAGTTCTTTGACGGACGTAGGTTTGGGGAACTCGGTCACGGCCCGAAGCTTGGCTGGATCGGGAAGAATACCGTCCTTGGACACGACGTAACCGAGTATTGTCAGCTGCCGTGCTGCAAATCGGCACTTCTTTAGATTCAGTTGTAGACCGGCGTCGCTCAAACGCGTCAAAACATGCCGCAGGCGTTGAAGATGTGTGGAGAAGTCCGGAGCGAAAACAACGACGTCGTCGAGGTAGCACAAGCATGTGTGCCATTTCAGGTTGCGCAGAACGGTATCCATCATGCGCTCAAAGGTGGCGGGCGCATTACACAGCCCAAACGGCATGACGTTGAATTCGTACAAGCCGTCGGGCGTGACAAAGGCGGTCTTCGGTCGAGCGTCATCAGCCATGGGTACTTGCCAGTACCCTGAGCGCAAATCGAGAGATGAAAAGAATTCTGCTCCTTGCAGGCTGTCAATCGCGTCGTCTATTCGCGGTAGTGGATATACGTCCTTACGAGTGATCTTGTTGAGTCGTCGGTAGTCCACACAGAACCGCACAGAACCGTCCTTCTTCGCAACAAGTACGACAGGAGACGCCCAGGGGCTGTTAGATGGTCGTATAACATCGCGTCGCAGCATGTCGTCGACTTGCTCGTTGATTACACGGCGTTCTGTGGGAGATACGCGATATGGACGTTGCCGCAGTGGCGGCTGGGCGCCAGTGTCGATGCGATGCGTAACGGCGGAAGTGCGGCCGAGAGAAGTTTGAGCGACATCGAAAGAAGAGCGAAATTCGTCCAACAGGCCCAGAAGCTGGGAACGCTGGACCGGTGTAAGGTCGTCAGCAATGGAGGAACCAAAGACATCAGCGGGTGATGAACCAGACGTCGAAACAGCGCTGAGCGTACTGGAACTGTGGCAGTGCATTTCATTTGGTTCGTCCATAACTTGTGCGTCTTCGAGGGGTTCCACGCTGCCGAGACATTCCCCTCGGACCAACATAACACTGTACGGAGATGGGTTGATAACAAAAATTGACGTACTGCCCTGAGTAACTTGCACGGTCGCGAAAGGAACCAGCATGCCTTTCCTCGTGCAAACACGGTCAGATGGCGAGAGAAGTGCAACGGTGTCGGAGAGACTGGCGCAGTACACTGACACCGCCGTCGACGAGTTTGCAGGCACCTTGGTGTCGTCTTTGACAAGTACCTTGCCCGCAGCCGATGGACTGTCTGCCGGCGCCAATTCAGAGAATGGTGAGAGCTCTATTTCGGCTGGTGCGCAATGAATGACGGCGTCGTGGCGGGAGAGAAAATCCCATCCTAGGATGACGTCGTGAGAGCAGGCAGGAATTATGATCAATTCGACGGCGTACAGAGCATCCTGAATAATGACGCGAGCTGTGCAGACCGCTGTTGGGTGGATACTTTGGGCGCTGGCTGTACGGAGGGAGAGCCCCGAAAGCGGCGTCGTCACTTTTCGCAGTAGTCGGCTAAACTTGGCGTCCATAACGGATACGGCGGCTCCAGTGTCGATAAGGGCGGATGCGCGAACACTGTCCACAAACACGTCAATCACGTTCGAGGGGCTTCGCTGAGGGCTTTCGCAGTTCGATAGCGTCGCAGCCCTTGCCTCGTGGACTGCGACGACTAAATTTCCTGGTCGCGTGAGCCCGGACGTGGGGCGCATCGGCGACAGTGAGCGACGTCGTGGAGACGGTGAACGGCGGGTAGATGGTGCGGGGCGGGACGTCGGTGACATTGGCGGTGCTTGGTCATAATAAGGGCTGCTTGATGAGCTGGTCAGGGTTGATGCGACCCGAGGCGGCTGCACGCGATTGCAGTAGCGTGCGACGTGACCGGCGCAACCGCACGCAAAGCAAATGGGGCGGTTGTCGGAAGTGCGCCAGCGGTTCGCGGGTCCCATCCATGTCGCAGAACGGGATGGACGAGGCGGCTGCTGATATGAGTGCATTGTGGGCAGCTGTCGGGGCCTAGGGGCGACGTCGACGTATGTAGGCGGCACAGCCACGTCGAAGGCCTGTGGTCCAACGACGGCTTCGGCGTAACTCCGCGGGCCAGCCACAGGAATCGCTGGGGGCGGCCTGGCTACAGCTTGCGCGTAGCTTAGTGGTGCAGGCACTAGAGGCGGCTGGTGGTATTCGGGAATGACCTCCGCGATTTCTTGCTGAATCGCTCGGCGGAGAGGAGGCAGAAGTGTAGTTGGCGGCTGGTCAACATGCTGCGGTGGAGTGAAAGCCAGTAGAGAGACCTGGCGGGCAATTTCCTCACGTACGAACGACTTGATTTCGGCGAGCAAGGTGGAGTGGTCAGGAATTGCCGACAAGCCTGCGAGATCAGCATCGCGTGATGGCGGTCGACGGGTCATCAAGCGCTGCCGGCGCAGCTCTTCGTAGCTTTGGCACAGGGTAATGACCTCTGCCACTGTGCGAGGGTTTTTGGCCAGCAGCATAGTGAAGGCATCGTCGTCGATGCCTTTCAGAACATTCCTGATTCTGTCAGACTCCGACATGCTCGCGTCGGCTTTCTTGCACAGGTCAAGGATGTCTTCGATGTAGCTCGTGAAACGATTCCCCTGCCTGCTGAGCTCGTTCACGTAAGCGCTGTTCGGCTTGAAGCTTACGAACGGCAGGGCGGCCAAACACGTTGAGGATGGCGGTCTTGAAATCGGACCACGTCGGGAAATCGGATGCATGGTTGTTGTACCACATGCCTGCCACACCCGCGAGGTAGAAAACCAAGTTGGTCAGCTTGCCTGCTTCGTCCCATTTATTGGGAACACTCACCCGTTCGTAAATCGCGAGCCAGTCCTCCACGTCAGTGCCATCCGCGCCGGTGAAGACAGGAGTGTCGCGGATGCGGGGGACACCGGGACAAGCGGTTGGAGCAGGAGGCGGCGTTTGCTGAGCGGCGTCTTGCGGCATGGTAGATGGCACGATACGGGATCGAAGCTCCAGGGGCATCGAATGGAGACCGAAGTTGCGGTGATGGTACAGCACTCTCCACCACTTTGTTAAGGCGTTTATTGACGACGGGATTGACGGCGACGATGCACAACGACAGAGCGCAGACTTGCAGACTCTCACGAGCACGAGCACGAGGGGCGTGCTCCCCGAGAAGAGGCGAAGAGGGCGACCCACTAGGAGGCGCTGGAGAGGACGGCCCATTACAACGTTCAAATTCTTCTCTACAATATATAATATATATATATATATATATATATATATATATATATATATATATATATATTACGGCGGCGATGGTGACGGCAAAAATCAGCCGTGACGGTCCATACAATTGCTATCGCAAAAAAACAAGGTCGACATGAGGGCCGCTGCATGAGGACTGGCGCCCGACCAGTATGCACAGATAGGCATGAAGCTTTTGAAGCACTGTTTACATCAATATCTTGTTTTTGTCGGTTTTTTGGTCGTATAACCCGCGCCTGCATAAAGCCTGCACTGCAACTTACAAACGACGGCAAAAGGAAAAATGTAAATGCATGCCCGACTATTGCCGTGAAGCCTCCTTCCTTGCATTGTCGCGAACAAGTGCCTTGAAGCAAACTGGCGCACTTCAATTTGAATTCAAGTTCTTCAAAACCTTTATATCGACTTACAGGATATTCCGAACTAATTCCCGTTTCTTTTCTTTTTCTTTGCGAATTCGAAATATGCGGGCTCGACTTTATTCTAATGCACTCGATATTTTATTGCCACAAAGAGAAATCGGTAATAGGTTGATTTCTTCGGTTTACCGTAATCTATCTCAATCACCATTTTGCTTAATTTCCATAAACACTGAAGTAACACATACTCTGTTTCCGCAAAAAAGCAACAAAAAATTACACCATCTCCCGCTAAAGGGGACCATGAGGCGATGCGAAGCCGGAGCAATTGCACAATCGTGTTCCGCTGGCGTTCGTTGGGCCTTGGCCTCCGAGATGGCGGACGCGCGGCGGGTTTTTCTCCGGCCGTCCGAATCGCACGGAGAGAGCGTATTTCCCGAGGTGGGCGTGACGCGCTCTTTTCTCCGCACCGCGGCGCTCTTACTTGGGATCGGATAAAGCCCCTTGATGTTTGAAAGTAGCGACGCTCCTTTATCCACGCCGGCTCATTCTCGCCGCGCCGTCAACCTCCTCTTTTTTCACCCTCTCTTTCGCGGAGCCGGCGCATCCGCAACGCTGAATGGCTGCGACGCGCGATAGCTCCTAGTCAGGTGACCCTGACGTCACGAGAAGCGAGCGCAAGCAAACTTCGCGCGCTTCAGCTGCTCACGCCCGCCATGAACCCTCCAGGCGTCAACCCTCCAGGCGTGTTTGTACGGGTGTGTGCAGGTGTATGCGTGTTTGTATGTGCGCATATGTGCGCCTGCGTTTGTATGTGCGTGTGCGCACGTGTTAACGTGTGAGTGCATGTGAGTGCGTTTGTGTATTCGCGGTGTTTGTGCGTGTACGCACGTATGTGTATGGCGTGCGCCTGCGCGTGCGTGTCTGTACTCTGTATCACTTGTGCATGCGCGTGCGTTTCTGTATCGCTGTGTATGTGCGTGTGTGTCTGTATCGCGTGTGCATGTATGTGCCTCCGTGTCAGTATCGCGTGTGTATTTATGCGCGTGCGTGTATGCATGTGCGTGTCTGCATAGCGTGTGTATGTATGTGCGTGCGTGTCTGTATCGCGTGTGTATGTATGTATGTGCGTGCGGTCTGTATAACGAGTGTGTATGTATGTATGAGCGTGCGTGTCTGTATCGAGTGTGTATGTATGTATGAGCGTGCGTGTCTGTATCGCGTGTGTATGTATGTAAGCGTGCGTGTCTGTATCGCGTGTGTATATGTGCGTGCGTGTCTGTATCGCGTGTGTATGTATGTGCGTGTGTGTCTGTATCGCGTGTGTATGTACGTATGAGCGTGCGTGTCTGTATCGCGTGTGTATGTATGTATGAGCGCGCGTGTCTGTATCGCGTGTGTATGTATGTATGTGCGTGCGTGTCTGTATCGCGTGTGTATGTATGTATGTGCGTGCGTGTCTGTATCGCGTCTATATGCGCATGTATATGCATGTATGTGCGTGCGTGCGTGTCTATATCGCGTGTGTATGCGCATGTGTATGTAAGTGCGTGCGTGTCTGTTCGCATGTCCACGCACGTGTGTCTGTAACACGTGTGTACGTGCCTGTGTATGTATGTGCTTATCTATATTGCGTGTGTATGAGCGTGCGTGCCTGTATCCCGTGCGTATGATCGTGTGTATCTATGTGTGTGCGTGTCTGTATCGCGTGTGTATGCATGTCCGTGTGTGTACGTATGTGCGTGTCTTTATCACGTGCGTATAAGCGTGTGTGTGTGCCTGCGTGCATGCATCGTGTGCGTGCGTGCGTGTCTGACAGCGGCATTGACACAAAAAGGCTTCGGGCTCACTCATTTGGCCCAATTTAAGTAAACCACCACATTCCTTCTTGGGTGCCTTATTTTAGCTCATCAAGACCACAATTATGAAAAAAATTCTCGCCTATACTTTATACTGGTTACATTATATGCGTTAATACACCGCGTTAAGGGACGCCCGAGGCGGCGACGGGAAGGTAAACCGCTCAGCCGCCAGTGATATACTCATTTTTTTTCGAAGCGCTTATTTGCATATATCGAAGCGTCTTTAAAAATATATTTGTCACTTTGTTCTATCGGAAGCCCACTTTCGTCATGACTATTGCTTAAGAAACAGGTTCTCATTTGACGCTTCAAGGGGCCGATTAAAACAAGCGCGCGCAGTGATTTTAATGCGGCTGCGGCGAGCCAGTGGAGGGTTCAGCGTGCCGTGCGCAGCGCGCCGGCCAGGGGAGGGGAGAAATCCGAGGAGAATTGAGGAGGAAAACGCGCGCGCGGAGGAGAGTGTCGCTACTTTCTAGATCAAGGGGCTTTAGGATCGGAAGGATCGGAAACGCTGCCGCGCTGTTGGCGCAGCTTGCATGTGGCGAGGGAAAAAATGGTTTTGCGCTTTTATTAACCTCGCGCTGATTTGGAAATGTCTGGTCAAGGTGTACGAGAGGCCAAGTCAATGCCGGGGCCTATCGATTCTCAAATGGGCCCTTTTTTGCTGTAGATTTACGCCGCCTTTATTAGAGCACTTAGAAAAGCGATGCCTGTGCAAAAGATCCGCATGTGCTAGAAACTTACTATAATTAGAAATTTGCGGGCTGTATAGTATGGGCACGCTAGCGAAGGAGAAGAAAAAAAAAAGAACCATGATGAGGCTGGGCGTGATGACGCCCGGGGCTCGCGCTCGCCCTGCCGCTAAAGACCGATCAGTCGCTGCCGGGCCTCGTTATATTAAACGCGTTTTTCTTGTCGCCTATGTGTTCTCTGAGGGCTTTGGCCGACCACTGGCCCCGTGCCCCACTGTAGATATGTTGATAATGTTGTGAGCTAGATTTAAGGCCTGCGACGGAAGCAGTCCGTTTGGAAGCAGTATCGCAAAAGGCAGGTATCGGTGCTTGCTTCGTTTGTGCATTTTTTCCTTCGGTGTAACAACATATGGCGAAATGAAAACGCACGTACAGCAGCACTCAAATTTTCCATTAGGGACACGTTGTTTATATTTCCTTTATTAACAACTTGCAGGCACTTCCTTCTATACGGAATGCTTTACAGGCATCCCAAGCTTCTTTTTGCTATTCGACTTGCAGAAGGGTACGCAGCAGTATGCCATATTCCTGAAATTAAAGAGAAGACACAGGACCTCACAGCATTTTCTCTAGCAACAGCAACACCAACAACAACAAAAAAAGACAGCACTGACAGAGTGTCAGTTATATAGCCGTAGTAGTCTGCAACTTCAATTATAATTCACTGCTATTGAATCGAACATTCATTTCCACTTCCACGCCAAAATTTTGTCTTCTTTACGCAGAACGCCAGCGACAGAAGCACGCAAGATAAAAAACCGCGCAAACGCCGCAGCATGAGCGAGTTACAAAGCTGGAGCGGAACGCTAACTGAGCCGACCAAACTCGGGATCAGCAATCGTCATGCTCTCTCCTCGCGATGTCGCCGGCGCCATCAAGTCTGGCGCGACAGCCGCGCTCGCATAGCGCACAATGCCTCGCACTCGCCCACGAGACTTCCCCAGTTTTCCTTTCCAACTATGTACCTCCCGTCGCGCCGCAGGAGACAGGGAGGAGGTTGCAGGCGGTCGCCATACGTCTACACCGTGGTCTAGACTGAAAGTCGCCGGTTATGCGATGACCACGGACTGGTTACAGGCGCGTTTTGTTCATTTATGATCGATTGATTGATTTGGATACAGTCGAGAGCACAGTAAATGAACACGATACTGATATTGCCATTATGCTACCAAAATGTAAGTAAACTCCGGATGACGAAAAAGGAGGCGATGACAACTCGGGCACTTTCACTGTGAACGATGTGTGGAGTAAATGTAGGTCGGCTAATCGAAGCCATCAGCAATATTCCGGCAAAATTACTTATCTTCAGTGTCATCGCCAGGGCACTCGGTTATCTAGAGCGTAACCGTGCTTCGCTTGACCAGCTCATAAATATCCGTACGCGATCAAATAGTAAAACGTTGTGTCACGATAGGAGGACAATGTGATTCAACGACGGAAATTAGCCCTGTTTTCACCCATACACGTCTCCAGAAAGGAAACATGCTAGAACGCCCCTGTGTATTTCTCAAATCGAGGTATTTCGCGCCCAGACAAAACGGACCGTAATGAAAAAAAGGTAACACTACCACAGACGAATTGATACTTCCTTACAAAAATTTATATCGGGAAAATTCAGCAGTTGCCGTGGTTTTCTCCGTAAATTGGACCAAAATAAATGCAGTAACACAAAAAAATACTTGCCTTCAGTGCATCCAGAAGATCCTGGCGGCAATGCTTGATCGTACGCAGAAAAAAAAAACATACGCACGCTGCAATCCCGCGCTCTTTGCTTTCTGCCGCGGTCTCCGCTGCCGCAGGTATCCCAAGTGAGTGCGCCATTCCGCGGTAGCCTGGCGCGCGACGCGACGTTCGTTTTATTTGCTGGGGAGCGCGGCGATTGGGACGGCCGGAGAGAAACCCGCCGCGCGCCCGTTATCTTGAAAGCCATGGTTGGGCATGCTACCGACCTCGGGTATGCTACCGACCTCGCGTCGTGGAACGCGAAGAGGAACACTACGCGCGTCGTGTCTTCTCTCTAGCTTGGCCGTTAATTCTCACAGGGCGAGCGGGGAACGCGGTCGACAGGCGCGCACGAGGGAAGCAGCGTAGGAGAGGAGAGAGAGGGGGAGGGGACGCGCATGCGCTGACGCTCATCGTGGCGCTGCGCAGGAGAGCATTTCGGCATGTCGAGCCCGCATTTCAAAGGAGTCGACCCAAGCAAGCGCTTGACAACGCGCGCAGCGCTTTACCGGCTTGAAGGAGAGGAGACTAGAGGAGGAGAGTAGCGCATGCAACGCGAGAGCAGAAAGCGAGAACGCAGGAGAAGCGCAAGCAGCTGCTGGGAGTGAAGTGGAGAGAATAACACGCAGTCCTTGGAGAGAGGGAAGGAGGAGAGTTGAGCATGCGTAGTGTGAGTGCGGACAAGCAGGCCGCGCATGCGCAGTGCGAGTGCGGACAAGCAGGCGGTGGGACATACCCCGAGCAAGAGATGCTTCGCTTCTAAAAAAAATCGGCAGATCCCACGTACCGTAGGAATCGATTAATGCGATGCATGCCGCTGGAAGGTGACTGTGGCGTAATTTTCTATATACGTTGAGCGAGACGTTACGAAATGACGCTGAAGATAGGCGCAAGTGGCATATACAAGCAGGTATGTTGAAGAGTCGCACATGTGTTATACAGCCAGTTTACAGTTGCGTAACGGTGCCAACAGCAATACAGCAACACAGGTAGCCGATATGTAGTGCTTATACTTGTCCGTTATGATGGAGAACGCACGCACGTTTCTTGAACCCGTGTGGATGTGTAGAAGGGGTTTTTTTACAGTTCTCACGTAGATGGTGGTGAGCGCAATGTATTTGTTATTGTGATTTATGTGCACAACGAAGGTCTCTCCGATTGCGCTGCTTGTCTGTGGTGTTCTATGTCTGGCAGCCGGCGAAGTGGGATGCGGCTAATGTTGAGGTTGCGCATCCTCGTGTTCTTATATGTGCCCACGCCGCCGCACCTGCATTGAACCCACTTGTCGTGGACGGCACAGTGGGCTCATTGCTCTAGGTTTCAGAAAGTGCTAACACGCCAGTTTCTGTGAGCAGAGCGCCTTTGTCGATGTCGTGCAAGTGTGCGTGCACAGACGTTAACCTGGCATGACGCCTCTATCGTAGGAGCACATATGCAGTGTTTGTTGCTTTAACATAAAGTTGGATAGCCAGCACCACAACCACAATTGACGTTACTGCTACATAAGAAGTTACGCCTGCATAAGGTGTTACGCCGACAATACGCCTGCATAACGCGTTTTTCGGAAGCAGTTTCTAGACCCGGCGTCGCTCTGTGGTAGATTACCTGATGGCCACGCAGAATGCTCATGTTCGATTCCCGCTAGGATCCTAATGTTTATTCTCTGCATTCGTCGGGCCAACGCTGCCGATGTCGGTTTTTCCTAAAGCTCTCGAATTTAAGCTACTAATGTCTGTTCTCGCCGTTTCTGGGTAGGTCTAAACTGTCAATCACCTTTGGCGCATACCCGTATTATGCGGGCCCTGGTAAACGGGTATGTGCCACACGTGTCTGGAGGAAAGTGTTTGACGACGTACGCTACAGGATTTTCACGTTATTGATGTCACGATCAGGCAGTCACATTCGTCAGACCTTCTTACCCTCCCATGCCAATTTTGATCTACGCCAAGGTAAGCAGGCGACCAGAAGAGCGCCCATACGTAGGTGGCTAGATAGATAGATAGATAGATAGATAGATAGATAGATAGATAGATAGATAGATAGATAGATAGATAGATAGATAGATAGATAGATAGATAGATAGATAGATAGATAGATAGATAGATAGATAGATAGATAGATAGATAGATAGAAACGGCCATATTGCCTGAGGTTCGAAATAAATGGTTCGAAAATCATGCTCGAAATAAAATGCGCATTTTTCTACAGTTACATTCATTTGGAGCCAAGAAATATACTTTTTAAGCAACTTCCGGAAAGCGGCACGCCTGAACAGTCGATAATGCCTCCATCAATGCGATCGCATGCACCATACACAGCAAAGTGAACTTAATTAAATGAAGACACACCAGCGCCAATCATCCATGGCTCAACGTGCATTGCCCTTATGTGGGTACTAGTCCGAAAAGCAAGCATAAACAACTTGCATACACAAATGTAGCTATCAATGATGGCCACAGCAAGGAACTCGCCTATCCCTAACAAATTTATTAATCTAGCAGCATCATGCAGAGTACTTGAAATGGAATATATTGAGGCTGAAATGACTTTTGTTCTCTAGATTTCTTCGTTTTAGCTACTTACGATGTCGAATTCTCTACCGTGGCTCAAACCACGATGCTGGCGCAAGGAAAAGGCTTCTGCGACAAGTTTTCGAAGGATGATGGGTTGACCAATTCAACCGAACATTCCAGTTCTTATGCCGTAGGTAGCAATATGAAAGCTTTGACTGTAGTATGGAGATACGGATTTAATTCGCTGAGGCGTGCTGCTAGGGTCATTGTTTCCTAGACCTCAGTACTACCGTATACATACGTGACTGGCATCACAATATTCACTGCGCTCCTTTCTGTGTAATATGTGGAGGCTTCTAATCTGCACTACAGTAACGCCAAGTAGCTGATATATGACTGCGCCTTAGAAATAATGACATTGCAATAATGCACCCATGAACAATACGGAGCACTGATCGCACGAAATATACTTTATTTAGACGCAGTCTTCACACATCCAAGCTACTTCATGATAACCAACGAAGCATATTTATTACCGCAAGATTGCCTGTCTATACAGGGTATGAAAATGTCGTCATGACGAAAGCGTTGATGAGTTATTAATTAAGGCAAACAACTGCTGCTGGACGGGCATCGGCCAATATTGCTATCTGTTCCATTTCTATCTTCTCTGCCAAGTTATGAACTGAAAATTACTCTGTGGCCCAATTATTCCTCGCACAGGACTTCCATGTAGTACAATGAATTTGAGAGCACAAATGACGTCTTCAGTCCCTGTGGTAAACCAACGCTTTATCGGAAAGTAGACGGCGAGTTGTGGTGCTTTGCTTCTCGGCAGTATTAAGATATCTGGTGAAGCCAACGCTGCCCCCGTCATAACCAACATGGATTTGTCCTCGTTCGATCCGCCATCGAGATCCTCCGAGCTTCGGTGGCCCTGACTAGTCGAAGGCAGGCGACTGATTCTGTTTATACAATGTGTTGAGTATCCCCAATAAAGCGGGCAATGTCCAGAAGCTCAGCTACGCGCATCGGTGCTTGGTCACGCTTGTTTTAATGCAGAAATTCGCGCAGGTGAGCTTCTCAGCATTGTCCCATTTGGACGAGCAGTTAAGCCCGGTAGTGCCCTTGAGCTTCCACCAGACCTAACTTGTGTAAAACGAAAGTTTTTTTTTCTTTTCCTTAGTTCTACCTAAGGGGTGCCGCTAGCGTATATCATAACAACGAGTCTGCCTTCGCACCAGGTCAGGTTTCAAAACGCGTGTTACGCAAATATTCTGTCGCCCCGTAGTGCAGAAGCTTCGTACCGGAGAACGCTCGCGCTGCCGTTTCCGACAACACAGTGGAAATTTCACGAACTACATTGAAGTCACCGTGCACCTTTGTAAGTACGTCTACCCACTGTGACCGAATTTGACAGGATTTGACATATCATGAATTCAGAGCACCGAAGACTGTGCATACCAAAGGCTCCTCTTCAAAAACTTACGAATTTTTGTCGAAGTCGCTGAACTTTGTTGGAGCTATGACGAATTCTGGCGGTGTTCGTTCTCGCAGGGTACTCTTGTTTGAAGTATAGCCGCCGTAACCAACAACAGTGACCTGCTCTGTAAAATGAAGGAACATTGCATGAGTGCGCTTCAAATTTCGGCAGTAGCGTTAGATTTTAAGCTGAATGCCCGAAATGGGGCATTCACCTTGCAGGCGATTAGCAATTTGCACTGGCTTCCCCTGAGACGAGACGGCGACTACTTAGCAGAAATCTTTTCCCTGTAATCAGTGGTTATACTTATAATGCAAACCAGCGTCCCGTCTCACTTTCAATTTGTAATCTTTATTCTTTAGTAATAGAGCATACAGCTGACGAACTATGACTAAACGCATTCTTGAGTGTTGTTGCTGGTAACATTGGTCTTTTCCAAATGCATCGCACAGTCGCATACTTGTGGGGAGCTTCTGACATGTGCGTGTTCACAATGGAGTGGGTCAAATGGCAGGAGCCCAGGAATCTCGATAGAATATAACAACTTAGATTGAAGCCGAATACAACTATTCATGTACTGATTTTTGCGCAAGAAATGAAAGTGCTAGTCATAAGCCCATCAAGCCTTTCAGGCGGTAATTATGGTTGGGTGACCTTTAAATGCGCCAGTTTACTGACTATTCTAATGCACTCGATATTCTATTATAACAGGAAGTGGTAATGGATAACAGGAAGAGGTAATGAGTCAGCTTTGTCGGTTTTCCGTAATTTCTCTCAATTACCATGCTACTTATTTCCATTAATTCTGAAGTCACACATATTATGTTTCCGCGAAGAACAAATAAACATCGGGCTGGAAATCAAATGCGCAATTTTTTGCAGTTACATTCATTTGAACAAAGAAATATGCTTTTTCAGGGACATTCAGAAAGCGGCACACTGAACTAGCCAAACGTAGTAGTTCCTCCATCAATGCGATTGCAAACAGCAATACACAGCAAACTGAAGTTAAATGAAGACACACTAAGTACGTAGGTGGCGCCAGTCATCGATAGCTCAACGGGTACTGCCCTTTCCTCGGCATTAGTCGACACAGCAAGCCTAGAGAACTTGCGTACACAAATGTAGCCATCGGCAATGATGGCCATAGCAAGGAACACGCTTATCCCAATTTATTAGAATAATGTAAAATCATTGAGCAGCGTAACTTGAATGGAATATAATTATACAGGAATATATTCTTTCTATAGATTTCTTTGCTTTAAAGTACTTACGATGTCGAATCCTCTACCTTCGCTCAAACCGCGATGTTGGTGCAACTTAAAGGCTTCTGCAAGGAACTTTAAACGGATCAGGGGACAACCAGTTCAACCGAACATTCCAGGTCTTCTGTGGTAGGTAGCAATACGGAAGCATTTATTGTAATATGGGTATGCGAATGTGATTGGCTGTACCGTGTTGCTAAGGTCATTCTTCCCGGGAACTCCGTGCTACCGTATATACACATGACTGACATCACAATAGTGACTGCGCTCGTTTCTGTGTAATATGTGGAGGCTTGAGATGTACAGTTCAATAGGGCAAAGTATCTGATATATGATTGCTCCTCGGATATTGCAGCGACACTGCAATAACGCACCCCTGAACAATGGCGGAGCTCACAACATACGAGATATGCCCGATTTTTATGCCATCTTCAGACTTCAGAGCTACTTCTTCATAACCAACGAACAATATTTATTATTGCATAACTTCCTGTATATACAGGGTATGATAGAATGTCATGATATCTGAAAAATATTGTATGAAAATATCAATCTTCCGCTGCAACGACATCGGCAACCATCGTTGTCTCTTCGATTTCTAGCTTCTGTGCCACGATGTGCACATAAAATTACTCTGCGTGCCTTAATTATTCGTAGCATGAGTTTTCTTCGTTGCGCAAAGAAAAGGACAAACAAATGACGTGTTCAGTCTTTTTGATAAAGCAACACTTCACGGAAGGTCGAGGGCGGGAAGTTTTGTTTTGCTCCTCGCCAGTATTAAGATACCTGGGTGCAGCGGTTGCCAGGTTTGGCTCCCTTGGGCTAATTCGGCTACTTTTCGAAGCCCGTGGCGGCAAAAAAATAAACGTCCTGGCTACATACTGCTCCTTTACTACTTTTCTGTTCCCTCGACTGTAGCCGAATTATGACTATCTAATGACGCTGCTGACGTTCGAGTATAAGTCATAAGTGGTCACTCGAGTATAAGTCACGAGTTCCACTATAAGTCATGTATGTCATAGTGGCCAAGTTGATAGTGGCCAGTTGGTAGAGCATCGGACGCGTTATTCGAAGGTCGCAGGTTCGGTCCCTGCCCGCGGCAAGCTATCTTTTCGTCCACTTTTCTTTCTTCACATTTACCTTACACTTACTACTAAAAACATCCCCTATACTTTCCTTGGCATTATTGTCTGTTAGTGCTCATTAATATTGTGTATAACAAAGAAAACGAGCCCTTAAAATTAACACTTCTTTCCTTCATTCATAGCGAGGGTCTCGTTCTGGCAGACTTGATGCTTTAGGTAGTATGCGAGGGATTATTGGTCAGCTGCCAGCTCGTAATAAGTTCACGTGCTACGTGACGCCAAGAGGCAGAAAAAAGAGTGTTCCACACTCGCCGTCATGGCTACTGGCGGCGCTGACTGACGCTCCCACGTTTAAATGAACATATATACCCTATAAATTGGACGGAGGGATGGCCGCCGCGGTAGCTCAGTTGGTAGAGCATCGGACGCGTTATTCGAAGGTCGCAGGTTCGGTCCCTGCCCGCGGCAAGCTATCTTTTCGTCCACTTTTCTTTCTTCACATTTACCTTACACTTACTACTAAAAACATCCCCTATACTTTCCTTGGCATTATTGTCTGTTAGTGCTCATTAATATTGTGTATAACAAAGAAAACGAGCCCTTAAAATTAACACTTCTTTCTTTCATAGTGGCCAAAATTTAGGTTTTCGCCTGCAGTATACAAAACCAAGCGCTGCCAGTTGACTCGCTGAAATTCAGGGAAAATGGTAGCATGGTACCTACACTTTCACACTGCCTATCGATGAATTCGACTTTAAAGCGAAGTGGGAGGTGAAGAGGACCATCGAAAACTCTCCGTATTCCGCATCGAGGGCGCTCTGCATACAGCGACGTTAAAATCGGATGTCCGATACACTTTGTGTCATTTCTTTGAATTAGGTGCGAACGGGGATTCAAGAATCTGAATCCCCGTTCTCAACTGTTCGGATTTAATCAAAACGCAAGAAGTGATCGTGAAAGTTAACTGTGGAAACCACACGTCGGCAATTTCGAGACAGCGCCACGTACTGTGCAGTGGCAGTGCGTGTGGCCTGCGTGCGCGGTTTAAAAGGGGCAGCCCGTGGTATGGTGTTTTTCAAATGCGTAAAGAGAGTGCCAGTTTTGCAGCAGCGAAAGAAACTTCATTATGCAGGACGAAATTATTGTTAAAGTCAACAACCTATGCTTAAATCTCAACAATGCCCATTTGAAGTGTTCGCACCATACTTACTACGTATGGTCGATTTACTTTTTTCATCGATTAACCATTAATCATTCGTCGATTTCGCCTGTAATTGATTAATTGCTTTCGCTGGGGTGTTTTAATCGATTAATCGACGTTTTTTAGGGTGGTTTAAAAAGTCTCATAGTTTGAGCGGGACTGTTTGTGTGTGATCTCGACCCAAGCCTTTCTATCAGACGAGCAAGAAATTCGCACCTTCTCCTAGTGGACACAGGGGGCCCTTCGTCTTTGGGTGATGTCACCGATTCAATGATCAGTGGCTATCATGCATGGACGATTTGGCAGCATGTCGTATTTCCTCGAGGCTTGCCAACTCCAGCGCACAGTAATAGGAGGCGCTTTCGGCGACCAAACTGGTCAAAAGTCCAACTCGGCCGAAGGCATAGTGCGTGCACTGTTTTTGTGTGTGTTTCTTTTAGGGCTAATCCTGCTTTTCTTAACGTATAGGAACTGCACTGAATACACCACAAACCAAAGATGTACAACCAACTAGCCCCTATACCTGCTCCTATTGCGTTTGCTTACTTGTTTGCTTGAATGCCAGCACGGGATGGTTCCACCGAATGCTGTTGTGTGGTGTCCACAATGTAAAATTGGTTCACCTTACATAACCTACGAGAGAACGAAAAAAAAGCACAGCATATCCACGGAGTGAATGATGATGAGTGGGCGAAGCTGCGGAGGTTCATCGGTAAACCATGAATCTTCCGTGAATTCTGCCCAGTACATCATCACCGACGTGAGATCGGGCGCGTTTATACTAAAGGTTCGATGAGTTATGACGACTTGCAGCTCACTTTAATTTTACATGTACGCTGTGAATTTTCATTGTTTAGAAAACCATTACTTTAGAAAACATCTGGCGTCTTTCGTTAACCAGCTGGCGTCTTTTCGTTTTGCTTTAGAAACATCTGGCGTTCTTTCGTTTTGCTTTTAGAAAACATCTGGCGTCTTTCGTTGGTTTATTTCATCAATCAACGGCGTTTTGAACAAAATTTTATTGTTTAATCACGCACAGGAGAAATCTCACCAGGCACTACCTTGGAGGTAAACAATGGCTGCTAATGGGAATGAGGACAGAAGAAGTCGGCTTTCAGCTAACACTTACACTTCTACTTCTACTAACGTTTTCCTACTGGAACATGCCAATGGCTGCTAATGGCGAATGAGAGACAGAAGAATTCGGCTTTTAGTTAACGCGCACGCTGCGAATTTTTTATTGTTCAACGACGCACAGGAAAAATCTCCCACCGGCACCACCTTGGAGGTCAAGATCTGGTACTAGCGTTACGACTGGTTACGCACTACGACTACGAGGGACGAACGGGTGCCGCCTTAAGGAGCTTCGCCCCTAAAAATGTCGCCCGCGTGTCTCGCGCAGGGTGAAACAGCTGCAGCTGCTCTATTTTACCCACACGGTGTTTTTTTAACGCGAATGTGTTTTATGCCGGGGTCCACCAAGACTTCAGTGACGTATTTCCGTCACAGAAATGATGTTGAAAAATTGTACACCATCAGATGGCAAAGAAAAAAGTTCCGTCAACGGGCATCGAACCCACGACGGCTCGGTCAGCAAGAACAGATGCCGGGCACGCTATCCACTGCCCTCAGTCACAGACTCTAGACGCTTTACAAACGCGCATTTTATATCTCACAGTCTCCTCCCACAGTGCTGTCGGTCGGCGGGGTGGTGTTGCCCTCTATGAGCGGTAAGATAAAGTAATTCGTCATTACTGTGGGCTCCGCGATTAGCACCTGCAACGCTTGTTGCGAAACATCCGTCCCATTCGGCGAGTTTTCAAGAGAATTGCAATTTTGTCACTGCCTTAACACACTTGAGGCGGCGATCTTAGCCCAAGCGTCGTAAAAGCGTCGGTCTCGCTCATAGCATCATGCTAATACAAACCAAAAATACCTCTGCGACGCGCACCTGCCTCACCTGGCTGCGGCACCGCGTTCCCCGCTTACGCTCCCCCCGAGAAAAATCCCGGCCGGGCTACAGGGGCGGCGCGACGCGCTTTGCGTTTCCCTCTAGTCCGGCCGTGGTGTTAAATCACACTTTAACATGCCGCGGGATCGCGACCAAGTTCTGCGTCCAATATGCGACGCTCTTGTGGCTATCACACCTTGTTCTCTGGTTACGCTTTCACCGTTAACTACTACAGCTACCACAAGTGTTTGTTTGATCATTGAACGTGTACGTTAGTCGTCGGGGTGGAGATGAGCCACTAAGCATCAAAGTGGGTGCATCGACGTCAAACGATGCTATAGCTGCTAGACATCTATATACATTGTGCAAACTCGCTCATATACATCTATAACAAATACTCAACTACTTCTGTAAGGACACGTTTTACTTTCGTGTTATTCCGATTCCTATGACGGGGGGATCAACCAAGTTTTTTTTAGGTAAGGCTTAAGCGGTAATTTATTTAGCATTTCCGCTTTCTGTAAGACGTACGCTAAATGGTGTCGCATTCGTTGCTGCCCCGTTGCCCATTATTTATGAAACGTGGCCGATGAAACTTTGTTTTAGCAGCCTAAATTCAATGATATAGTTCAAGTTTATCGTTAGTGATCGTGCATATATAGTGGCTTCACTCCTGCGTAGTGCTTCGGGAGATTCGAAGGAAAAAACCGTCAGGAGGACCTCTTCAGCCTATTTTACGGATGTGTTTCGGTGCTTCCATATGCGGCTGTTAACCCTGTTTATCATATTTTTTAATCTTTCGGAACTAAAAGAACAGTGCTGCGGTAGACGTACACGCATGGAAACGGTTGGGTTGGTGCGTACGAGGTTTGGTGGCCTTATCAATTCCCGTCTCGATACACAAGATTAAGGAAACATTCATATTACAGCCACAGCTGGCGGTGCCGATATGCCTTACGTGAAACCGTCTTTACTACTGGTGCATGCACAAGATTACTGCCGCGACAATTACCAATACTTCACACTAGAGCACTGCACGGGCCGTGATTTTCAGCCTCAAGTTTACCCGCCCGAGCCCGGCCCGGTGATTCAATGCGCGACCCGTGCCCGGCCCGAACCCGAGAAAAAATTTCGCCTACCCGGCCCGGCCCGGCCCGGCCCGGCCCGACGGCAGATCAGGCCTGAGAGAGGCCCGATCCAGTAATGTAAGTGGTTTTGCCAGAACATAGAATCTACAGCAAAGTGTTACGTAGCAAATATCTATGCTTTGATGGCGAATGTTTTATTTATTTATTTTATTTACAGGGTTTCTGCTGGCTTCAAATGAAGCCATAAGCAGGAGTGGGGAACATATAAATATAGCACACTGAACATTTTCGCAATATATTACGCACAGAAAATGCCGCGAACACACAGTTTCGAACGCGGTAAAAAACAGAAAAATATACAGTGCATGACACGCAATTGCACATACCATAATACCTATATAAATGCATACTAACATCACTTGTGTACTAACAACGCATGAAAGCAAGCAAAGAAAAAACAAAAAGAAAAAAAAACCGTGCCAACGTCACAAAACAAAGTGTACAAATATGGCAGGAAGACATGCTATAAGTTCTTTAGCTCCGATAAGAATGATGCCACTGTCGCCGCCTCCACAATCCCACCAAGAAGGCGATTCCACTTGCGTACAGTTCGTGGGAAAAAAGAGCCCATGTACGAGTTGGTTTTACAAGAAAATTCCTGTAATTTTTTTTAATGATCCGCCCGCGTGGGTCGTCGCACGACTTTTTCTATATACGCACTTGAATCAATGCCAAGCTTATCGTGATAGAGCAGGTACATATATTTTAACCTTTCGCGATATCACCGCAAATGTAAAGCTTCCAAGTTCGCTGTCTGAAGCAAAGCACTGACTGACGTAAGGCGATTGTATGAGCGAAAGATAAATCGAGCAGATTTTCTTTGTAGGTTTTCAAGTTTATCAATATTTTTCTTTGTGTATGGGTCCCAGACCACGCAGGCATATAGGCCTCCCAAGCTCGGCCAGGGGGCGCTGCGTCGCACGCGTTTCGCCGCCTTTCTTGCAGAAACCGGTCGCTTCTCTCCCCGCGCCTGGCTTTTGACTGCGCTGTCTCCCCACGTTCACGCGCCCTGCACGCGCTGTTCTCTGCTCGCCGTGCACGTGCAGCTTCACGTGTCGCTTGCTCTGAAGGTTTCAAAAGATCCCAGAGATGGAAAAAAAATCACAGCATATCCACGGGGTGAATGATGATGAGTGGGGCGAAGCTACGGAGGGAATCATCTGTAAACCGTGAAACTCTTCCGTGAAATGCGCCCAGTACATAATATAAAGAGTGTGAAACATCGTGTATATATTAACATCAAACTTTTATTGTACTGTTGTTTACGTGGTCCCTTCATTATCACTTGTGATCGGTGAAAATGCAAGGAAGAAGTCCGCTCCCGAGCGAAAGAGCGCCAAGAGCGACCGCATTCCCCGCTCGCCTTGTGCGAATTAAAGGCAAGGCTGGAGGGAAGACAGGACGCGCGTTCCACGACGCGAGGTCGGTAGCATGCCCAACGAAAGCCAACGGAACGCGATCGTGCAAGTGCTCCGGCTTCGCATCGCATCATGGTTCCATTTAGCGTCCCAAAACCAAATATATTGCTCAAGGTGTGCCTTGCGTTTTTCGTAGAAATAATTTATCATGTACATTAAGACGAAAAGTTGAAAGCTCACTAGAGTGTATCGCCCGCAAAGTATGTCTTTTAGTGTGATTTAACTCTCGTACGGCAGGGTCCTCGCGCCGTTGCCGGTCCACCTCGCCCGTTGACGATCGGGCGAGGTGGCTACATACAACTACTACTACTACACTTTAAGAAAAACATCTGGCGTTCTTTCGTTCTGCTTTTACAAAACATCTGGCGTCTTTCGTTGGTTTATTTCATCAATCAACGGCGTTTTGAACAAAATTTTTATTGTTTAATCACGCACAGGAGAAATCTCACCAGGCACTACCTTGGAGGTAAACAATGGCTGCTAATGGGAATGAGAGACAGAAGAAGTCGGCTTTTAGCGAACACTTACACTTCTACTTCTACTAACGTTTCCTACTGGAACATGCCAATGGCTGCTAATGGGGAATGAGAGACAGAAGAATTCGGCTTTTAGTTAACGCGCACGCTGCGAATTTTTTATTGTTGAACAACGCACAGGAGAAATCTCCCACCGGCACCACCTTGGAGGTCAAAGCGTAAGACTTGTTACGGACTACGACGACGACGACGAGGGACGAACGGGTGCCGCCTTAAGGAGCTTCGCCCCTAAAACGTATTCACGGTGGGAATCTCGCCAGAGGAGGACGGTCGATCGACCACCTTTTCGGGACCGAGCAGGTCGTCAAGGGCGATGCTGTTTGTGCGAGCGCTACGTACGTGCCGATGCTGAACGGGCACATTTCTTTGACATGAATAGGGAGGTGACTGCGCGAGTTCTGTAATTATGTTACTGGTAAAACGCACATTCGTTGCGGCATGCAGTCGTGTCTACTCGGAGATGTCATCATACATCCAGCACGCTTTCGCGTGCGTTTTCTATTGATAACTTTTCGATGGCTAGGATGCCAAGTTTGTCGTGCGGCTTTAAATTTATTATGAGCTCAGTGTGAAGAGCAAAAATTTACATCTGCCCTGTAGAGTCACTAGCTGCATCGCAATGCGCAGTGTTCAGTTTCGTGGGAGTTTCACTTTTGCCGAGGTCTGCATCGAATGATATCAACGTCTGATCGCAAGTTTAATGTCACCTCAGATTTTTTTAGAGCTCCCTTTGACCGCATAATGAAACGCGCAAAAAAAAATTCATGCCCACTTCGACCATGCATCTTGCAGAGGCGTGTTTCACTTCAAATAATATCGACGCCTGATCACGCACCGTGTTCGCTTATTCGAATGTCGCTTTGGTTGTTTCGACAGTTCGCTTGGTCAGCATCATACTATACAGGGACGTAGCCAAAAGGGCGGGGGGTTTAAACCTTCCCCGAAAATTTTCAATTTTGCTTGCGTATATGTACACGCACACATACAAACCCACGCACGAACATACATAAAGTATAATAGAACCCCCCCCCCCCGAAAAAAATTTCTGGCTACGCCCCTGATACTATACAATACCCACTGGGATCGCTCATGTTTATCATTATGCCGAGATTTGTGCCCGATAATAAGCGCATCTGAATTCGCGAAGCCATCGAAAATTTATTGCCGCCTTGGTTCTTTTTTCAGCTCGTTTCCAAAGCGGCAGCTGTATATCGCCCGCGGATCACGCGCATGCAAGGCTTTATATTACGTGCCGAACGCATGACATTATTACGAGGCACGCCTGGTGGGGGACTTCGGATTAATTTCGGCCACCTGGGTTCTTTAACGTGTACGTAAATGTAAGTACGCCGGTGTTACTGCATTTCGCTCCCATCGAAATGCAGCTGCCGCATGCGTAAATCGAACCCATGACCACGATCTTAGCAGCGCAACACTTCAGCCTGCTAAGCAATGACGGCGTGTCGCATGCAAGGCCAATATAAACGCTCAGTGCAAACATGCAGCTTAATTCTGTTTACAGGGAGCTGCGACGAGAAATGTACCGCAATCAGCTGAATTAAATAAACACTTAGTACTCACGGCACGTTATTTAAACTGTGGTGTACGTAATAAGCCCACATGCTCCGCTGATGTCACATTACAAATGGTTGACTCGGAAAGCCAGCGCGCAATCTCGAAACGTAGAGCGGCTGTCTATTTGTTGTAGCTTCAGTTCACAAATGCACTTCCCTTTCAAATGAGCACGATCATCGTGTTTCTCCCCGTTAATAGTTCGTAGTACTGTGTACGACAAAAATTACTCCAAGGTAACAAGACCGCGAAAGCATCGCATGCCATAATCCACTCTTGACGCCTCTGCTCCTCGCACTGCTTGCATTGGAAACGGTAGAACATGACAGGAAGTTTTCGGCTCTTCGTCATTTTAAACTTTTGTGACAGTTCACAATGGAGCAGGACTGCATGCCTGCTTTCGAGTACGACGAAGGAACGCCCCCATAGCGTGAAAAATGCGAGATAAAAGCCCCGGGGAGCACGTTGTCCGCGCGCGCAATGGGAAAACCAAGCAAGAGCGACCCGTCCGAGCTACCGGAGGTTTCCTCTCTCTCCGCTGGGGCGGTGGACGGCGCTGCGCAAACTTGAGCGTTGGAGGCCTATTACAAAAGGGGACGAATGTAGGTTTTATATGCTAATAGTTTTATTTCTTGCATTGACTGTCGTAACGATCTCCTAAGATATCCAAGCTTTTTAATGGCTAACAATTCTATTTTAACCTACGGTAATTTCGTGTAAAAAGGGGGCTCACGGTGGAAACAGTTGAGTGGACATAGTGGGTGCGAGAAATATTTGTTCAGCAATGGTATACTATAACGTCTTTTTTGTTTAGTTTGTTCTTTGCAAATGCAATGGGGATCATCAAGAGCGTTTTGTAGCAGATATTGCAGCAAGGAAAGTGATTTGTAACATGAGTTCAGTTTCAATAGGAAGTAAAATAAAAACAGAGGAGACAGAGAATAGAACGCTCTCTTCAATGTGCTTTTTTTGCGGTCTCTATTAAAATCTAAAGCATGCTCCAACGACAAATGCAATCGTGCACCCGGCTTCTCGATATGTAAGACCTGTCTTCAGCATTGTAGCACGTTGCCGCAGCAAGATAGAGGAAGAAAGCCAAGTTTATTACCTTGTTGTAAATACACTAACCTAGATAGAAATTATAAGGAACTGTGTGCACCACGTGTTCTTTTATAAATACGTATAGGCAGCCGGAAGTCCGAAAAAAAGTATTTGTGGTAGAATTCTTTTCATATATCACACCACTGCTGCTTTATACAGTCCATAAGTCTCTTGTGGCATATTTTATAGTTTATTTCTTCGCGTGTTATTGTGCGAAAAATCAAATTATCTAGAGATTCCTGCTTTAAGCACGCCATGCACCGTTGCAACACATATCCTGCCAAGCTAAAGTTTCTCGCACTGCATGTGCTTGCCGCAGGGGTGCACATCTACCTTGCGAATTGTGAAGATGTCGGCAGTCGTTGTTCTTAAATTCCACAAGAGGAGCAAATTTAGGATGTTTTTGTGGACCTGTCCAGAATGAACGTAGCTGTGCAGCTTATCCCTTCATTTCTATCGTTCCCGAACGTCGTGACACTATTCAGTATCATCTATAAAGCTCCTCTTTAAGGGCATCTCTTGGCACTTTTCATCAGTGCATGTTATGCACGGCTCGCACCGCGCTCTTTTTTTTTCTATGTCATAATGCTCGAGGTCTTCCTAAGGATGTTGTACTGGTAGAAGGTGATCACTGGAATACGCGGGTAAGATTGGCAGGAGGTGGACGAAACGATTTCGATCTATTTTCGGTGTTCGTTACAGATTGGTAATAAACACTTGGATAAGCTTCTCGGCGCTTGTTCGTTGGATGCATATGTTCCGAGGTAAAGGGACATCATCCAGCACGAAATTCGTAATTGCCTTTTTTCAAGCGTGATATTTCTTCAAGCAAATATATTTTGACTGACGCCTTATGCTGTTTGAACCTATGCAATTCCTGCACATTCCAACGGTGTTGCGGCAGTATCATGTAGCTCTCACACTATACCTGTATAGCGCAGGCGACCCAAACACACGGCCCGCGGGCTTCTTCATAGAGGCCCGCGGCCTGCACATGACTGTCTTCGTCCTATTTTGTCATTTTTATAAGTATGTTTTTAAAGGGGTACTGACACGAATGTTTTCGGTTGTCGTTTTGTTGCGTCAGATGAAATGTGAAGGCCTCAAGAGTCTAGAAAAGGTAGTGCTTAGCGCGAGTGCGCCCTGGAAAATTAATTACAGTATGTTTTTAAAAGATAGTTTCGGTTCCTACTGTACCCTGACGTCACAACACGGTATGAGCTTCTGGTCACGTGCTCGCACAACATACAGTGACGTTTTCAGGGCCGCTCCGCGCCGTGGCTCCGTTGGTGACGCACAAGCGGTCATTTCGGAGGTTTTAATAACGCACAAGCGCCATCTTGGAAGTTTTGGTACCTAACCTGTATTCCCCAAAGTCTGTATTCCCCAAATACGACAAATACAGTTTGAAATCCGTGACAACATGCTCGGAGTTTTGGCGCGAAATTTTAAAAATGAAATTTTGACCTTCATTTTCTCGCCTGATAATAAAGTTATGATGGCGAAATGAATGACATTACAGCTCTTAGAGTACACTTTATCAGTCTAAAACGATTCAGTGCTGCACTATAGTGTCCATTTAGGAACCGAACAAAGTCCAAGCCCGGCCCGACCCGAGCCCGCCACCTGAAACACGGGCCCGGCCCTAATCCCGGAGCTCCAGGCCCGAGCCTGGCCGGGGCCCGCCGTAAAAGCTACTTTACCCGGCCCGGCACGGCCCACGGGCCGGGCCGGCCCTGGGTTTCCGGGTAGGCCCGAGCCCGTGCAGGGCTCTACTTCAAACATGACGAAGAATTACAGCCCTGGCGGAACAACGTACGGTAAAGCGACGACGATCGTGTAACTGCTAAAACACTGTTATACGAGTAACATAGGGATAACTACCGAAACAATATGGAAGCGTCTAGTGGAGGATAAAAGGTTTGCGCTCTGTTTTAACGCAGCGTCACACTGTAAAACGTTTCGTTGTGTGTATCTGTGCGTATGAACGACAGAACGTTTTTCAATATGGCACATATACAGCATCAATTTACATTTGAGGTAGTAAATAAAAACTGATTGCACACCTCACCAAATACACAAACTTATGAAAGTACCGTGAAAGTAGAACTGAACAAACATGGAAAGAAGATTGCCGTATTTCTGAAGCAACTCATGTGCGAACATAAAACAAGGGCAAAAGACATGCAAATGTGCTTATAAAGTAAGAAAACGTGTTTATTCAAGAGCGAGCGCCTTGTCTGCCTCCATCCGGCGACTCCGAGCGAAAGAGAAAGCGCTCCAAGAGCGAGCGCCTTTTACGATCGCAGGCATCCAATGACATGCGCCATTCGCATTACACAAGCGCCATCTCTCATCTTAAAAAGCAACTCCAAGAAATACATGAAACGCCATCTAGTGAGCAATTCATTAAACTAGAGCTGGCTACATACATACTACTACTACTACTACTACTACTACTACTACTACTACTACTACAACTACTACTACTACTACTACTACTACTACTACTACTACTACCACTACTACTACTACTACTACAGAGGAAGGAACGACCCACACCCTAAGGAGTTTCGCCTCTAAAACAAAACAGAATAATAATAGCCTTCTTCTGCTACTGCCACCGGTCTGAACGGTTCCCTTGTTTTTCGCTCGCCGCCACACGCATTGTTATAGTGGACCTAATATCAGTCCCTATAACGTGGTGACCCGGGCGTGATCGCAGGGCGAGCACTGCATCATGGACGGGACCGCAAGCGACAGACAAACGATCAGCGCAGAGGGCATCGCCACGGTGCAGATTCACTTGCCGTCATTTTGGCCACGGAATCTTACAGCCTGGTTTACGCACGTCGCGGCAATCTTTGCCATTCGTTGCCCTACCTCGCAACAAGCGAAGTATTACCACGCTGTCTCCGCGCTCTCCACGGAAGCGGTTGCAGAGTTTCACGACCTTGTGGGCACGCCCCATGTAGCCACCCCTTACGACCACTTTAAAACGACGGTGCTGAAACGCAAGCCTGCGTCTGTGCGCAGGCGTCTACAGCAGCTTCTCAATGAAGAGGAGCTCGGCGCTCGGCGACCGGCGACCGTCAGAACTGCTACGTCACATGCAGCAGCTTCTCAGTGACACTGGGTTGGATGCAAACAGCCCGCTGTTTGGAGAACTGTTTTTTCAGCGCCTGCCGCATAATGTAGTTCTTGCCTTGGCTACCGCACCTGACGACCTGCCCCTTGACAAGCTGGCGGAACAGGCCGATCGCGTCGATGACTATACAGTAGGAGGTACTGTGGCAACAGCATCTAATGTTCCGTTGTCGCAACTCGAGGACCGGCAGTCTCGCCTCGAGCAACTGATCGACGAGCTCGCCGCGAGTGGTAATGCACTACGGCTGCCGTCTCACCATCGTCGACGAGACCGCCATTACCGTCCCAGATGTCTCCGAGGTCTAGGTCCTCGTAGACGCGTCTACTGCTGGTATCACACCAACTTCGGTGCCAGCGCGCGTCATTGTAGTCCTCCTTGCAGCTGACAGGGAAACGTGCCGCAAAGCCACTGATGATGGCCAGTGACTGTTGCCATACGACAAGCCGCCTGTCCTACGTCACTGACAGGATTGCCGGATATTGATTTCTCGTGGACACAGGTGCAGAGGTTAGTGTCGTTCCTGCCGCGCGACTAGACCAGCAGCGCTCTCCGCAGACTGCGCCTCTACAAGCATTCAACAACTCTCCCATCAATACATATGACCAGCGCTCTCTTACCATTCATTTGGGTCTCCGACGCACCTTCCTATGGGTATTCGTTGTTGCAGATGTATCCATGGCCATACTAGGCATCCTCGCACCTCCCACACATACCACTGGAACGGCGCCACAGATACCGGCATGTATATTCGCCTCAATTCTGGCAGCCTTTCCAGCCATCACGAAGCCTTCCAATCGTGAGCTGCCTGTACGTCACAACGTCGCGCATCATGTTCTCACTACTGGCCCTCCAGTATTTTGCCGGCCCCGACGCCTTGCTGGGAACCGCCTTGCGATCACAAAAAAAAAAAGAATTCGACCACATACTGCAACTGGGCATCATCCGCCCTTCGTCGAGCAGTTGGTCGTCAGCTCTCCAAATGTTCCCAAAGTGTAATCCAGGGGATTGGCGCCCGTGTGGCGACTAGAGTGCCCTCAGCACGCGCACCATCCCTGATCGCTGTCCCCTCCCTCACACTCACGGCTACCCTGCTAAACTTGCTGATATTCAGCAAAATAGACTTGGTAAATACGTACCACCAGATTCCGGCAGATTCCGGTTGAGCCAGCGGACATCCCAAAGACAGCAATTGTGACGCCACTCGGACTTTTCGAGTATGTTCGCAAGCCTTTCGGATTGCGAAGCGCTGCTCAGACGTTCCAAATGTTTATAAACGAAGTAACCCATGGACCCCCCCTTCGTATTTGCATATTTCGACGACCTACTGGCGTCCAGTGTTTCCCCCGAACAGAATTGCAACCATTCGGGTCTGCTATTTTGTCGACTCCAGGAACGTGGCCTTCTCATCAACTCCGCAAGGTGTGTCTTTGATGTCGACGATAATGAGTTCCTCGGACACCGTGTGGCAAGCGAGGGAATCACGCCGTTGGACAAGAAAGTTCAAGGCTTGCGCGACTTCCCTCGCCCAACATCAGTCCGAAAGCTCCGCGAGTTCCTGGGGCTGCTCAACTTCCACCGCCGTTTTCTCCCAAGGTCGCCCGCATTATCATACTGTTACAAGCCATGACAAACAAGCAGGAATGCTCACCGATCTCCTCAAGACCACGAAAGCTCCGTCCACCCCACTGACTTGGACGTCTGACGCCGAAGCTTCCTGCCAAGAACGCATTGACGCACTGCTTGTACATCCTCTGCACGTTGCACCAATGCGTCTAATCCGCGATACTTATATATAGTGCGCCTGTCGGCCCGGTTTTACAACAGTGGCAGCGCAACTCTTGGCATGCATTCACGTTTTTTCTCTCAGAAACTGAAACTGGCAGAAACGCCTTACAGCACGTTCGGCTGTGAGCTACTGGCCGTATATTTGGGCATTCGACATTTCCGACACATGCTGGAAGGCTTAAGCTTTCGCGTCCTTACGGACCACCATGGAACAACTTCAACGCGCCAAAAAGCAAGAGTAGACGAAACAAGGACAGACAGAAAAACAAGGACGGAGGAGTCTTGCAAACTCGCCTAAGCTTCCGTGCTTCTAAACTCACGGACCACAAGCCTTTGACATTCGCTTTTCGCGGTAACTCCTATACTTATACCGCACGAGAAATACGGCACCTCAACTCTATCTCCGCGTTCACTGTGGACGTCCGGTACATTGAAGGCCCAGTCAACGCGTCTGCATATGCCCTCTCCCGTTTCGACGCGATATCGGCACCCGCACTTGACTTCGAAGAAATCGCCACGGCGCAACTTACAGAAGTCAAACTTCGGGACATCCGCTCATCCATCACATCACTCGTGCTGTCCGACGTTCCCCCTCCATGTTCTTCGGGGATCATCACTTTCGACGTGTCACGGGGTCGAACACGTCCGTTCGTCCCACTCCGACTCCGCCGTCACATATTCAGCAAGCTTCACGGCGCAAGTCCTTTAGGAGTTCGTGCTACGCAGCGTCCCATTACGACCCGCTCTCTTTGGCCGAGTGTGAACTCCGACGTGCGCCGTTGGGCGCGTGAATGCGTGCACTGCCAATGCTCCAAGACGACACGACACACGTATCGCCAATTCACTCATTTCTCCCACCCGATGCTCGGTTTCATCACGTTCACATTGACATTGTTGGCCCACTTCCACCATTACGAGGTGCTCGCTACATCCTCACCTCTGTGGACCGTTATACCGTTGTCCTGCAGGGTTTCCTCTCACCGACATAACGGCACTTACCGTGGCTTCAGCGTTCGTCAGTGGCTGGATTTGTCGTTTCGGATGGCCCAGCGTTGTAACCACCGATCGCGGCCGACAGTTCGAATACGATCTCTTCCGCGAACTCACAGGCCTGCTTGGCGTTAACCATATCCATACTACCGCCTACCACCCATCGGCAAGTTGAACGCCTTCATCCTCAACTTAAAGCCACCTTGATGGCTCGCCAGGCTCATTCGTCTTGTGATGAAGATCTTCCTCTCGGCATGCGCTCGTGTATCAAGGAAGACCTTGGCTGCACAACCGCGGAGTTGGTCTACGGTACAACTTTGCGTATGCCTGGTGAATTTTCGCGCCAGCTGCTGTCGCCACGCCCGATCCGGACAGTTACGTTCAACAGCTCCGTTTCCTATTTTCATGCCTGCGTCCTTGCCCTAGTCGGAATACATCATCGACTGATGTTTTTGTCAGAAAGGACAAGGCTACAGCGAGCCACGTTTTCGTCCGGCGTGAAGGAATTCGACCAACCCTTACGCCTCCCTACGACAGCTCATTCAAGGTGCTCAGCCGGACAGAAAAAACTGTCACCATCCAACTCAACGGGCGTGAAGGAGACGTCGCGCTGGACGAAGTAAAACACGCCTACTTAGCAAACGCCCCAACCTTATGCGCTTTCGACTACTAAGCCGCCTCTGCAAGCAAGGATTTACCCGGCGCACTGACCACAAAGAAAGTTTGTTTTACGCCACTGCTTCGCCGCCTTTCCCACAAAAGGAGGGGGAGCCCTCTAGCGGCCATCGTCGTCTTCATCGGCCGACTATTGATTATGGCGCGCACAGGCGCAGCGCATGCTCCCCATTTCTCGTGCTGCGGGCTGCGAAGTTAAAAGGACAGATAATAAAGAATAAGCTTCTTCTGCTCCTGCCATCGGTCTGAACGATTCCCTGGTTTTTCGCTTGCCGCCACACGCATTGTTATAGTGGACCTAACCTCGCTCCCTACAACCAGAAAACTAAGCTGTGCCTAGCGCGTGCAACGAAATGACTCGGCCAGAGCGCGCTCTCTTCGTCCTCTTCTTCATCACAGCATTGATTATGTTTGCTCCGGACGACGCTTTTGGAAAAATTAGAATAGTTCTAGAGCATTTTTTTTTTGTATTGCCTAGTAATTTCCCAAGGGACAAAACGGGCTCGGCAGATGGTAGGCCCGATGTCCGTGGCCGTTCAAAATAAGACCGGCTCGACGTCAAAGTTCGGTAGGGCCGATGTCGTTTTTTGCAAATGGCCGGGCTGTTTGCCGACCATCCGCAGCTGGTCGGCCAACGGCGTCGGGCCGATGTCGTAGAGTTGGCAGTGCCTACCTCGGGCCGCACGCATCCTGAGTACTTGCCAACGATGACAAAAGCACGGCCAACGCTCATTTGCCGTTATTCACCGCTATACATTCCGCATTTGTTTCATGCAAGTATATATTATTTCGACCGAAGGGGTGTGGTCAGTTTTCTTTTGGGGGTATGAGCAATAATAAATCCACATTTGCATTTTTACGCGACGCTTGAGGCAAACGAGATGAAACGAAAACGTTTGCGCTGAATTAATGCTTTAAATGGTGGGAACTAATAAAAACGGAAATGTTTTTGCACAAGTCACTTTATTTGCACTGTCAAAACTAAGCACAATTGTGCTTGAGTGTATACATCATATGGCTCTACAATTGACAAATGGAACTGGTACTGATGCTGTATGAAATATTTGCACACAGCCACGCAAGGGCTTCGACCAGTACATAATCAGACGGATACAAATAAAATTTTAGAGAGCTGAATTTATTTGTTCAGCTGAAAATGAATATCTTTCTCTCGAAGTGTCCTCAAGAAGTCTCTCCGTCGATGTCGCGTTCTGTTCCTGTCGTCTCCTGTCGCCTTCTGCTACGAGCGCCGTCCCTGCCAGCTGCGCCGATGAGCCACCTTTTCTCAGCCTTTCCGACAGAGGCCAGCGATGCGTCAGGGAAACTGCTCCGAACGGACACTGCAACAATAATCCACGCAATGAAACAAATTGTGAGCCCATATTTACGATAAGAATACAAACCATTTCCTGACGAGAAAATGACCGCTGCGCAATTATCATACACCCTAAGACAAAGGCGCGTGCTTTTGCACTAACGTAAGCACATCTCATAAATAAAAATGCAGTGGTAAAAGCAGCATCTCATGAAATAAAGCAGTGGTAACTCAATAATTCAGCTGCTGACAAACAAGCCTTATGATCTTTGCACGGACTTGATTTATGTAGAAGGAACACCAGGCGGGATAAGGCTGTATTCATTGCAATAATGATGGAGATAAGAATGAGCTTTCTGACCAAAAACCTTAAGCGTTTTTTTTAAGGTGTACACTGATACCCAAAGCATGCCTATTGCAAAATTTGGCACTCTTCGTCTGACGTGGCTGTTCCCCATTAGAGTGCAGGTCGTAAAGTATGCGAAACATTTGCAGCTCAAGCATAGAAAACACTAGCTCTTTGTGCTCTACTTTTGTGAAAGTTCTTAATTAACTATGGCAAAAGGAAATAGAAAGACTACGGGAATGCTAAGAAAACGAAAGAAAAAGATTTGGCAAACCGCAGGGCCCACTTTGCCCATTCATTTTCTCGTATGTAGACGCATCATTGCATAACGTATTAGTGTTTCAGCTGTCGTCGTTGTAAGTTTTCTCAGTATGCTCTATGTTTTGTGGACTGAAAGACTTATCATGCGTTTGCTGGCACATAAGTTACTGCATCAGTAGTAGCGTGATAAAGGAAGGGAGCTTTAGATTAATTTTGTTAAGACAAACAGATCATTAGTCGTGTTTATGTTAGTCGGCATCTATTCCGTACAAGCGTACGTAAAGTGTGTAATATTACTTTAGTTTGAATCAACAAATAAGTTTTTCATCGATACTTTCCAGATAATAAGATAAAAATCGGTGTGCTTACTCAAAATTATGTTCAGTAAGTTGCTCAATTTTTCAAAAGCTTCTTTTTTGCTCGGGAACCCTTCAAACTAAACTGCATGGCTGTCCTCTTCGAGATGATTTGTCTGAGCAGGGTGCGCACGGAGTCTTGAAAGTTGGTTCCATCAAACCTTGTGAAATACTGCACCTACGTAAATTGCGTTTTAGAAGGGAATTACAAATTGACTAAAAAATATCGAATATTTATGGTGCGTTTCTTGAGACTGGTATGTAGCTTTAGTACGTCGTGGGGCTACGAATTCTTTCGCTAAGTCCCCCTGTCAAAGCAGCTAAATTAACCCCATTATTCTTTGAAGTTAACTTCGGGTAAGATGAATTCAAAAAAGAAATGCCTGCAGATTTTGAAGGTGCTTACAAATGTTTGTAAGACCATTGCAATAAAAAATACTGCAACGCAAACTAAAGGCCAAACCAACATCAAAATATTGCAATTTCACAATAAAGTCGTTCTGACAAAAAAACAATCCAAGTGAAATGCATAACTTACAAGCTGTTCAAAGGTTTCTGAAAAGCGGAATATTCTTCAAGATGCAGTAGTTCTTCTCACACAAAGTGGATCACAAAGTGGAAATCACAAAGTGGATCCACCCTCTCTTCTAATCCAGTTCTCAGAAACAACGTATGATGAGTACTCCTCAAGAAATTCGACGACATGATATCTGAAATTTGGCCCACATGATTGAACAATAACATAACATCCAATTTTCAACGCAGGAACAATGCTCTGTTGCCCAATCGTGTACCTAATTCAGGTGCATTCATATTATCCATGAATGACACTGAATCCATGAGTGGTCTCGGGAGCAATCAATAGAAACCCTTTGAGACAATTCGTCGCTTCTTGAAAATGTAGATTGCGTCGAACGCAAGCAATAATGCCGAGGCACTTTTCACTGGACCCCCACATTTACATGCCTTTCAATTCCTAATAGAACAAGCGTATATTGGCGTAACTGTTAAGCTATATATGTACACAAGTATTAGTCTCAAATTTTCACTGATCGTTTTGAAGCGAGCCTTTGAGGTCAGGCCATAGCATGGTGCTGTGCATAATTACCTGTCATTTTAAAGGGCTTACTGATTAAATTTTCGTTTTACAGACGGGCCCATCGTCAACATCACGATGTGGTTACATCTTTCCCACAGTCGCAGGACCAACTGCCTGTCCCTTAGTCAAATTGTGATCCATAAACTGAGTGCCAGCCGAAGTCTGTGAAACTTCATGTTCAATCACCCTCTTTCCCCACCCATGTATAAAACGCTCGCTACGCATGCTTCCGTTTCGAATCGTATAAAAACGAGATCGAGTCCTGTGACCACGATCAGATATACCATGGCACTGTGTAAAACCCATGTAAACTCTTGTAAGCTTTCATAGCCAAAATTGTGCAGTGTATGCAGTTCAGATTTTTGTTAAAAAAGAAGAAAGATGTTTTTAAGCATTGCGTAAACATTCAGCCAAGTCGCCACACTGAAAAATTGAACTGAAGAAACTTCACAGTAGATGGAAAAGCAGCAAGAAAACACACTTAGCTTTATAGGGTAGCAGCTGCTCCTTGCAAACAATGTCCGAGTAGGAAAAGACGTCAAAGGAGCTTCCGTTCAATGAAACAATATTGAAAGCTGAGGGGATCGGCACGGCTTTTCATAAAGATCCCCAATTATTCTTCACTTTTTGCCTACAATTTTGATGCCGCATTCCGACTCAAGAAAGTTGTGTATTAGCACCACACGGATGTCTTTAAGCGAAACACACTTGTCTGGTCTCTTCGTAGTCAGCAGACTACCACCCCACATTGCCTTTCTAAGATGCCTGCAGTGCACATACGAGAGGGCAGGACCGCAAGCGTGACAGGTTGAGGGTACGATCCCGAAGTCTTGACGCTCGTTATTATTGTGAAGGCCAGAAGCTGAACAAGCCATCTCTTCGCTAATCCTGTTGTAAATTTGCTGAAGTGGTCTGTTTCCAGATTTTACCCAAATATTTAATTTTAAAGCAGCTTTCAATTTTAATTTTTAATTTTTATTTTAAAGCTTTAAAGCAGCTGAAGTTGTCCAAGCTTCCGAAATTTCGGCAGTCATCAACCAGGTGTATTAAGCAGTGCACGTTGTGTACCTACGATTCCGTTCCATAGAGGCTGCTGAATGTGCGTACAGCGAAACGAAATAGTTGTTCCGCATATTCCAAACGCGCCATCATTTTTGATGAGCAAAGAATAGCTATTGCAACCTGCAAGCACTCAAAGTGGTGATAGAGCGGAGGAGTGAGTACACTTTTCAGGACAACTGGGCCAGCATAAAGCAGCAATAAACGAAATTCTGTTGCCTTCCATTTTTCATACTCTTCCATACTTCTGCATTTCCTTGGAAAGTCGCTTAGCGCATGCTTTCGGAACTTAAGGAGAAGTTCGGACATTTGTTTGATGGATGCATTTGAGGCTCTTACTTTTAATGGGCCTTTCACCCAGTACGCTATCAATTTGCGAACAACGCCAATACAGATGACGTGCATGTAGTCTAGTGGAAAGTCCGACACCATGCGCAGACCAAGCTCTTCAAAAGGAGAAGTGTCTTTGTGGTGCTCGGGCTGTGTTTTGCAACTGAACGAACCATCAGTCCGTAGAGGATAATTCAGGCTCTGGTATGTCGTACGTCCGAAGTACGTTCCTTTGGCACGACACTTGTCACAGCCGAAGTACCCTGAAAACGACTTCGTCGCTTTCACGTATGCCTTCGCTGGTGCGTCACATCGTACAGCTTTCACATTGATGTTGCATGTGGCACCATTGTGAAAAAATCCATTCGTTAGGACGTGCCGAAGCTCCTGAGTAAGTGGCTGAAGGTATTCTAGCGAAGAAGGTTTTGATGTTCCGTAATACAGTAAAACCTCGGTGATAGGATCACGGCTCGTACGAATTTCAGGGTCATACGAATTTTTCTGTGGTCCCGGCCAAGGCCCATTAGCCTGCAATGTATTGGAGTGCGGTTGCTGCGAACCGACTTTCAACTCGCGACGTTTGATACGAACGTACGCATGCGCACAGGTACGAACAGATACTGCCCGCGCTGTCTCGGAAGACGCGGCAGTCCCGCGCGGGAGCAGGCATGCGCGCTGCGCGACCATCAACGGTACGTCTTGCTTCCGAGGTTGTGCGCCCGAATGTTGGAGGCCGTTATGCGCCTTCGCGTTTAGATTACAGATGGCTTTGACGTCGCGTTTCTTTTTTTTTTCAACCCTTTCACGCGTGCTGCTGTGCTCGAGGCAGCAGCGCCTTTGTACTGCGTTAACACGTGCCTGCAACGTCACTGCAAGCCATGTCCTCGCAATCAGACGTTCTGTGAAACAAGACTGAAACTTGGGCTGCGGGTCCATCATGAAGTCCAATGAGAGGTGGAAGACCCCAGGAGACGAAGCGGACGGTCTTGGCGAAGGAGCTAGGCCTCGCAACGTACGCGCACACCTGCGAACTCTCCGATTTGCACGGGAGACTCCCGAATTTTGAGCAAACCTCCCGAATGTGCGGGCATGGCAGTAAATCTTCCGAAAAGCGCCCCAACACCACCGCGATAAGAAAATAACAGCAACAAAGGACAGCGATTCTGAAATTTTCTGGCCTTCATTTATCGCGTGCAAAGCGCTTCCTAAATAACTTTCGCCGCACTACTGTAATGTCATGCAGAAAAGCGTAGTACGATTAGGCAGGGGCTCCTAGCAGTCACGCATCACAACACATCTGGTTCATTAATTACACATGCGCGCACGCACCGCATGTTTACGAATACAAGTATGATCATTGACGTCCAAAAAGTTTACTGGCAATCATTCAGAGCTGTTGATGGCGTCGCTGCGGCCCTGAGAAACACTAAATCAAAACGTATGCCTACATTATTTTGTCACGTACTAATTTACCATGTTTTCTGGTGATACGAATTTTGGACGATACAAATATTTGTGGTGACCCCGCGAGATTCGTATCACCGAGGTTTTACTGTATATGCCCACAAGGAACACTAAATCACGATTTCTTCTTCGTGGATAATGAACGTGAACTAGTATAGGCCATAACTACTGAAGCTGCTCTTAAACAGAGGCAGCCCATCAAAATACAAATATATTTCCAATCCCTAGAAATTATTGTCAGAACCCCACAGGTGAAATGCACGTGCTAAGCCACGCTCCAGACCAATGTGCATATGCTGCCCATTACACAGTGGTACTGTGCGTATCCCGCTTGGCATGTAAAGTAGCGCCCAGTGGCTTTTGGGTAGCTCGAGAAAGCGTGGTTACAAAATAGCCAGTAATGAGTTCGTATCGCTCTTGGTGACTCGGTGTTTTGCAGCCCATGTCTGCAGTTGTGATCCAAGGGACAGTGAGTCAAAGTGAGTAGTGCCTTCTACAACAGTGTGTATCCCCCTTTCCTGTAGCAGTCATGCGAGGAAAAAACATCTGTTGCACGGGCGAAAAGGTCGCTATCCGTAGTAACGTTAGCGAAACATTCAGCGGCCGTTTCCTCATGTTCATCCATTACTGTTGCATTGTGCTCACAGGAAGTGGGCATGTAATTGGTGGCTGCATCTTGTGCTAGAGGTTGGAACTGTGCACCCTCTCTAACCTCTTGCGACCACCGGCGGCTTTCATGTCTTAGTAGCCTAAGATTACGGCGGTGCTTGGCAGCCAAAAACTTCTCCATTTAGCTGTGATCACCTTTCTGCGGTGGTCTTGGCATTGCTGGAAAAGAAGAGTGGACAGAAAAACCATCAACGTAAAAGAAAAATTTAGGAAGCATTAGCTTCGGATTGGTTCAGTCACATGTAGGAAACAAGGAAAGAAACAGACCGCAGCACGGTTAACTATAAGGACGTCTGGTTGGCAGCCCAACACTGACTGAAAGGGGAATAAAAATATAGCTGTTATAAACACTTAAAGTTTAACAATGTTCCGCAGTGACAGCTTTATCCCACTTTTTAGATAGTAGTAATTACGACCATTCTCTGAGTTTCAAAATACGGAAGACGTTTCAGTACATGCGTGCGCACACACACACACACACACACACACACACACACACACACACACACACACACACACACACGCGCGCGCACGCACGCACGCACACGCACACACACACATGCATAAAAAACACAGGATTAAAGGTTATGAACCCAAGCTAAAAGATTACCGAAAGCCAAAAAAAATCTACAGCTAAGTTGCAATTAAACATGAATAAATGTTCTCCTTCATGAAAACATTGTGATCATTTTACGCCACGGATACTGAACGACGTAAATGCTCATCGCCAGCATTAGTCATTTATTGTGTATTAGTAGGATCTAACGCCAGAATAAACACTCGGAGTCCAACATAATAAATATTGAGTCTTTAGTGCAGCAAAAAACAACATAAGTCTATACCAATCATTTGTTCGAAAGAGGCACTCAAGACATGCATACTGTACGTTGTGGTGCGTTCAGTTTCTTCCATACGGCTCTGCAGTTCTGGCACTCGCACAGGCTACCTAACTCGAATCGCGTTTTTTAATGCACTACGTGGGTGCCGAACCGAACCCTATAGCGCGAAGCGATATCCCAAGAACGCGTGTAAAGCCGAACCGAATGAAACCCTAAAAGAAACAGAATACTGATTATCAATTCGGACCAAAACAGCTGAAACCTTAAGCAACAACACTTCTTACAGTCTTCGTGCACAGCCTATCTTAGATGGCGACTCATCTAGGTGATGCGGTGTGTTGCTGTTGTTGCGCGACGACCGGGTTTGCGAAAATATTCATGAAGGATGTCGCTTATCAAGATAATTGCCTGCCTATGAGCATGCGTGTTTCGCCTTTATGCAGCGCCTATCAATTTGCTGTTTCGATTTGAACAATGCGCAATGCAAAATTTGGAGGACGCTAGAGCGTCGTCTTCAAGAGAGTAGAACGCGATAGCGTAATCAGGCCCCGTACGGCCCTTCTCAATTGCTAGCCTCGCTTCGGTCCTCGGTGCATGCCTCAACCGTGCCACAAGGAAACAAACGACTGTGCACGTAACATTAGCCGTTTCAATCTATCTTAGAATGCCTACTTAACGTAAAGTTGTTAAATGTCCACAATGCCACAATTATTCATTTTGTGAAGCAGCGAAGAGCCCACTACGTCACCGCAAGGCAACACGCGAACCTACGCAGCTGCTAAATTTGTTGATGCGTGTGCAGCTGATGATGACTGAGTATATCTGAGCGCTCTGTAATGGGTGGGCCTTTAAAACACCCACGCGTTGCGCAACTCACATGTTCTGACGCCCGGCGCGATTTTACGCTTCTGCCACGCAAATCTCACTCTTGTTAGGGAGACTCCATGACATTTAGGTACTGTTTTCTTGCAAGCATATTCAAGCATTATATTGTGGCTCTGTGGTAGAACACCTGCTTGCCACGTAGACGGCCCGGGTTCGATTTTTATTTGCACCTTTTTCGATTTTTTGGTCACGGACAAGAAAGTTTTCGTTCACATCCAACGATGCCGTCACCGGTGCCGGCGCCGGAACTTCTGCGAAACAAGCTCTCTAACGCTATGGCATTACAATGCTTGAATATTACAATTGCCTGAAATGTCCTACGAGAAGGCAAACAAACATTTATTTACTAATTGAAATTCAGGGAAATTTCTCACTTTAGTGTCGCAGTTATTCAAAGTGAATTAGGATGCGATTCACACTCTCATATTATAAAAACTGATTGTGCTCCATAGACTTTTCCAAAAGCTGACCTTATAGCATAAAACCGTTCCATTCTTGAAATATAGGCTCACGAATTAGATTCTCTGACACCAATATGGATTCGCTATTTCTTAAATAACGGGTAGCAATGCGTAGTACTTATTTTTTCCTTTTCCTCCTTGACACGTTACTTCAGGTGTGCCACAAGACAGCATTCTTGGCGTCTTCCCATTTCTGATATATAGTAATGTTTTACCTACTGGTATTTATTCATACCTGTGCATTTCTGGAAATGACTGCGCAATCTCTATCTTTCCTTTAGGCGTGCCGATGATCATACGATCCATCAAAATACTCGGAACTTATTTGTTTGATTTTGATAAAGCGTAACATTTATAAATATTAGGTTATCCCTCCTAGCCACGAGCATACTATAGTGCTGCACCGATCCAGGGCGCGTCCGTCCGTCCATGCGTCGGAACGGTGCCAGCTGTGGCCTCCCCCTTCACTCCCTCAGCAATCACGTGATGGCACAGCGGCACATAGCAAGAGTTGCGCCGCCACAGCTGTGGCCTCTCCCCCTTACAGCCTCTCATCAATCACGTGATTGCTGAGAACGTGTAAAAAAACGAAAAAGAAACAAGGAACGGAAAAAAGAAGAAAAACGAAAAAAAACAAAAAAACAAGCAAACAAAAAAGTCACAGTTTCGCCGCAAGGGCGAAGCAATGAATGCGATAGCAAGAAATTAATGCTATACGAAGTGAGGCTCGCCAATGGATACTCTCAGTTCGAACAGCGTTCCTGTTGCAAAGGCGGCATCACGGTGAAAGCGTGAAACATTCCTCTTCCCCTCACCGCGAGAAAACCGCGCGAGCAGACAACGGAAGGGCAATGTTCTCGCTGCGCAAATATAAGAAGCGAGCGAGCTCGACGACGACTTTTAAATGCGCCCGTCGTGCTGCTAGCGCCATCTCGCGTGTAATGAAGAAACGCTTATTATCGCCTGCCGTCTCTGAGTCCGTCCAGCGGTAAAGGGTATGTATATAATGCTCGCCGTTAGCTACGTGGAGGATCTGCGTTTCGTGGCGTAGTGGATAGCGCCACTCGCTGCGGAGCAAGACGTCCCTGGTTCGATTCCGCGCTTCGGAAGCATTTTTCTGAATTATTTTTCTTTGGGGCTTTTATATATATATATATACATACTTATACATATACGGTGCATGACGGCGACGGCGACGGCAAAATTCAGCCGAGACTGTCCATATAATTGCTATCGCAATAAAAGAAATACATGACATAGTCAGTCGGGCGGTCACAGGCTTTCGTCGAATACTCTTTGGAATTTACAAAGAGCCCTTCAATTTTTATCACGTAACACTGGAATTTTGCAAGATCCTCAATACAGAAATATAATTGTTAACCTACACTCCTATTAAAATCCTGGCTAGATTTCACCCGCGCAAGCAGGAAATCCAGCCAAATTTTGGCCGCTGCCAAACCATTCGTTAAGCGACTCCATATGCGGCGACAAGAGCAAGCGGGCCATTTCTGCGGGCCCCCTGAACAGCCGTGACGCAAGATAGGCAGGATTTTCAGTCATATTTTTCCTGGCTAGGTACAGCCTACACTTTCGCGTGACAACAACGTTGTGGCGTCGGGAGTCGGTTTTTCCTGTCTATGGGCGGCCTTTGGTTATGCTGCCCAAAAGCGGTTGCGGAAGAAAAATGAAATTACTCGATCATATTAGCGTTTCGTGATCTACAATTTCACCGGGTATCATTGTGACATATCAGAAGACAATCGGTAATTCTTTAACACACATACATGACACACACACACTTTGAATACACACCAGCGGATTCGAACCTGGAACACACGCATTGAAAGCAGACACGGTAACCACTCCACCACAGCGCCACTACGTTCGAGGTGTAATTTCACGGGGGTATATATCTACCAATCGCTCTGAGGTCCTTGATTTGCCTTTTTCACTGTTGTGCCTTCGTGTTGTATTGCCATTTTCATTCGGTGAATATATAAGTTCCGGAGCCGGCATAGCGTCATGAAAGCACCTACATTTCTGATTGTGTCCTTCCGCTCATGGTTGCCGTAGGAAAATCACGTGACCTTCTTCGCTGCTCCATGCATCACGGTTACTTCGCTGAAAATGCGCGGATACCAAGCATTGTGCATACGTTAATGTGTACGTAGTGAATGCACGGAGTAATAAATACTGTTTTCCTACCGCGCGCTGCACGCTCTTATATACCGTGGCTAGCGCGTTCTGTGAAGTTCGAAGACCACCCAATCTTGCATATAAAACTTCCATTCGTCGATGCCGTCGTAACAGAGGCATTTGAGCGTACCTACAATAAAGCGTGTGTATTTTTTGCAAGCTCACTGCCGTACAATTTGGTCCATACCGCGGCGAGCTCTACGCGCCGTGAGCGTTTTGAAGCGCATTCGAAGCAGCACGTGTCAGTGCTCACGCCACAATGATGAACATGCATACATTAATCAACAATATATGCATTTAATGCCCAGGCACAGCTGACGTTATTCAGGCGATGGCTGCGCACGTCATCTGCCAGCGCTTACTTTGAATGGTTTTAAAAGCACATCCCTACACGTTGCGTTGAACTAGTACATAGCTGGGGCTAAGTACCAGTTTGCCGTTTCAAAGAGGGAGCCGAAGGTCCGACGGCTTTCGTCTGACTTTCTCAGGTTCGGTTGGAGGTCGCTTCAACTACCGTTTTTCCCTTGCCTACGTGTATTTTTCAATGGCACATTGCCTTGTTCTCGAATAAGCATGATCAGCTGTATACAGCACGCTCAAATACTAGGCACTCTTCATGCTATTAAACCTTCAGTCATCAGCTTACATAAGAACTTTCCAGTGAATATCAGAGTCAGTGTACACCCTAAGACCACACACATTGTTTACGAACATTTCTCTTAAAACAAAAGCTCTGGTGAAAAGGTATTTGAGCCTTTCGGCATTTCTGATTGCTCACCTTGTGCCTATATACATATATATACTCGTGAAAATAATTTACGCAGGGGTGCTTGAGCAACTTTCATGGAGTTGAAAGTTTGGCTGCACTAAAATACTGAAGTGCATATGCAGAGTACTGAAAGGAATTATCACATCTGCAACTGTCTGCCTCATGTTCCTGTACTTTACTGATACAATGGATTTTTTTCGGTTACATTCCAATAGACATTACTCACTCCGGCCTTCAGCGTATGTTCAACCAGTGCACTGTCTCTACTTCCCTGTCAATTTGATCATTTTCCGAGCATTGTAGAATAAGATTTCTTGAGTTGATTTGATTGACTATAAGCAGTGTACCATTAAATGAAATGTTTGTGTTGTATGCACAAATTCTGTTCTTCAGTTTGCTTGCATGACATATTGATGTACCTCAATGAACGCGTACAACAAACAATTTTATCCCAGTTTATTAAAACTCAAACCGTAAGCATTGTCACATAAACACAATGATATGAACTTGCGTTCGCACGTACGGAGTCCATTTCCTCACAGTGTACAAACTGAACAAGATTACATGTACTATGACTTGTAGGGTATTATTCACAGGAGCAGAACTATCACAGCAGTTCCCTAGAAAATGTCATGGCATTTAGTGACATTCATTTAGTAACATAAGAATAATACAGTCATGGCATTTAGTGGCATTCATTTTGTAACATAAGCATAATACAAACACTTTAAGGCACAGCAAACTTGCCATGCCATGCACTGAGGTAGGCGGTTATCAACGGACCACCAGACTCTGGGAAGCATAGACTGTAGGGAGGCAAAATTCAAAACAGACTTGGTAAGTTCATTATTCAGGATACAAATCTCAGGAGTGATTACCAGTTCACAAGCACGACGTAAGATGCACATACAAGCCAAATGTGACACATAAACGTGGGCCATCAACAGAGGAACATATTAGCACAGCGTCACCTATGGAATACGAAACAATATTGTTTCACAGCTACCAAACAGATATGTACTCAAGAGAAAGCACACCGTCATCTTTATACACAGGAGAATATGACTTGAGGACTAGAAAATAATCTTTCAGCACTAACTTGAAGCTCCAGCAGGAGGTTTCTTGTATGCTTGACAATGTAGGCACAAGGCTGCTTCTTAACACAAACATTGTACAACGTTTTGTGTGACCAACAACTTCTACAACAGAGGTTGTATATGTGCCGCAGTGTATATGCATTGAGGAATACGAAACACCTCGGTACCTCTGGAATACCAATACACTGGCCATGGAAGGTACAAACTTTCAGGAGCAATTACAGTCTCATGACAATTGTCACTATTCAGTTCAGGTTTGTAACTGAGACTTTAAGAAAACTTGATTTCGGAAACATACAATGCTTAATATGCTGCAAAAGCATGGTGTTTCACTAGTGATTCCAAAAGCAATAATGTCATGTTCCCTGAGTACCACATTGTTCACGGATATTTTTGGTACTGCGAGACCAATCTCTCCAACATGGCATTCAGGCAGTCCAGCATTACAGAAAACTGAAGAAAGAATAACAGGAACTCCTGAAAGTGGTATTTTTGTGGCTTCATGTAGGTGTTTTGGGCTACCACCATCATTCCAGAGGGCATGAGACGTGTTAATATGTAAAAACTCACTCGCTGAGACTTGGACGTTCCTAATGTTAAACATTTCTTTCATTAGGAATAGCATTTTTCGCTTCCATTCTCGTCCTCCAATGATGATGCCCTGGGCCATGTGTCTTTATTTTAGATACAACGTGCACGAACATGTGCATTTTAGGGAAAACTGCAGCTAGACCTTAAAACATGCTGCAAAAAGTTGATGATGACTAGGAGCTATGTCTTGAAGATGGCCAACAGCATCTGAAGACAGAAATGGTGACAATACTAACAGCGCAGTCTGTACGAAACGCACTAGGCATTTAACATGTGGTCACCCTTCTGGAAGATAGTCATCGAGGATCAGTGGCATATGTGGAATCAAAACAAGAGAGGCGCTTGCGGATGAAACCACTTTCACGTCCGTTTCAAAAGGCCGTCGCTTGTCACTTGTGCTTATTGAACGATGTGATACAAAATGTGTGATAGCATCATTAAGCTGTTTAAGTGACAGCCACTGATTTTCTCTGATTGCAGCCTTGTGAAACTAATGTATTTCTTTTGTTATAATGTCTTCCAGTAAGATATAGATTCGATCAACAAAAAAAAATGAAGTCAGCACTGATTCCCCCTTAATTCCGAATTCCTTAGAAAGCTGCTTTCTGTCTGCAACTGATGCGGCTTGGTTTAGTTGCTGCATTAGCAATTTTATTTCATTATCTGTTCTCAGCTTACACTGTCCATGTCGGACATGCCGTGCATAAGTGGCAGACGGCTCAAGGCAAGTTCGGCAGGAACAAAATACAGTTGGGTCAAAGGATTCTTTTAACCTGCGAATGAATGGGCAGCTAACAAATATTCTGTAACAGTCATCGCAACACCGAAAAATTTTTCACGACCACTATCTGTGTCAAAAACCATTCCCTCATTAGCGAGTGGTCTCAGCACTTCAATAAAATCTCCAAAAGACTTTAACCTGGCACTGTGCTTTTGAGGTCAGCTGTGTGACCAGTCCCCATAAAAAAATTCCAGACAGTTTAGAACGCTCAGATGGAGGCAAGTTTAAGATGGTCACCTAGAAGACACTGAGCTTACCCAATTTTCCTCTTTTTGTGCCAACTGGGTTGGCAAGTTCTATGTCATCATAATACAAGTTCAGAAGAACAACATTCTCTTTGCGCTTATGCAAAATGAGATGTGAATGAAACCTTGTTCCATCCCAGAAGTCACTAAGCGCAGAGGCATTTTACATTCTATAAGGCTTTCTTATATAGTCCACAATTTCTGGGTTCCTCAAGAGATTTTAAATGAGGTCCGATAACCTTACAATGTAAGCCTTGCCATTCCCCGCGAGTTTTACCACAGTTGGCAGCACGCAGATTCCCAAATTTTGATAGAGTTACCTTCTTTGTCGGTCAGTTTTATTTGCTCAATATCAGTTGGCATTTCAGCCACATCAAACATCTCCTTTGCCTCTTCAACAACAACGTCGACAACGACCTTGCCCGCCCGGTTTCCAAAAAACGCGGGGGGTTACGTTGCAAAGACGCCTTGCGGCTGGCGCATGCATTCGTGACCAGTCGAGTCCTCTACTCGGCTCCTTACCTCCACCTGCGCAAGTTTAACGAGTACGCCCTTGAGGTGATTCTCAGAAACATGTGCAAGCGTGCCTGGATCTCCCGATAACCACGTCGAACCAGCGCCTTATGGGCCAGGGGATGGTAAACACTTTCGCAGAGCTCCGGGAGGCACACTTGGCCAACCAATACACAAGACTTTCAAAAACGACGTCGGGACGCCGCCTACTAGCCCGACTACACATCCACCACCCAACACTGAGGGAAGCGCGTGCGCATCCCAGAAGTCTGGAGATATGCCCTCCACGTGTGCCCTCTTCCGGTCAACATGACACGTGACGACCACAGTGGCAGGCGCCTTGCGCAGGCGGAGGCACTGGCTCACCACTATGGGAACAAACACGGTAGCTTTTACCTGGACGCCTCCGGCCCTCACCATGGGAGTTGGTACACGGCTGCAATCGTCCACCAAAACGTCGCGGTGAACGCCCTAACATTCAGGGCAAAAAATATAACACATGCGGAGGAGGTCACCATCGCGCTAGCTGCCGCAAACCAGGACTCGCTGGTCATGATTAGCGACTCGAGAGGGGCCTGCAGAAATATTGAACAGAGGTGCGCTCCTCACCTTGCGTATTGCATCCTGCAAGATAGTAATTACGTCGGGGCCCCCGCGTCCCGGATGATCATATGGGCTCCAGCTCATATGGGCCTCGAAGGCAACGAAACGGCAGACGCCGTTGCCCGCGTGCTGACTCTCCGGGCAACGCCTTCAGACCCTCCCGAAGTGGATTCCGAACACAATCCGGCCTTAACGTATCGAGAAATTACTCAGTTCTATCTATTCGGCTACGCAGTTTATCCTAAACCCTGTAAGGGCCTTACAATGGTGGAGGAAAGCACACTCCTCTGCCTTTACACCAAAACACTGCTGTGCCCGGTAGTTTTAAAATATTTTATCTGGCCTGTACAGAAAAATGTCCGCACTGTGAGAAGTCTTCGGAAGTCTTCCACGTGGTGTGGGCATGACAGTCAACCCCAAACCTCACCCGAAAACCACACCCCGCCCGGGAGGACTGGGAGGCAGCCCTGCTCGGCTGTTCCGACCTGGCGAGCTATAAGGCCCTGGTCGACCGAGCTCGAGTCATGGCGATCGCCAATGGGCTCCTTTAATGAGGAGCCCAACAAGTGCTGGTGAGGGGTGGCCCCCTCCGGGCCACCACGCGCATACTCCCTGTATATACCTCTAAAAAGTTTTTTTTTCCTGTGCACGCCCTGCCTTTCAACATGAATACCTACCAACTAGCTCAGCTATATTCGAAGTTTACCATTGTCTTTACTTCTGTATTTATTAGGAGCTGGCTCGCCAGGTTCTCAAGCTGGGGCGAAGTCCTGCGCCGTAACCTGCAACCATTGCTCTCGCTAGCTTGTCTCAGCGCACGCTCGCGCGAAAGAGAAGTCTTCTTCCTCTTTTTCTTCGAGCGCCTTGATGATGATATTAACGCAGGCAAAATCACATATAGCATAGCCAACTGTAGCATGCGGCGCTCGGTCCACTCCTGCGCCTGCTCCAGTTTGATAGGAGACGGGTAGAGGGCCACAAGTGCGCGCTTCCTTTCCTCTTTCGACAGTCGTCAGCCAGCGCGCTTCGATACTAATAACACCAACGAAAAAAAGGCGGAGGAGTGGAGGGCTCGCAAGGCAGCATCAGCGTGGGATCGCCGCCAAGTCGCTGCGGTGAGAGCTCGCGAGGCCGCAGAGAGACGTCAGCGACGTGCGGACAGCGATATACAAGCCCGCGAAGCCGAAGCAGCGCGTAAGCGGCGGCACCAGAACCTCGAAGAGCTACGGGCGCGGGATACAACAGCCAAGCGCCGAAAGCGGTCGCTACCTGAAGTTGGTTGCGCCGACGCGCGCTTCAATCAGCGATTTCCTCGACCACACGTTCGTCCAAAGTTCGACAATACCTGACCACAATCGCTACTATAACAACATGTCACTGTCTTCATGTGACAGTAGAGTAATTGTGCGCTATATCCACGAAGTGAATGATGATTGAGGAGCTACAGTTGCCAATGTGCATCGGACAACGTGTGTCACGTCTTCATATGATAGATTTCTTGTACGGAAGATTGACGGGTTTTCCCGATCTACTACGAGCAACCTCCTCAATCATCATTCACTTAGTGGATATAGCGTGATTTTTATCGATTTGCTCGAGCAAGAAAGAAAGCTGCAGTGTACCGCTGCACCCAGAGTGGTTTTCGTGTAAACATAGCTGGCTACGTGAGCACACAAACTTCGTGAACCCCGCAAAATGCACTGCCCAGGCGAGGACATCATTGTGCTCCCGTGAAAATATGCCACCTTTTTCCGTTGAAAAGGTCTGATAGGAGAGAGCGCTGGCAAGGATCGTGGCAGCCAACACAAACTTGTGACGCAGGAGGTGGTTGGTTGTTTACACAAAAACAAAAGTCGGGTTTGGCGTGCAGTGGTGCGACACGCACTTTAAAACTGATTTTAAATATGTTCTTGGCTATATTATCTGTTGATACTTCATTGATGATGCCTATGGGTCCACAAAAATCTATCGCACGAGATATCTCGCCTTCCAAATTTCGTGTCGGTACCACAAGAGCACGCAACCATAGGAGCACGCAGACCTAGGCGGATAGATAGATAGATAGATAGATAGATAGATAGATAGATAGATAGATAGATAGATAGATAGATAGATAGATAGATAGATAGATAGATAGATAGATAGATAGATAGATAGATAGATAGATAGATAGATAGATAGATAGATAGATAGATAGATACGGGTAAATTGTCTTAGGTTCGCCCAGAGATGACTCACATTTAAAACGCATTGTTTTTGTTCAAAATGGTTTATTGCCGAGAATCCATAAGCTGGGAACGTCGATTTAGCGTATATTATAGCTGGGAACATCGTTTAAATATAGTGGAAATTGACATTACTTCTCCCAAAATATATACTGAAAAGAAAGGCAGGGAGTTAGAGCACTGCAATTTGTTTCTCCAAGAGAATTTTACTAACGCTCAGAATGTAGATAAGAGAAATGTAGAGCGGATACTGCTCTATGAATAAAAATTGGCAACGTTTCATTATTCTTCATACCTGACTTTTCACGACGAAATGAAAACGCACATTTTGCATCTCTCAACCACTAATACGAATACGAGTAGCACAATAAGCACAGAAAGCTCTGTCAATAGGGACTTTTAGCTTGTACGTATACTTCTTTACGTCACCGTGTTACCAGAAGGAATCTGCGCATGCGCGAACCTTTAGGGAACGTAAACTACTCGCCGGATAGGCTTTACGTTTACGGCCCTATCTCGCAAATCCAGCTTCGATCGTGGCTACTCGCGATATCCGCTTCGCGGAGACACCAGCCGCCGCGTCAAAGTAAGCCGAAGTGCGAGCGTCACTCACAATCACCTTGTTTCGGCCGGATTACCGAGGCTAGAGTGACCTAGAATACCGAATCTGCAAACGTGAAAGGTCTAAAGCCCCTGACACTGTTGCATAGGTGCGCCATCTAGCGGGGCCAAGGTGAACTATGCAAGCACCAAATTGTTATTGCAGAAACGTCGGGTATTCTACTTCCAATGTAAATGCCTTGCAGTGGCATAATTACGAATGAGTTGCCTTTTTAATCTTTTTTTTCCCTCAAAAACACTAAGCGAAAACAAACGTGCCCATGACTGTGGCTTGCACGAAGCGTCACAAGACGTCGACACCATCGTCCGGTAACCCCGTATTGCTACAACGCTTTGCTTATACCGGAATACTGCACACGCTATAAACCTCTCTTATGATTTTGCCGCAGCGCTAATTCAATAATATCTAAATTAACTGTAGTTTAAATGCAGTTATCATCACCGTTTAGTGGTTTGCGCAAACCGTAAAGCTGTACGTTTACGTACGTACGTAAACGTTTACGTATGGCAAGCTAAAGGTTTTCTAAAACATGCGTTCCGGTAAGACGGTGCAAGCAATCTCGGTATTCCGGTAACTACGGTAACGTTAAAAAGTATACGTACAAGCTAAATGTCCCTAATATAAAACACAGGACATGGCTATGGCAGTAACTTATTGAATTCGCAGATCTTTAATTTACATTAAAGAAGGACGTTAGTTAATAGTACTATGGAATATGTCCGTCTAAGTTTTATGAAGGAAACGATGAATAGTATTATGAGAATTGTGCACCGGTTCCTAAAGGCTTCTCTTCGTTACACAAAACACTTGCCAAATATCAAACAAAAGCAGGTTTAGGACGTTCAGAGACCACTACGGGTCTCTTGTTCATATAAAACTGGAACAAGTTGGGCCTAGCCTTGTATGCGTCTGTCGCACCGGTCCGTGTAAATCTGGTAGATTTTCACGTGTCTGAGGAAGTGTGTGAGGCGTCGACTGGATAAATAATGACTCCAAAAAACGCGGTATGTACGCTTTTTCCGTGTCGGTGACCTATGCTCCCGGTATAAGCGCAACTCTGGCAAAAAACAAAAAAAAAACGTTTTAAGGCTTCTGACGCGCAAGTCACACATGTTTCTCCTGATACAAATCAAGAGGCCAATAGGTCCGTGTAAGAGACCCATTGGAACAGTCAACGGTACCGTGCAGCTGTATATCACATACCATGTCAAGACCGTCCACATCGTACAAACTTGAAATGGTGTATCAAGCAGCACCAAAATTATGTAGCCTCAGACACACTGCCGCCAAAGCGCTGACTGAAACATCGCTTCAATGCAGCTCGCAACACGACTTGGAATTACTGCGACTATCACCGACACTAAAAGGTGACCGTCATGCCTCTTTCATTCTTGGGACTTGGTATTACTCCAATGTGCTCCTGATGCGTTTAAATGGGCATGTTGAAAGGTACCATATACCTACGCCAGATTGTTGCGCCATATGCAACGTATACAAAGGATGATCTATAATACGCGATGGCGCTAAACAGCTCGTTTCGCTAAAAATTTCGGTGTCGGCGTCTGTGACGGCGTCGTTGGTTGAGAGCGAAAAATCATCATCTTGTCCGTGACCAAAAACTCAGTAACTTTCGCCGGACTTGTCCTGCAAACATCGGCTGAGAACAAGGACCCACATGAACTTGAAGTAGCGGTGATAGAAAGAGATTGCAGCAACCTACAGCTGCAAAGCAGAGTAACAACAACGCGTAAAGAAAAAGCTGCAAAATTTGTTGCGCAACATTATTTGGCCAGTTGCCCAGCTATTTAGGCAGCAGTGTCGTGTCGAACGCCAACAGCGCGGCATTTTTTCCACATAAATAAATAGGGCTCCAAGAAAATACATGGGGTTGGAGAAGCACAACCTGAGTTTGAGAGGGGCAGAAATAAACTTGGGCTTTTCAGCACGTAGTGTTGCCGTCAGGTCAACACAAGCCTGGCTGAATGAATGTTATTGCCAACATAACTGCAGAACACATCAGCCGCAGCATTCGAGTCGCTCGCTATGATCCACCTGCAAGCGTCGTGTAGCTTATGAAAGCGAAAGCCTGGTACCTCGTCAAACGGGGATATTGACCTTCAGTGTGCCGCGTCAGCGGCGTCAACACGAGTGATGCAAAACCCTCCGTCAAGTGATAACGTCACCATTAGACGTTCACCATACGACGTCATCGTGCCGTCACAGATCGCAAAAATTTGTGACGTCATTATGACGTCAACATCACGCCACGACGTGACGTCTCGTGTTCACGTATTCACACATGGTCGCTTTGCACAGTCTCCGGTGGGCCGATCACGGAAGCAGTCAAAAACCGCGTTAGGAGCAGAATGTTTTTGGAGGGACGCGGGGTAGAATCAATACATCGGCTGACAAGACGAGGGAGATGGCTTTCGCCTTCCAGACATCTTAGGGAAATTCATAAGGGGCCCCTTAGGGGGCCCCTTGAACCTACCTAAACAATGACAAGTATGTGGAGCCGATTTTGTGGCCGCTGAGCACGAGGCCGACGATCGCACGGGAAGGTTCTGAAATGGTATCACACCTGCTAATAGGCAGCGCCTTTTCCATCCTTTGGGAAATAAGCACCATTAGTCGGTGGGAAGCGAGCGACCGATCGTCTGAGGGCGTGCTTTCTGATACTCGCCGAACATGGCAGCCCCGACGCAGTAGCGAAACTCTTCTTCGCGGAAGGGATTGTTGCACACGCGACTCGTAGCCAATTGTTGCTTGCCGGTTGTTAGCTTCACAACCCACGCTTCACGCAGTTTCTTGTCCCGCGAGTACCAGTGCAGGCTGACACCAGGCTCCGTTGCGTAAGTCCGACACTGCGGCATCTAGAAGTAGAGCAGCATGTTCGTCGCCTTTGGAAGCAGCCACTCCTATTACAATGGGTTCAACGGTGTTCCGAATGCGAGGAAACCTCCGCATATGAAAAGACCGCGGCGCAGGTGGAACTTGAAACTCGTTTTCAAAGCATGCGGCAGCGCTCCACAAGCAGCTGACGCGGCCGCTGCGACCACGTGATCCTGCCAAGCACGTCACGCCGACGGTGGCGCCGGCATTTCCAGTGGTGGGCCTCGCGCCCAATATCTACACATTCATCTGGTGTCAAAGCTGTGCTTTTCATATCATTCAGTGCGGCATGTATGTGTACCTCCTATGCTCTTGTCTCCTGTGGTGAAAGCGCCAGGAGCCTAGTCCGGCGTCTAGCTTCGTATTTATATACGGAACCATCACAATAGTAACTTTTTTATCAATTATAAGGAATCAAATAAAGTAAAGGTACGCGCCTTATAAAATAAGGTACGCGTCTGCCACCGATTCCACGTTGAACATCGTAAAGTCCACATAGGAGCGCGCGGTTCCGGCATCCTTTGAAACGCACACCAACGGGTTTTCGCGAAAGCTCTCGCATGAAAACATCCCTCCCCTCTCAGGAAGCCCACGTACTTTTCATCTTAATGCCCTGGGTCATCACTACGGTTGGCGGCTTTTGCGGGTAAGTTGCCCTTTCTGAGCAATTTTACGCAGCCTGACCAGAGCCACGGTGGGTCAACTGTCGAACATCCTCCCGTACATCATAAAGACACCCCGAATGCGCTCGCGCTCTCGCTTCCCGAAAAGACGGCCATGTCGGAACGCAAGCGATATTCCGCCGCGAGTGTCGCTGTCAGTTTTGGTGCATATTCTTATTTCGCCGAACGCATCATCCTCCTCCAACATAACTGGAATTGAGATTACTCTCGGCCGAAACGGCTTCATCTTTCTCACATTCACTAGCACTTGGAACGCTGCTGTAGTATGCGCTAATTGGGCATATCGCTGGCCGCCTTGGGCGCCGACGCCGGGAACAAGGGAACGGAGCAGAGCGGGACGGCGGCCCAAAGAGCACACTGGGATGCAGCTCGATGCCGAGCGAAGGACAGACCCTCTCTGTTGCACAGGCACCCGTTCACGCAGCTGCGGAAAGCGACGTCTGGGGGCAAGGTTGGTGGAGACCATAGGTGTGCCCAAGGTTTCCCTTTAGGGGGCCCGGGGCAGTCTTTCCGCGGCGCCGTCTCCCTCCTCTGTGCTGGTAGCGTTCGAAAGAACACAAGCTTAGCAGTGGGTTCAAAATATGAAAATGAGGCTATCACTTGTTTCGCGCAAGGTCCTACCATTTGTCCCCGGATTTCCGGGAGTCACAAAGAAAAGTAAACAGATTTGATAATGTAACGACAGCAGTCCTAGGCCGCCATTGTTGTCGAAAACCTCCATGGTTGACTTGGCACTCCCTTGAGATACTTAAGAGGGGGGGGGGTCTCCTGCTCTCCTCGCGCGCACGGCTATAGTGCGCTCTGAAACCGAGAAAAAAAGAGGCACGGCATCATACCGGCATTTCTAGAATGCTTCTTGCAGCGCTGCCTTCGCTCCATATTTCTAGGATAATGCATTCGACGCGCGCCTTTCTCTGTCGCTCACCTCTGATATTTCTTCAGATGACTCGAGACTGCCTCGCGAGCCCCTGCTGTTCCTGCCTGTAACCATTACCTGAGCAATCATCGCCTCATCTGTCACGTTTTGCAAATCAGAAACTGGGAGTACGCTTTCGACATCTAAGTACAGCAAGGCCCCGTAGCACACAGGACTGCTTTCGTGGTGTTGCTGTTCGCTGCCTGCCTCTTCGCTATCATTCACTATACCCTCGAAAGCGCGCTCATCTAGATCCTAAACATTCTTAATGCTTCTTCTGACACAACCCAATGCGATCGAGGTTCAAGTGGGTCAGCAGGGGCCCGCGACACCGTAACTGCCGCTTCTAAACAAGCTGCAAAGCAAAATTCGTGTGATATCTTCAACGGAGTGACCGTGAGCTTTCCCTGTCCCTTTTCCGCAGACGCTGAACAGGTTGATCGTTGCATGCGGCTGCGCTATTTAATGCGCAAACGCGCTCTAAGTCAGCACTTTAGTCCACGCCCTGTATCGAGAACTGCCTGAACATAGATATTTGTACATTTAAAAATACAGGCATAAGACAATGGCACACGGCCATGGGCCCTTCTAAAGGAACGTACACAGAAAATCATTCGCCCTGGGCACCTGGGTCATGCTTGCTGTCCGTGTCGCAGCAAGCAATTCTCACGAAATGCAGGTTAGCGCAATATAATTCAGCGGCGCTAAAATTTTGTTTTTGCGCCAGCGCGTGATCGTTGACCTCCGCCAAGATTTCTTGGCTAGGTCGTGCTATCGCTTGGCTTAACACTGACAGCGCTTCGTCACTGTGTCGCCAATTGTTTCAACAGTCTGACCGCGATTTTACACCCTGCGCTTTCTCGAATTTGCGCAACAGCCGCGGCTATCTCCAATACACTCATGAACTTTCTCCTTTCCTGGAGCGTTGTGAATCACAGTACCTGCTCTGACAGAGTTATCTACAATTGGCACGCAACCTGCATATAGACCAGCTCGACTTCCCCCTACCTTGCGTCAAAGTAGGAGGGTAGGTATTTCTCAAGGCGGGTTGAAAAGGATCTGCGGCCTCCGTTCGTATGTTTTCCAGATTCCAGGAACCATTTCAAATACAAACCTACAATATGCTTCTTCTCGTCGCTCGTTGTTTCATACGTTACTGGTAATTCTATCTTGAGAGCGGGGCAAAGTCATGCCGAAGAAATTGAGATCACTACGGCTACCAGTGACACAACAAGGTCACCAGAAATGTCTCAGTACCACGCGCATTTCTACAGCACTCTCAATCGACACGAACTACACTAGTGCTTCAACGTCGGTAGGAAATTAGTGAACTGCAGTGATGACTACTGTTACGACCGGCTCTAGAGTTCTTCTTGCCAGGCGCGGCGTGATCCTGCGAAGCAGGCCTGTCAGACACAGGGTTTCCCCGTAGGTCGGCGCTTGGACGGAGACAGTGCGCCGCATTTTTCTGGATTACGCTTACGCCCGCTGGGTCGAGTGAGAGTGGAATGCCGCCGTAGACGGGTTCCGAGCAAAATATTGGGAGAATCTCGGACACCCCTTTTCTGGCCTTTGTTGTCGGCATAGGATAGCATCTCTGGAAGGGTTCTCCCCGACCACTACATTCTTCTACCGGTGAGCAAACATGAAGGTTTGCCCGTGCTCAAGTAAGCTGTGGATCCTCCCCGAGGTCAACGACACCTCTCCTCTCCTCTTTCGGTTCTCCTCCTCGTTAACGTTCAGGATTGGAGTCGTGGAGGCGTGGCACGTGAGTTGTGTGGTGCACTTCTCTTCCCCAATTGGACTCCTCGACCTAAGAGTGTCTTGTGTGAATCACTGCGTCCTTTCTGGAGGCTGGACGCCGGGACGGCAATTCATCGGATTGACGGGAGCTGCCAAAACCGGTTTTGAGGGCCTCAGTCTTGGCAGACACAGGGCTTTATAAGCCGGAGACTTTTTGTAAAAGTTCTCTCTTGATCTCTCTCTCTTGATGTATCTCATCATGCATCTATGTAAATAAACCTCTGTTTTCTCTAGTACGAACGCGCCTTCCTCTCTGCGAAAGATGGGGTAACGGGTACTCCGGCAGGGGCCAGCTACCAGTGAGTTGACCCGGCGAACCCGAGTCGTAACAAGTGGTAACAGCGGTTGGATGGAGCTAAAACCCCGGTCGCAACAACTGGATCGCAGCCATGGCATAGCACAGATTCACCGTAGGTGACAGGGAGGCCAGCCGATATGGAACTGACTGCACATGGTGGGATCGAGTTGATCGACTGGAAGGCAAAGCTGAGGCTCGCTACCCGGCTGACCTAGCGTTTACGACGGCTCCTCGTGGCACTGCTGACTTCTCCGGAAGGAAGATGTCTGAATTCATGACTGCATATTTTTAGTGCTTGGCTTTTCTTCCCTAGGATATCACCAGTCTTCGTGCAGGATCGTAGCATAAAGCAGCGATTTTGTTACCGTTGACGGAAGTATGGATAGTACGTCAAATTTATTATTTTGTTAGCGAAGTGTTAGCAGCACTAGGGGATGCTATGGACCTGAGGGCACTACAAAGGCCAGAATTGTTAGAGTTGACCCGAGAGTTGGTTCTCCAAATTGCCGAGGCGAAAGGAAAGCTGAAAATCATTGAGGCGATCGAGGTAATTGAGGCAGGCGACGAGGAACTCGAAGAATGTTTAGGAGGCCTTCAATTAACCTGAGAGGAAGAGGAAAAGCTCAGAAGGAAATCGAGGAACAGAAGCGAAAGCAAGAAAGAGAGGAAAGATGACGCAGAGAGGGTATAGAATGAAAGCGCAGGCAGGAAGAACGTAGGATGGAGGGGCAAGCATTAGAAAAAGAGCTAGAAAGGTTACACCGTGAGGGTGAGGTAGAGCAGCAAAGAGGCCAGACATCTGTAGATGTAGCGCACAAACGGTGTGATGTAGCGACGGTGCCGTTTACGGTCGAAGAAAGGGCTAGTGCAGGTGAAGGAATAGCAGAGGCCCTAAGCCGTTCCAAGGAAAGAGAGGTCGCGGCCAACTGAGGCTGTGAAGGTTCCGCGTTGATGAAAAGTGGGTTAAAGAAATGTGCCACCAAAAGTGAACCTTACAGCCCTATGGACGATGTCAGAGAAGGCGCGCCAGCTTCAGAGGGTTCAGAGTTCAGAGGGTTCTCCGGTATCTCGCGAAGCGGAGTGCACAGGAGAGCTCTTAGACGGAAGTCCTGGCGTTTGGATTGCTGAAAATGAAAGCGATCCCACTCTGAGGAACGAAAAGCCACAAGGGCTGACTGAGGATCTGAGTGGAGAAGACAATGCAGTTACGAACAGCTCACTGGAAGCGCTCGCCTTGTACAGGAGTAAGCAGCGGAATTGTTCTTCAGAGCGTTGAGCTGTCCGCCAGTCGAGCGACTGAAGGAGTGTATGAATTGTTAAGCAATCATCACCACCGTGCGCGCGAGATGGCTGGCCAGGGTTGTGACAATGTCGATGAGTGTCAGAGGCGGACGAAAGGCTCCAGAGTCGGCACCAAGAACCGTGCAAAAAGGAGAAAACGTCCGAAAGACAAAAACGCGGCAGGGATCGCGACGCGATTGAGGGAAGGCTTCAAACGTCGGAGCAAAGTCGCGAGAAAAGTGCCGTTGTCATCTCTGACGGGTCCGCATCACATACGTCCGAGCAGCCGGAAAGAAAAGAGAAGAGCAGCGCATTGTACGCGGAAGCGCTCGGAGGAGGAATGGATAGGCGATCATCAAGACTATGCGCTCGAGACAGCTGACGAGCATATTGATCCTGATGAGCATCGGAGGCGGACGAAAGCCTTCAAAGTCCACACCAAGAAGCGTGCAAAAAGGAGAAAGCGTCTGAAAGAGGAAAAAAAGGCAAAGATCGCGACGCGTTTGAGGATGGGCTTCAAACGACGGCGCGAAATCGCGAGAAAATTGCGATTGCCATCATTGAGAGGTTTCTACTGCATGTGTGAGAGCTGCCGAAAGAAAATGTAAAGACAAACGTATTTTGCGCGGAAGGGGTCAGAGGGCAAAGGGCCTCTCCGTTGTCCTTTTCGCGGAGCGTTGGATCAGGTGTGAGATCGCAAGGTCGGTGACTCTCGCGAGGTAGCAGGAGGCGACAGAGGCAAGTCCGCTCCGAGGAACGTAGTGGTTTCGGCGATGGGGTGATTAACTTTCACGTGTGTCGTACGCCCCGCTTGACGAGATAAGCCTTCTGGCAGCGACCACCGCGATTGCGGCTAAAAAGTTGTTGAGGACAGCTGTTAGCTTTATATGGAATGTCGACTCGGGATTTGTTGAAGGAAACTATTCGTTTGTTGATTTTAGCTATGAAACAGTTTCTTTTGTGATTTCCTCGGCTGTTGATTGTTTAAGGACTAAGATAAGCACTCCTAACACCTTTTGAGAGCCTCACTTTGTTTACGTGCGGTGGTTAAAGATGGATGCCGAAAGACTGATAGGTGTCGGTAAAGAGTTGAGACTGACAGGCAAGGTACTCCAGCAGTAGATAGACAAGGAACGCGACAGAGGAAGCGAGGAGTACGCGCTAAAGCGTGAGACAGCTAAAGAAGATCTTGAACGAGAGCTACAGCGGCAAGTTGGAGAACGCCAGTTGCTTGAGCTTCAGCTGAGCGTGCAGAAATTGCAACAAGCTGGTCAAGCAGTCGCCGCTGAACCAAGTGATCGCGATGCAAGCGCTGAAGGGTTTTGAAGGCATCACACGCTCATTCCTGCGTTTAATGAAGCCCGTGACCAGCTGGATGCTTACATACAAAGGTTCGAGCGAGTGGCCACTAAACAGGGATGGCCTAGAGACAAGTGGGGCCTCTTCTTGAGCTTGTGCCTAACGAGGGAAGTTCTGTCGGTAGTCGGACGCATGTCCGCTGAAGATGCGACTGACTTTGTGAAGCTTAAGTCGGCATCGACTCAGAGGTTCTGGTGCACGGAGGTGGGCTACCGAATCATGTTCCGGGAGGCCAAACCAGAAAATGGCGAAACAGGACATCAATTTGCCGGTAGATTACTGGGGTATTTCGACCACTATCAAGAGATGAGGAAAACCGAAATAACTTATGACGTCTTGCGAAATCGGGTTGTCTCGGAACAATTCTTGCTTCAGTGTGACGAGACGCAAGAATTCAGTGTGACCAGAAGCAAGAATGGACAGTTTGGCTGAAACAGCCGATCATTACCTCGAAGCTCAAGGCGTGACCCAACTGGCGAGAGGTAAATATGGCAGTGCGTATCCGAAGAGTGGGACACCAGCTAAAGGCCATCAGGCGCTCAGGGAAAGCCCCACTGTTTCATATGCAACAAGCGAGGACACAAGCCATCAGCCTGCTAGTCTACGTTTACGGGAAGTTAGCGACCGGCTGGAAAGGAATGAATTCGGAGAGTTTCCCAAAAATACGAAGGACCACAACGACGCTTCGTATTCTCTTTCGCGCCCTGGCCAAACACCGAGAGAAATTAGCCACTGCGAACAACACAGAGGTGTTACAGACAGGGATGGTACCAGTCATGAAAAGATTGATTCGGGTGCGCATAGCGTGATTGGACCAAAACGTCAACCAGAAAGAATGCCTACAGCGCAAGGGTGTCTAGAAGGGCGAACCGTTACTGTACTGATAGATGCCGGTTGCGACACTGTCGTGGTAAAGCGCGCACTCGTTACAACCAATAAATTCACTGGACAAACGCGAGTTGTCAATTTAATAGACAGTTCCACCCATTACTTTCCAGAATCAAGAGTGGAGACCGACTGCCCCTTTTCCAAGGGCACTGTACTTGCCATTTGCATGGAGCAACCACTCTATGATGTTGTATTGGGCAATATTCACGGTGTCTACCCCTCTCTCGTGCTGCCTCAAAGCAGAGATAACACGCAGAAGTCGACCGCGCCGGATGCAAAATAAGGAACAAATTACAATTCGTCGGGAGAAGGAAAATGCTGACGACGTTCGTGACAGTGACATGGCTGCTGTGTCACGATCTATTTCACAAAAATTGCCAAAGTTGCCAGTAGCAATCGCCAGCTCATTAGACATTGATCCCAAAGCATTGGCGATGTTGCAGGAGGACTATCAGAGTCTCAGCGGTTGCTTCGCCGGCGTGGGCAACACCATAACGCGATCTACCACTGCCACCTTCGTCGTCCTCAACGACCTCCTCTTCCGGCGCTATAAGTCCGCCAAAAACATAGACGTGTAGCAGTTCGTTCAACTGAAGGACCTTCGAGCATCCGTCTTGAAGGTCGCGCTTGAAGGTATCATCATCCTTTCCGGACAACAAGGGACAAAGAGGACTGCGGACAGTGTTTCGGAAGTGTTTTACTGGCCTGGCATGGAAACTGATGTCACGCAGTACGTGACGTCGTGCGACGTTTGCCAGAGGACCGTTCCGAAGCACCTGGTAGGACGCGTGCCTCTTGGGAACATGCCAATCATCAATACGCCATTCCAGCGTGTCGCAATCGATATCATCACTCCGCTACCGCCTAGATCGGCGAATGGCAATCGATATATTTTAAGAATGGTTTGACTTTGAAACGCGTTTCCCAGACGCGGTTGTTCTGCCAAGTAGCGATGCTGACAAGATCGCCGAGACGTTCCTTGAGATGCTTTCCCGCGATGGAATCCCACGGGAAATAGTTACTCACCGAGCTACCCAATTCACCTCGCAACTAATGAAGGAGTTAAGCCGCCTGCTTTCCTTTAAACAACTAGCGACGACGCCGTACCATCCAATGGCAAATGGCCTAGTGGAACGGTTTACCGGAACGTACAAACAAATTATCCGACGAATGTGCCAAGAAAGCCCCAAAAAGTGGGATCGGTACTTGGACCCACTTTTGTTCGCGTACCAAGAATTCCCACAGACCACTTCGGGTTTCTCGCCTTTTGATCTCCTGTACGGTCGCTACGTCAGAGGAACGATGGTTATATTCAAGGAGCTCTGGTCAAGAAGACAATTGGATCAAGAGATAAAGACGACCTACGGCTACGTTGTAGAGATGCAAGCACGGCTGCATGAGACGTGCCAACTCGCCCATGAGGTGCTTCGAAGATCGAAGGCTACGCAGAAGCTACTATGATTGCAAGGCGAAGGCACGGTGCCTTTCAGTGAGAGAAAAAGTGCTCCTTTTGCTGCCTTCAGAGAACAACAAGCTCATCTTGACGTGGAAAGGACCCTTCGCCATCACTGAAAAGAGAAGCGACAGTGACTTCGTCATTGACCTGGATACATGCAAAAGTACTTTCCATATCAACTTACTCAAAAAAGTACGAGAAGAGACAAACAGGCGACTCGTCATCGCCGGCAGAACACCAAGCTGCTGCCGCTTTCAGCCCTCGTGAAAACATGGAGAATAATGACCTTCCGTTTAGTGTCCTGAAGGGGAAAGAAACGTACCAGGACGTGAAAACAGGCACGAACATGCCGGTGGAACAAAGCACCGAAGCTAAGGAAGCGTTGCGTGCATTCCAAGACATATTCTCAGATGTACCTGGAAAGACGCATCTCGTAGAGTACCAGCTAAGACTTACCACGGACACACCATTGCATGTCCGTCAATATCCGGTACCTTTTGCAGTCGAAAAGGCTATAGAAGATGAAGTACAAGAAATGTTCAAGCAAGGTATCATTGAACCTTCACACTCACCATACCAGCCGCCTGTGATAGTAGTGAAGAAAAAAGATGGCAGCATGCGGTTGTACATTGAATTCAGGCAATTAAACCGAGCGTTCATCATAGACAACAAGCCAATACCAAGGGTAGACATGATGTTCGCCAAGTTGGGAAAGAGTCGTTGCTTTCAAAGTTCGACTTCACCAAAGGGTATTGAAAGGTACCAATGCAGCCGGAGAACAAATATATGGCCGCTTTTCAGTCACCACCGGGCTTATCTGTTCCAATTCATGCCGTTCGGCATAAAAACTGCGTCAGCTGTTTTTACACGGCTGATGAGCAATGTATTGCGTGGTGTTCCTCATATCTACCACTACTTCGATGACGTATTGATTACCACAGAAACATGGGAGCAACACGTTAATACCCTCCGACGATTCTTCCAACAAATCCAGAATGCTGGCCTAACCATCAAACCATCCAAAAGTGAAGTTGGCTTCAAGAAGTGAAATTTCTAGGACATATTGTTGGCCACGTCCACAGATAGAGACGCTGGAGAAAATCGAAGCCGCTAAGAGGCCGACTACCAAGAAGGAAATCCGTTCATTCCTCGGCCTTACCGGATACTACCGGGACTTTATGCCAAGCTATTCTGCAGTGTCGGCACCTCTCACAGAATTGGCCCGCACACGGGCGCCCAACAAGCTCCTGTGGGAGGCGCGTCATCAGGAAGCCTTCGACAAGCTACGACATTTGCTTTCTGCTGAGCCGATTCTGCAATCTCCAGATTTAGAGCAGCCGTTTGTACTACGCAGAGACGCATCATCGACAAGCCTCGGAGCTGTCTTACTACAGCGTCACGATGGAGTTCTACACCCGGCCGCATATGCATGTAAGAAGCTACTGCCAAGCACGCTACTCTACTACTGAACGGGAAGGCCTTGCCCTCGTCTGGGCCATACAGAAGTTTCACGTCTTTCTCTATGGCAAGCGCTTCTTATTACAAACAGAACACGCACCACTTTCTTACATCAATTCCGCTAAGCATGTGAACAACAGGTTGCTACGATGGAGTCTGTTAATCGTGGAGTACGACTTTACTACAGAGTACATCAAAGGCAGTGACAACATTGGAGCCGACTACTTAAGCCGAGTATCGTAGCTCCTATTATGATGGGTATATATGTAAAATATTTCTGTTACCTTCTTTGTGAGCGCGTATGTGCCATCTTGTGATACTTGGACGGTGTTAACATCTGTGTTAACACCGTGGCCACCAGCGCCCGCACGAGCGTTACCCGTCAGGAGGCTGCCCAGCGGTTGTCCCGGGTAGCCCTCACAAACGTGGGCCTCTCGAACAGTGTGCTTCCATGGCCGCTAGCTTGCTTGCTTGCTTGCTCCTTGCATTTGGCTCTCACCCACACCGGGGGATTGGCCAAGAAGCCGGCGGTTACAGTCAATTGAAACATTGGGTTAAAAAAGAAAATCAGGGAAAGGGAAAGGTGGCATTTTTCAAGTAGAATAAGGTCATTCTCGTGATACGAGAAAAGGAAATAACGAAATAAATAAGAATTTGTATTCGGGAAAAGGGGATGGGAAACCATAAATTGATAAACAAAGGATTAGCAAGGTAATCTCATCGTGTCAATCAGGAATTCGCAGAGGGCCCCGCAGACGTTCCTTTTACTGAATTCCAATGAAGCAGCCCCAAAGGAGAGGATATTTAGAGTACTTAGTGATATTCCTAATTTTTTAAATAAAATTTCAAAGCATTTTTTTCTTTGGTTTTTAAAACGGTGGCATCTTAGAAGATAATGGTCGATATTTTCGGGTTCGTTACAGTTGGGACACAGAGGGGATGGGACCAGACCAGACCTGTTTAAGTAGAAATTAAGCGGTGGAATACGACATCTTAATTTTGTGATGGATACTTCCAATTTACGCGTGGGACACCATTTATTATTCCACGCAAATTGCAAGATGAATATTCTGAATTTGGTATTTTAATCTTTTCTGAATCTTCAATAAGAGAAAATTTTCTGAACCTCACCGCTGTGACATAAGCTGTAGGAGGCATAACTGACAAAACTGGGCCTTCAAGGGATACTCTCGCGAGTGAGTCAGCCATCTCGTTTACAAATATTCCACGATGACCTGGAACCCATATGAGCCTCACTAGGCGAATGTTTATGGGGATTAATGACCTGAATGTGTTTAGAATAACTGACTCCGAAGTTGTAGTGAGGGACGAACACACAGATAATGAATCGGTCACTATAACAGCTGTCGAATGATTTGAGGGAAGTTTTTGAATGGCTAAAATAACGGCCATTAACTCCGCTTCAAATATAGGAGTATAATCTGGGAGGCGTAATGAATATGACCAGGATAATGATTGGGAGAAGATACCCACCCCTGCTCTCTTATCATTCATGGATGCATCTGTTGCAATTATATTATTAATTCCTAATTGTAAGAGGTGATCTTCGAATACGCCAATTAAATACTTAGAGGGCAAGAGTTTCGCATTTTCTGGGAATATGTCGTCGAATTCTATTTTTACATTGGATATGGATTTATCTAATGGAATGATTTCGGAGATATTAACATTTAGGGGTTCCAGCAATGTTTGAACAAACAAAATCTGAGGTTTATGAAGACGGGACCAGTGCTCATTGAAAAAAGCACTCGATTCAGCAAAAAATACGAATTGCAACCGTCTTGGAGTAGCTTCATATAATTTTAAATATGTTTTAACTGTCAAAATACGGAATCTGCAAGCAAGAGTGGGTACCCGAGCTTCTTGATACAACACGCTATTAGCTGTAAATTTAGGAACACCAAGACAACTCCGAAGAGCTTGGCGCTCTAAGAGAACCAAAGGAGTAATCTTGTATGCTGGCCCACCAGAAAAAAGCACGCAACCAAATTCAAGAATCGGGCGAACGTACATACGATAAATCATGATCAGGGTATCTCTGCGTAGCCCGGAACGGAGCCGACCAAGTTTAGTTATCATTCCGACAGCGCGTGTAGCCTTAGCTTTAACATGTTCAATGTGACTACGCCAGCTCAGTTTTTCATCATATATTACTCCCAGATATTTAATACAGTCCACTTGGGGAATTCTTTCTTGCCGATAGTGAAGAGAAATATTAACAGGCATATGTAAAGGAAAAACAATTATGGCACTTTTGGTAACGTTTAGTTGCATTCGAATATCTTCAAACCAGGAGTCTAATGTTGGTAAATATGATTGCAACGTTGAATGGAGTACATGTATATCATAATCAGATGCGAAAAACGCAATGTCATCTGCGTATACATACACTTGTACCTTATCACACAGTGGAATCGAACTTAACAAGATATTAAATAAAACAGGTGAAAGAACAGAGCCCTGGGGAACACCTCTCGTTTGACTATGCTTAGACGTAGAAACGCCTCGTTGGGAGCAATAAAATTTTCTATCTTTTAAAAATTCGTACAGCCAATTTGTAATATATTGCGGGAAATTTAATTCGTTGAGGGCATTAAGGAGAATGATATGTTCAACGCTATCATATGCCTTGGCTAAATCTAGGGTTACTAAAGCCGATAATTGTCTTCTGTGCCGGGCAAGCTTTATACGAGCCTCTAAATCGACATGAGCACACCAAATCGAGCAACCGGGTCGAAATCCAATCTGGCACGCGCTCAGTATTGTTTTATCTGTGATAAACTTCATAATTCTTATGTATAAAATTCTTTCTATTAATTTAACGACATGGGACGTTAGAGCGATTCGGTCTAATGTTGTCTATCTGCATTCCCGCTCCCTGTTTTTTAAGAAGGGGAACAATTTTTGCAAGTCTCCAGTCAGGAGGAATCCAGCCATTTCTAAGGAGTGGTTGACGACGTTAAGAAGATCGTCTGGAGAGATATCAAATAATATCTTTAACATTTCTGACGTAACTCCATCTGGGCCTGGAGCTGAATTAGGGAGAAGGCGAATGACATGCGCAAGTTCTTCCATATTTACTTCGATAAAATCGTTCACACATGAATGCTTCACAAACTTTAGTTGTAACTGTGATGTAAATCGCTTTTCAAGGCCCGATGCAATTTCAGTTAATAAATCTGCCAATTCCTTAGGTGAAAGAATAACCGAGTCAATGTTTACGGGCGCTGCAATAGCCTTACGACTACGAAGAAATCTAAACAGAGCTTTTTTATTACCACTCTTGAATAGAAAATTATATCGTTTTTCGTCATATTCATCTTTTGCTAATGATACTGTTCTTTTGAACATAGCTTTAGCGTACAAATAATTTCGCCAATTAGTAGGACTTTGGTTTATAATAAGTTTCTTCCAGGCCGCTTTTCGGCGTCTATAATCTCTTGCACAATCCGAATTCCACCATGCACACACTGAATTTCCTTTTGCTGACGATATAGTGAACTGTGATTTTGTTATGGTACGTTTTAAAACTGAGCAAAGACTCATAGCTTTAACATTTCTCTCCATACTGGACAATGATGACAAAGTTGACTGTAAATTCTTTTTAAATTTGGAGTAGTTTACAAAATTTTGCGTCTGGTAGTCTACCGATAATACTGGGATCTTGACTTCAAATACAAGTGGACGGTGATCACTACTTGTAGCAGCATCAAGCACAGTCCAAGACGAGATTAAAACGTTTGAGCTAGCGAATGTTAAATCTAGGACGGATCTCGAGGTACATCGAACAAAAGTGGCAACTTTGGAATTTATACATATAAAGTTGTTTGTGTTAGTCCAGTCAAATAACCGTTTTCCCGATGTGTCTGTGCGGAAACCTCACGTCACATGATGGGAGTTGAAGTCTCCCGCAAACAGAATGTTCTTTTTGCAGAAGCTCAAAGTGATATCAAGAGCACTTTCATCATGTATCCCAGTCGGAAAATAGTTATTAACTATGGATAGTGGAGCGCAGCCAGGAAGGTTTAATTCCACTACCAAAACTTCATAGTCAGACGACATTGCTTTATAAGCTATCTTCGCTCTATGGCAAAATTTTGAAGAAATGAAAACAGTTAGACCTCCACCACGTGAGTTTCTGTCCAATCGAAAGCACTGATAATTTTTTAAATAAAAGTTTTGATCAGCTGACAACCAAGTTTCTTGTAAAAGTACAACGTCGGGAGATTGCTGAGAAGTAAGGTATAATAAATCTGTAGCTGCAGAGAGAAATGAACGGCAGTTCCACTGTAGCACCCTAAGACACCCTATGATGATAGACGAGCAGCGGAAACTGCCTGCTCTAAAATACTTTCTTTCAACAGGTCAGTCCTAGTCACGGATTCCTTCACACACTTCCTTGTTTTTGGATTCGAAGAATTATGGATCTTGTTAGTGGGCGATCTGGTGCGTTTGAGATGACGGGCATCCATATCAACGTCCCAGTTGCCCGTTGAATCCGAATCAGAGATGTAATCTTGGTCAGTCTTCTGAGAGGACGACGGCCCTGCTCCATAATTGGTGGGGGCAACAATCTGATGTTCAGCAGGCTTAGTGATTGGAGCGATAGGAGTTTGGAAGCGCTTTGTGATCGCCTCAGAAACACCAGCCAACTGGGAAGATATAACCTGAGTCAATGAGTCGGACAGATTTAGTAGAAATTTTTCGAGGACCTTTTCTACCGCCTTCTCTACCACAGCTGAAATGGAGTGGAAGAATGTTGCGTCCATGCCGAGAGGCTGACGGGCTGTTACACCGGCATATCCCTGTGTCCTGCTTTGAACTTCTGCTAGCGCTTCTCGACGAGAGCATCGTCTCCTTTCAATAATTTCTAGCACCTGAAGTTCTTTCGATCTCGCAGATCAGCTAGAATCGTCAGCAGAGTGACTTGCTTTACATAAGCAACATGGCTCATTGCCTGACTGGCACTCATCAGCACTATGTTCAGCCCCACAGATGCGGCATCGAGTATCAGAACGACAACCGTTGACACTGTGTCCATAACGCCAGCATTTGGAGCACTGTAAAGGACGAGGAGCTAGAGCTTCGACCCTGTAGATAAGCGGCCATGCCTTGATCTCCGAAGGGCGATTTGTCCCAGCAAATGTGGCGATCACTGTTTCAGTAGGGACTTTCGTATTATCTACTTGTCTGGTACACCGGTACACAGAAATTACTGCTGCAGGGGAAAAAATGTCTAAGACTTCTGCTGGACTTAGGCTTGTGTCTACCCCGCGGACTAAACCTTTGCAACATGCTAGATGAGGTGGGATAAAACAGCTCACCGGATGTGAGGCAAAAGTAGTGCACTTCAGTAGGTCTTGAATACAAGCCTGGTCTGGTGAACAGCATAGGATCCCCCCGCGTCGAAACTGACGAACTTCGGTTATCAGTAGGGAATGAGGAGTGATCGCACGAAGCTCTGTCTGAATGGCCTTGGGGTTCTTCATACGGATGAATCCACCATTGGTCGGCACCAAAGCAACAGGAATGCTGCGGTTTCCATCGCGGAGAAACAATTCCAAGGGCAGTTCCTGAGGGGAAATAGATGCAGACCAGAGGGAAGCCCTCTGGCCCGGAGAAGAGACAGACATCAAAGAAAACGGGAAGTTACACTTAAATGAGGCGTGCACTAAAGACAGCTATGAAAGGATAGGGAAATCAGATAAAAATAACCGCCGGCTACTTGACCGCAACCCTGGAAACCGTCAACACCAGGACAGGCAACACGACAGTCGCATTTGCTTGCTTGCCACGATTCGCCCCGCTTCGCTTGTCCCCCGCAGCGTTGAACACGTTCGCACGCGACCACTTCTTCTTCTTCTTCTTCCTCTTTTTCTTCGCCGCCACCACCACGCGCTTCATTTTTGTCCGCAACGTGTCGCATTCCTCGCTGCTGTCCTCGTCTGCTTCACTATTTCACCGCAACAGCATATACTTGTATAGTACAGTAGAGCAAGGTGTTGGTAAAGGTAATTGAGGGTGAGGGGGAAGAAAAGGAAGAGGGTAGAGAGTAAAATACAGCATATAAGGAAAGAGAGAAATTGAGAAAAAGAAAGGGAATTGATTATTTGGTGACTGTGTTCGATTGTCTCTTTGGCTGACATTGTACCTTCTTTCATGACATGAGTGTACCCTCTCCTGTTGTAATGGCTGTGGCGCTCAGGGTAATGAAATAAAAATGACGAAAATAAAGAAGTGGACAGCGCGTCGTATCCGCGGCATTGGCACAGCATCTTCCATATTCCTTGCGTTCAACCTTGTCTCGAATGGCCAAACAAAACCCGCGTTCCGCGAGTGCCGAAGCACTTGCGTGGCAATTAATTTCGGCAAAGTTGAAATTCTCGCCTTTCTAGACAACCGTTTCCTTCACCACTAACTTTGTACTTCTAGCATATACAATGCATTCATATGGCACATAATCCCGACGCCTTCCTGACCTAATCCTCACAGCCGCCAAGAGCCTTCCCCTTCTTCCGATAAACGTGACATCTATTTATGCGCTATTATTACCTGAGTTCCAGGTTGTCTACCTAGTTGACATTTCTAAATTCCCTGAGTTTTCCAGGTTTTCCATGAGTGTTTTTCCTAAAATTCCCTGAGTGAAACAGAACTTTGTTTTATGTCAAAAAAAGATGGGTAGACACCGCGTCACTCGATGATGTCACTCTGTAGTACGCACGTTTAAACATAAAAATGACTTAATACCGTTTCAATACTACAAAGAACAGTTAAACCTCAATATAACGATTTTGATAAAAGCGGCAATTGACTTCGTTATATTGTAACTTCGTTAAATTGAAATTCGACATTTCATGTAAGGCATAGTAATGAAGGAATAATATTAAACAGAAAATGCCACAAGAATGTTCGGCAGCATGAAAAAGCTTTTTTTGCGTGAAAAAAATCAGTTTTGTTGAGCCTGATGTGCAGCAATCACAATTATATGCGTGTCTGAGTGTCACGTGTAAAGACGAAACAAATGCAGGTTTAGTGTACTGTGGAATTACGCTTATTCTGCTTCTGCAGCTTGTCAAATCCTCGCGTGTTGCCCAGAGCAGTGCGACGCTTTTGCTTTCGTGTTGCCCAGCCGAACCATTAGCTCTCCACGAACGCGCAACATCGAAAACCGTCTCACGTTAGAAAAAGAAGAGTCACAGGTTCACCGCGAGGGCGAAATTGTGAATCCGATAGCATCAAATAGGAATTTTATACGAATATAGGGTAGCAACTCACTACATTAGGAAACGCAGCCGCTGCAATAAGACAAGAGACGTATCTATGGCTCAGGGGCGGATCCAGGTGCCTACTTTGAGGCGGGGGGAGTACAAAGGCTGTAGCCACCGCCTCGGCAGTGCATTTTGTGGGTCACGCATACTTACAACGGCCCAGATTGGATTATGGCGGCGCCTAAGAAGCCTTCGTTGGAAATGTGCATAGGAAAGCAGGAAAGGGTATAGCGATGAGGAGAGAGGTAGAGAGCAGGGACAAGGTTTTCTTTTTTTAACTTTTTCTGGACAGTGGTAGGCAAAGCAGCCTAGGGAGCAAACTCAACAGGCAGCCCGTCAAAGGAGGTAGACGACAGGCACTGAAGGGAGGGGAGGCGATCGCCGCTACCGCCTCCTCCCCCATCTGGGTACACCACTGCTATGGCTTCAACGGAAGTTTATTAATTAGAGCACAACACCTACAAAGGTATGAGCCGTCTGCTGATCCCCTCTAAAGATACCGCGGCACAAGCGACCACACCCGCTGGTACAAAGTACACACTTCCTGTCGGACTCACACAGCCCCTCCCCCCAACCTCCGGCTCCTATCTCCATGTGCCCATCGCGCGAATGAGACGGTCGGCTCGTTTCATCTCTGCTTAGGCACCGTTCGTCGGCAGCGTTCGCGCACTTTCACTCGCACAGAGTATACGATGCGCGGTGTGACGTGATCGCGATTTGGACTTGACAAGGAAGATCATGGCGAATGCACAAAATTCGCCTGAAGTGGATATATAATTGTTATCGCAAAAAAAACAATATAGCTGCGGGCTAAGATCGCGTGAAAGCACGGCAACAGCCTGAATTACGGCACATCCAATTATGGTGGCCACGTTTCTGTTTTCCGACATCGCGCGCCGAATCGAGCAAGTGGGACCTGTGGCGGTGTCGCGAATTTCGGTCGCCGCTATGCCTTGGCTCTGAAAAGATTTGTGATTCGGCTTTGTAGCAGAATATCCACATAAGAAGTGGTGTGGCTGATAATTGCGAGCTGCAGCCCCCCAAAAATATCGGTCGACTGCCTAAAACTGCTAAAACTTCTTTCAGCAGTGCCCTCACCGAAAAAAAGAAAAAAAAAAAGCTTTCACTTGCTGTAAATGGGCCGATTAGTTACGCTCGCTCGTGCCTGGAAATTTATTCCATTCTTCACAGAGTCCTAAATAGCATCTTTAAAGCTCGGGATCAGAGCGAGTGAGCTCTCCGATAACCGCCAACAAGGGTCGCCGTCTTTTTTCTCGCCGATCGGGATTGCTTGCAAGATACCAGCCTTGTCGGCGACATCTGCTTTCTGAACGATCGCGATCACTTACAAGATAGCTCAAGCTCGTTACATCTACTACAACTAATCATGCTTGTTACTTGACACACGGCGATAACAAAAACACCATATTGGGCGCTAACGCGCGGCACGTGCGACAAATAATACAGAACTACACCGTGTAGTCACAGAACGCCCTGACAACATTGCGAGATACGATGTACCTTGGTTCATGGTTCCCGCATGTCACACATTAGCCGATTCTCTCCCACTCCACTACTCCGAAGGCGAGGAGAGCATTGAGGTGCGCCCCTTCCCCGCAGCCGTGACTCGATTTGAAAAATGCGTTCACCATGTCTCGAGCCAGCGTTACCACGACTTTCGTTCCCTTTTCAATAAAGATACTCTGGATTTTCCCTGATGGGAGCACGATTTCCCCGAGTTTTCCCTGAGTTTTTCTAGAATATCCAAAATCTCTGAGAATTCCCGGTTTGCTCGGTTTATCCGGTCGGTAGACACCCTGAGTTTGGGAAATATTTCATCTCTCCTTTTGTGCAGGCACTAACGAAACCAAAGCTCGGACACGAGTAGGGAACATAGCTCTTTGCAGAGGTTGCCCTACGATATTGCACGACCTGAAACAACCTGAGTTTTTCAATAGATTACAGATCACTTACCTGAGTAATATTATTGAGAAGGAGGCCCCTTTCGTAAACAAACTTGATATATTTGGAGTCCTCCTTCTTGCGGGCTATCTGTTTCGGGCCAGGCTCAAAATTGGTCGATACAGCGTAGGCCTCTGCCGTGTTCCGGATAAACGCATAAATTTTAGAGTTTGTCGGCAAATCCGCCCTTTTTCCATAGTTTATATATATTTTTCGGAACCAATTTGAACTCCAATCTTTAACCTGAGGGAAAAAACAGAAAATTGCGTTGCGTCAAAGTTATACCGTCATTTTTTAAGAAATTTTCGAAGATTGAACGGGAATCGCATTTCTAAGGAATTAAAACACCCGTCTTTGTTTCGAATTCCTAAAATAAGATGTGTTTATTAAAATACCTATGTTTTTTTAATAATCCCCGAGATATTAGACGAAAATTCTTCTGCTCAGAGTATTCACTCAAAATGAACTGTATATTCGAGCAATCTTTTATGATCACACACCATGAATCAGACACGTGCAAAATGATTTCAACAAACTTAGGTTGATATGCTTTTACCAACACCTGCATAGCTCATGTAGGTAAAATTAGTGCAAACAGCAAGAGAAATACAAAACATTTAATGGCGTTCCACTCAACATAATATCTGTGGCAGTGCGAAGCAGTGATTCGCCTAACCCTCCGCGACGCATCGCACCTCGTGACCCTCACTTCCCTTCCCCACCCTTTCTTCTAATTCTACATTTGGCTGTACTGTACTATACACGGCTGTGCTATGCTTTACCCCACCCTCCTCGTCAGCCTCCAATCTCTCCTCCACGCCTTCAGCTCCATTTGTCATACCCTTGCTGTAATATACACGGGTATGCTTTCGCTTACCCTCCAACTCCTCCACCCTCTCACTTCCCTTTCCAACCACCTTGCTATACAAATGAGCTATGTTGTGCTTCACCATCACCCCCTCCTTTCTTTCCTCCTCACCCTTAGGTCATGCCTCCTCGCCTTCACTTCCCGTTCGGACCCCGTTGCTACACTATACTATACGAAGCTAGGCTATACTTTAACCTTCCCTCCTTTGTCTGCTCCTCCTCCTCATCGTTTCCTTTCCCACCCTCTGCTATACTATGCTACGCAAGGCTGTGCTATCTCTTACCCTCTCACCTCCTCATTTTGATCCTCATCACACTCAGATCACTCCATCTCACCCTTATTTCCCTTTCCCTTCATTCTAAAAGATAGGGCGTGCAAACACGGATGAAAGAAAGCAGTCGAGACGTCGAACAACTGAAGAGGCGCACAGTCGCGCAAAGGAATGAACGCACAAAGTTATCTGCGCATGTCCAAGTAATAGGCGTACCTATCAATCCGGCACGCGTGGGATCGACGTCAAACATCACTGTTAAGGCGTTTGATTTCTTCTTTATGGAAGCTAATCGACGATTCACTCACGCATGCGCTGCCACGATTATCGATATGTCATGCTTCTATCATTAAACGTGCTGCTGTATTCCTGTGCCTGTACAAAACTGCGCATTCATCGAAGTTTTGCGTGCACTTAAAATCTTGGTAATGTGAGGATACATTAGAAGGTGACCATCCGGATATCGGTACCTTATGTTCCAATAATCGCTTGTGAACGTAGCGGCCCGTCTGTCCTAATAGAAGCGGCCTCAGCTAAAAGGAACATTTTTTGCCCCGAGATCATTGGTTCTGACGTCAGAGGGAGGACTCGGGTGCCGCTCTTCGTGTGCGCGCGCGCTCGCTACGTCAAGGCTGCTCGACGCTGTCGGCCAGTCTGTCCTGCTCGAGTTATTGAAACATTAGTGGGCAAGTTCATAGAGCAATTTAAACTGAATGTTCAAGCAAAATGTCCAGCGAAATCGAGCGGAGTTGCTGTCAGGAGAACGTTCAGTGTCGAATGCTCCGTGTGTAGTCTGCTAGCCATCAATGTGTACATCCGCATGTATGGTGAGAATGTGCTGTCTGGCTGTTCTATGGTCGCGCTGCACTCAAAATGACTTTCGGGCCCATCCTCGATCACTCACTTCAGCGTTTGGGCTTCGGCTTCCGCGTTTGCGTTACAGCGCAATGTATGTGTACAGCGTGCGACGTGTATAGCGTTCGGAGTTTCAAGCGCATGACAAACGACGTGTGATGTCATCCAAATATGTGAAGTGATCATTACAGGTATTTCAGTAGATCAAAGTTTTCAGCAGCTGTTGTGTACGCGCGTCGTAATTACTTAAAATTTAAACAAGAAATAAAACGTTTGAGAGCACGAGGGAAAAGGGGATGAACGATGGTTGTATGAGCAAGTTCTGCAGATTTTTTTTCTTTCTATAGCATATTTCGATTCCTACGTTAATAAGTCGACGTTTGCTGACTCGCTCATGGTCGTCTTAAAGTATGCTGAACAGAAATAGTCTATAAATATAAAGCCTTCGCATCGGAAAGCCGTAATAAAATGTATGTGCAACATGTTAGTGTAAACCACTCAATGGTCGACTCCTGAAAGGGCGTGGTGCGACCGTTCTACTAAAAAGAGTCGCAGGGTCCCTTATGGAGTTGCCTCAGACGACTCGAAGGTGAAAGCTATCTCCTTTTTCTTTTACAGCGAAAGCTGTTATGAGACCATTTCACCGGCCGTTTTTGGCGCCGTAGTTGTCCGCTGCCGCCGCCGCCGCCGCCGCTGGTGTCCGTAACCAGTATCGCTCGAAATAAGAAAAAAAACTAAATAAGAAAAAATTCCAGGATGGAACGAGGTCCGAACCTGGGCCCTCTGCGTGGGAGCCCAGTATTCAACCTCTGAGCCACGCCGGTGCTTGAAACTGCTTTGCTAAGAGGTCCTATACAGGCTTCCTGTCGAGAAGGAACCATATTAGCATATGAAATATAGCGTGGTAGAAGAGTAAAATAAGCACCAAGCGTCGCACAACGCGAATTCTGTAACCAGGCGTCACACAATGCGAATTGCGCAACGAGTAGGTTGTTGAATGCTTCCAACCCATTACAAAGGGCTCTGCCATAATTCTTCATCGTCATCAGGCTCAGCATCAACAAGGTGCGCATAATGCCTTACATGGGTTTAGCAGGTACCAACGCTCTCCGTAGAATGAAGAAAAATGGCAGAGTGCCTGCTGCCCTACTTCTCAAAAATTACAATGATTATAGCGTAGTGGGTACACTAACATTCAAATCTTTTAGTCTCTCGTAGGAAATTGCATACAGCGTCGAAAACACTCCTGTGGCTAAAACCAAGTGCGGTACACCAAATGAAAGAACCACCGGAAGTGACAAATTTAATCCCATCTTTCGAAGGGGATCTTCTAGTAGTCTTTTCCTTTAGATTTTAAACCTGCGGCACGTCAAAAAGAAGTGATCCAGAGATTCACTCTCCATGCAGTGAAGGCATAAAGGTGACTGAGCTAGACCAGACCTGTGAAGGTAAAAGTTCAGTGGGGGGACTCGACATCGTAACCTTGTAACTGAAATTTCTTCCTTTCTAGAGGAACACCATCTGCTCTTCCAAGGTGAAAGCTATCTCCTTTTTTCTTTTTCTTCAGTCGATGTATTGTTCCTCCCCCGCCCCCCTCCGAATGCTTTGTGGACCTAACGTGGTTTTTCACTGTCTCCAGAATATTAGACATCGCAAGCTCTCTACACATCACCTGGTTCTGCATCCGCTCCTTGATCGGTGGGCCGATCACGGAGGCAATGCAAAGCGACAGTGTCATGTGATGACGATACCATGTGAAAGCACGTTATATGGCGTCATGATGACGTCAAACATTTTGGCAGTCTGTGGTGCCATGATGACGTTGTATTGTGACGTCATAATGTGATTATCAATGCATCACTCGTGTTGACGCTGCCGACGCCAGATGCCGACATTCAATTTTCGCGTTCGATGAAGAATCTAAGGCTATCGCCTTAAAATATTCCATTTATTACAGCGCGGTAAAGAATAGCAATAACCAGCCGAAGCGGCCGAAAGGACGGTGGGAAAGAGCTCTCTTTCTCCTCTTGCTGGCCCCTTTCGCCGATTTTTCCTGCTGTTTACCAAGCTGTACTATCGGTGTCAAATGAAACACGACCAGCGGAGCGCGTAGCCCAAGCATTAGGAACTATGTAGTTCCTGATGCTCCTACGCCATCCTGTCATCACCCCGCACTCAGGATTAGGCAGCACTGCGCGATCGAAAGCATCAATGTGACTCACGAGCAGCAATCCGCACGAATGTATCGATCTCTAAAGATAAAAGGGTGGGAACTGTACCACGCGCACCACTGCTGGTGTTTCATTTGACGGCGATTGTACGTGTAACAAATTTTAATGTTCATCCAACTCACCCAATCTACGATAGTTGTCCGCAATAATCCGCTGGTCGGTGAACTTATCAATTTTATTTTGTCGGCAAACGTTTTGTGTACACAGGTCCGCACTATGACTACAATTGGGAGTGAAGTGTGAATTTTCGTTCTACTCAAGTCTGTTTACACAACGCTAAATTTTGCGATGAAGCCGTAAACCTAATCGCGCTTCGCTTCCAAAGCAAAGCAGACTCTAGTTAACTGGCTTGGCGGGACGTTCGCGCTTTTACGTAAGCTATTTCAACGACATCAAGCCTAGTAAGGTACGCTACTAACTCAAGGCATGACCCTGACCGTGACGGCTGTGGGTATACAATCTAAGAAAAAAGCGAGTATTTGGAGAGTATTTCTGCTACACAACAATAATCGTCATCTGGCTTGCTCGCATTTCCTTTCTTGAAAACCCGCCTCTCGTCACTTTTCTATCAAGAATCCTATGTCACGCTGATAACGCGCGTGCCGTTCGTGACCGGCAAGTGCCGGGACCGCGGAGATAACGCGAGGAAAGTACGCGATGCGGATGACGATTATTGTTGTGTAGCAGAAAAAATCCCCAAATACTCGATTTTTTTAGAGCGTATAGAATATATGTTAAATATTAACGTTTCTTAACCTCCTGTAATGCCGGGAACAATCTATAAAACTATCACTTGAAGGAAATACTTCTAGTAGTCGAGGAACACCGCGCAACGCGAGCTATAACGAAAATACTGCTGTTCTAGCCAGAGCCAAGGAGATGACAAAAACAGCATCCCCCTTATTTTGTCCACACAGCGCCGTTCGCAGCGCCGCTATCGGTGGCGCACGAGGCTAATACACCACACCTGCACGGCAATCAGTGAATGTGTTGGTGTGTTCTGCAATTCAAATATCAGTTCGCTTCTTGTCTATCACTCGCTCATTATTGCTCTGTACAGCGGAACAAATCCTACCAAGCTTATTGGCAGCCCGTAAAAACAACATAAACGCCGCATCTACTTCCCACTTTTTTAACACGAAAGTGTTTTATGCCGGGGTCCACCAAGACTTTCATGACGTATTTCCGTCACAGGAATACGTCAGGGAAATGAAGGCCATCAGATGGCAAAGAACAAAAAAACTATCAAAAAAGTTCCGTTGACGGGAATGGAACCCGTGACCTCTCAGTCCGCGACGATGGCTGGCGGGCGTTTAGCCCACTGACCTACCGCCAAACAGATTTCAGAGGCGACATAAACCCGCCTTTTATCTTTCACACTTGCCTGTCACAGTGCTCTTCGATGGATGGATGCTATAAGCGTCCGCCTCATATCTGGGCGCTACCATCTGTGCCACCAGGCTCGAAAAAAACAAAAACAAAAGAAACGCGCCGTTGCAACGACCGTTCCATTCGGCGCGTTTCCAATACGAGTTTAATCTCGCAAACGCTTTAACACACCGTGAGTGGCGGCTTTAGCGCAAGCCTCGCTCATAGCATCCACCCATATCGACAAATAGCCCTCCGACGCTCGCCTGGCTGTCGCACCGCGTTCCCCGCTCGCCCTGTGAGAATTAATGGTCAGGCTATATAGAGGAAAGACACGACGTGCGTAGCGTTTTCTTCGCATTCCATGACCCTTTGGTGGAGTGCATATCGAGCATTAGTGTTTGTTATGTGCTTGTTGACGCCATCTTTGCGCGGGATTGACCATATGCGGTGTCCATGTATGTGTTAAGAACTTCAGCTACAGCAAAGGTTAAATCATGATAATGGGTGTTTGCCGTCGGTACGGAGATGTGCCACTAGGCGTCAACGTGAGTGCGATGCGTCCACATCAAGCGATGCTAAATCTGCCAAACAACAGTAGACATTGTACAAGCTCTCTATACCAATGCACTATAAACAATAAACTACTTCTGTGACGACACGTTTCACTTTCGTGCTTTACCGATTCCTATGAAGCAGAGATCACCCATCTTTTTTAGCCTGTAAAATACGCAATAAATGTAAGGAATACCTACGACACTTTTATTCCGATTATTTTCTGCAACCATGCTTGGACTTAACAAGACGGGCTTTTTGAAACGATCAGTGACAGTGGTCCCTTCAACGCGAATAGCTCAGTTCTCTCTTATTCCCTTTTCCGCCCCTTTGTCGTACTACACTGTACATTGCTATGCTATGAATGGATATGTCGTACGTGGTTTTGTCTGTGTTGTGCGTGACGCCATACATGACTATGCTGGCTTTTCCTTTTCCCTCCTCCTTACCCTTTTATACTTCTCCTCACCCTCACTTACTTTTCCCGTGCCCTTGCTATGCTATAGTATGCATGGCTCTGCTATAATTGGTTTTGCCGGCGTGACAAGCAACATGACACATTAGACGGCGGTAGCCCGGGCCACTAATGTACCCCGCACTTGAAAGTGCAGTAGATTAAGATTCCAGCACTGGCAAATTTGAGCACTTATGTGCACCTCTTCAGGGATGAGACCACTAACTGAGTTATTCTCTTTATTAATATCTCAATGACAAACAGCCACGGTAAGAGCTAAGTGCAAGCAGGGTAAATTGGTAGATTAACGTATAAGAATGAACAGCGCGAAGCCATCAAAAGACAGGAGTTCAGGAAGCATCAAAGGACCTCGCGTTGTCTAAAATTCTCTATTTGGCAGCACGCCGCAAATAGGCTCCTGGTGTTCTTCTCGTTCAAAGGCGTGCACAGTATGACGTCTTGATTGGGACGACGTTCATTAGGCCCAAGGACTCGGCAGCGAACAGGCAGCCAGTCAAAGCGCGCACACAAACGATGACGATGAGAACGGGGAGACAAATTGATGATGATGCTTACGACAATGTGCATATGAGGAAGAAGCTCGTAGTGAGCGCCTACACAACTTTCTCCGAAGAGGAAGCGGCCATCCTGGCCACCGCAAGCCAAAGTTACGAGGAACGTCGTGTGAAGAGCTTCATGCGAGAAACGTGGACAATATCCGTGGTGCTGTAACGGCGGTATGTTGGGACGAGAAGTGTCATCACACGGTAATTAACAGGCAAAATCTGCACCAGAACTGTCTAAGGCCGGATGAAGCGTGGCGGGAACTTGTCACAGAGACCTGGTGTCTGAATAGATGTCAAAAGGAGCACCACGTCACTAGGTGGGAAGAATAAAACGCGATGGAATGCGTCATAAATGACCTTCCGGTCTTGTTGTCTCGCTTCCGTGTTGATGCGAGCACGATGGCGACAGTGGGCCAGTCGGGTAATGCATTCTTCGCTGGATGATGGAGATGACTTGACATCGCAGTTGAAGAAAGAAACGTCAAGAAAGGAAGTAACGAGGTAGAACGGCGAGTAGCATGTTGTGCGCTGAACGGCCGTGTTGTAGGCGAATGTGAGGTATTGTGGAAGGGCACTCCAAATTTTGTGGTCTAGTTGGATGTAGATGGCTATCATGTCAGCACGAATGCGATGAAATCTCTCGGTGAGACCGTTGGTCTCAGGATGGTAGTTTGGAGCTGTCTTGTGAGTAGTTCCAGAAGCGCTCTGTACTTCATTTACCAGTTGTGACACGAACACCTTCCACAGTCACTGACAAGTGTACGTGCAGCTTCATAGCGCATAATTATGGCAAGAAAGTCGGAGTCTGCAACTTCCGAAGCTGAGCCAGTAATCACAAAGATTGTCTCAGCGTAGCGCGTCAGGTGGTCTACGGCGGTCACTATCCATCGTTTTACAGTAGATGTGATGGGAACAGGCCCGTAAAGGTCTACAACTTTGAATGGTGCTGCGGGATATGAAATTGGCTGCAGAGGACCGGCAGGAGCAGATGTCGGGATTTTGCGACGCTGGCATGGACAGGAGGAACCTAGGTACCGCGCTACGCTAGTAGAAAGGCCAGGCCAGTAAAAACGACTTCGAACGCTGTCGTGAGTTTTGTGAAACTCAAGAGCGCGAGCAGTCAAGTGGTCGTGGAAAGCTTTAAGCACGCGAAGTCGAAGAGAGCGTGGTAGCACAGAGACCCAGCGTCGACCGTCAGGATGGTAAATGTGGTGGTACAGAACGTCATTCTCCAGCTTAAATGGCAAGAGGTAACGATTAAGTCGCCCCTAAGGTGCATGGAAAGCTCCAGGGAGGCGGTCCATAATCCGCCTACATTGTGGATCGGACAGCTGGCGGGAGCTAAATGGTTGCTCGTCGTCCGAGAACAGCTGGTCTGTTGAGGTGAACAAGGGAACTGCAGTAGAATGAAGTGACGGTCGGACTCTAACCGACGCTGAGCGGAGTAGTAGGAAGCGGGCAGCGACAAAGAGCGTCGGCATCTTGATGTTTTCTACCAGACTTTTAAATGATGTCAAAGTCACACTCCTGCAGACGTAGATTCCACTGACCCAACTGTCCACACAAGTTCTTCATAGTGGAAAGTCACCATAAGGCATGGTGATCCGTAATCATTGTGAAATGACGGCCGTGGAGATAGGGACAAAACTTCTGCATTGGCCAAACCAGAACCAGCACCCCTGCCCAGTTATCGCACAGTTCTCGGCAGTGGTGAGTACGCGACTGGCATATGAAACAACTCTCTCTTGCGAAGAGTTGTTGCGTTGCAGAAGAACGGCACGAATACCCTGGCCGCTAGCGTCTATATGCAAGATAGCCGGTGCGGTCTCATCAAAATGGCAGAGTACAGGTGCGGACGTGAGGGCGCCCTTTAGCAGGTCAAATGCCGTTTGATATCTTCAGCTGCAGATGCCTTTTTCAGGCGTGTGAAACGCATTTTGCCTCTGTTTATTTTTCTTGTATTCCAAGAAATAAAATATACTACTAATACAACTACTACTACCACTAGTACTACTACTACAACTACGACTACTACTACTACTACTGGTGCAGGCCACACCACGGGTACATCGGAAGCAAGTAGCTTGTGTTAGTGGAGCAGCTACTAAGGCGAAGTTCTGTGTAAAACGACGAAAATAGGAGGCCAGCCGAAGGAAACTTCGCCGCTCCTTCGGTCCTTCGGGGCGACCAAAGCGAACGACCTCAGCAATCTTTTCGGGGTCTGGGCGAATTCGGTCTTTGCTCACGACGAGTCCGAAGTCCTTCATGACTTTGCTGGCAAAACGGCATTTCTTGGTGTTGAGTTGAAGACCACCGCTGGCAATACACGTCAGAACTTGATCCAAGCATTGTAGGTGCTACGGGAACGTGAAGAAAAAAAAATAACAAGGCTGTCCAGGCAGCAAAGGTAAGTATTCCATTTTAGTCTGCGCAACACGTTGTGAATCATGTGCACAAAAGTCGCAGGCGCATTGCACAGCCCGCAAAGCGTCTCGTTGAACTCGTATAGCCCGTCTGGGGTTGCGAACGCTCTTTTCTCTTTATTGTCTTCATGCATGGGAATTTGCCAGTATACTGAACGCAAGTCAAGGCTTGATAAGTATGCCGCGCTTGTAGGGAATCAAGGGTGTTTACGATGAGTGTTTACGCTGAGTGTTTACGATGAGATGTTATTGAGTGTGTACGCGTGCGCGAGTGTGGCTCACTGCGTCGCTTATTTGTCATTTTTCTATTAAGTGGCTTTTCATTATGTGCCCAATGTGGACGCTGACTTTGTTTCCTTCTTTTCTTGACACAGCTTGTCTAATGTATTAAGTTGCTTCCTGTGCCGTTCTTGATCTCATGCGTCTTATTTGAAATGGATGCTTTAGCGGTACTGTTTGTATGCCCACTCCTGTATGAGCCTTTGGCTTACAGTATTAATAAATAAAAAAATAAAAAATTAAATAGATAAATAAATAAATAAATAAATAAAAACTTGTCCGCCCCTCATTCACGCCTGCATACCAAGACCTTCCTGAAAACATCCCCGAAACTCGCAAAAATGAAATGTCCTGCGAGTTTGTGGGACCACCAAATGAGGTGTCAGGTCACGGGATTGGCATAGGTTCTGACCTGTAATCGCCGCCAGCCCACAGTCTTCTTTTTGCTGAGGTTTTGGTGTAGTGGTCCGAAAACGCACCTTTGAAATTTGTAGTATTGTGTGATATAATTACATCACATGCAGTAAAACACGTCATCAGTTACAAATAACGCTGCAGAGTGTAGTAAAAACACGAAGAAAGTTTCAGATAGTCCGCATGTTGATTCCTTAAGGCGCTTGACTAGGATGTCTTATAGGGGTGACTGTGCTACGTGTACGACTAGGGTACGGAAGTTATGTGGCGCCGCATGTCCAAAAGAAGAGATCAATGACATAAGAGTGATATAGATGTACTTCGCAAGGGGCCTCTAGAAAATTACAGCGCAGCATACGGTTGTAGTTTGTGCAGTTCCTTTCGTTACGGTCGCTCCTTTGTGGGACAGACATACCGTTGTAATAATCAAATATTTTGTGAAATCGAAACATTCCACACCGTATGATCAACCGCCTATTGTTGGTGGCATTTGAAGGACTTAAGTAGACGCCGAAATATGGTGAATGCGCTGTTTTGCACTGACACACGCACGAAGAAAGAAGACCTGTTTCTGAGGATTGCTAGTCGCACGTACCATATATTAGCCGAACTGCATGCCTAAGACAGCCGAAGATTGCCTTTCTAAAACAACACGTGTCATGCTAAATCAGTATTCGCTCAGCTATACCGGTACGTGGGCCAGATTGCTTAGCAGCCGTTTTGCCATATCGACCACCAAAGCGCGGCTCTTGAGCTGGTATGTGGCGTTTCTGTTGGCGGCTTCTTCTGCTGTGCCCCTGTTTTGCGTTATTGATTGACTTCTACCAATGTTTACTAACAAGTGCACTGTTTTGGAGCGCTCACTTTTAAAAGCCAGTCGTCATTGTATCCTTGTCATCGCAAGGAATTACAAAAACACAGACTACTGAAAGCCACCGCACGCTAAATTCCTTGCCATACCTAGCTTTTATTTGTGGTTACCGAAGATGACATTGGCGCATAATGTGAATACTCACTCTTTCTGCGGATCGTAGTACACAAGCGAGGCGATCATGCTGGATCCGGGAGGTTGTTCCGACAATTGTTTGTTGAGAACAGCTGGCTGTGAGGAGAGAGAAAAAACTATGCTTTAGGACTGATTTATGCCACATTCACAATAGGAACAACTAAGACGTGTCAGAACCGTGGAAACAGAAGCGCTTGAAATTGAACACAGGAACACACACACACACACACACACACACACACACACAAAGGCGCGCGAGACTAAGTATATGGAGGGCACTTCCCTGCTTCAGAAAAAAATATGATTTATAGCATAGTGGGTACCTGGCAAGTGTACTTGCATTAGTTGCCCCAAGGGAGCTTAGCACGGGCTCAAGAAAGGACGATATTCCAGCTTTCGCTTTGACTGGGCTGCGTGTACCGCGCAGGCTTGGCCATTTTTGAGAACAAAGAAGGGAAAACAGCGCTGAAACAGCGCCTGCCGTCGTCTGTCTTCCTTTGTGTTCGTCCAAAATTCAGCGCTGTTTGTTTGTTTGTTTGTTTATTAATACTGTTAACCCTAGAAGGGTCATTACAGGAATGGATCAACAATCAGATACAGTTCAATAAAAAATGTACACGCGATATAAATGTGAACATGATTTCAAGGGCACTGCAGCATGCTTGCTTCAGAGATATGCAAAAAAGAGAAAAGGAAGAAAAGAAAACAAAACAAAAAAAACAACACAAATGTACTCGTCGAGACCACATCGTAACGTTAATGATTAGTGCTTGTAAATGCCGAACGACCCGAATAGGCGAGAGTATGAAGCTCGTTTAAGAATGCAGAAATGGAGGTAGAGGAAACCAGTGAATTGGGCAGCATGTTCCATTCATTAATTACTCGTTTGAGCTGGTATGTGGCGTTTCTGTTGGCGGCTTCTTCTGCTGTGCCCCTGTTTTGCGTTATTGATTGACTTCTACCAATGTTTACTAACAAGTGCACTGTTTGGAGCGCTCACTTTTAAAAGCCAGTCGTCATTGTATCCTTGTCATCGCAAGGAATTACAAAAACACAGACTACTGAAAGCCACCGCACGCTAAATTCCTTGCCATACCTAGCTTTTATTTGTGGTTACCGAAGATGACATTGGCGCATAATGTGAATACTCACTCTTTCTGCGGATCGTAGTACACAAGCGAGGCGATCATGCTGGATCCGGGAGGTTGTTCCGACAATTGTTGAGAACAGCTGGCTGTGAGGGAGAAAAAAACTATGCTTTAGGACTGATTTATGCCACATTCACAATAGGAACAACTAAGACGTGTCAGAACCGTGAAACAGAAGCGCTTGAAATGAACACAGGAACACACCACACACACACACACACACACACACACACACACACGGAATATACTTAAAGGAGTCGATTCGCGTCAATGGAGGTTCAATATACATACTATGCCTGTGCCTGAAACGTGGATTCGGTGATAATCCCTTATTTGCACAATAACCAACTTGCCCAAGCCTAGCAAGCGATTAAGAACATTCAGATCACTTTCCAATGTCATAGATGTATTGTTCCTTTTTTGTTACAGTCCGTGGTATACTAAAATATTGTTGCTGGGAGGATTACGGGCGCTGAAATGACAATATACTCACTAGCGCCTATGCTCAAACTGATGTTTCCGTGTTTTACTTTTTCGTCATTAGCTCAAGGTCTGAGTTCCCCACCGTATGTGTCCCCTGAGGCAAAACCTTAGGGTATTTGACCCGTATGCGGAAACTTCTACCATGACGCAGTCTACACTGCTGATTGCCAGCACAATCCATGATGCGTGACGATAACAAACGGTTAAGCTTGTAGAAACCTGAATGCTACACATTATGCTACATACATAAAATGTTACACATGATTTATTTATTTATTTATTTGTTTATTTATTTACATGCTTGCTTTCTTACTTGTTTGATACTTTATGCCCGAGTCATTGGGTCTTACTGGGTATCGATAATATAGGATGTTATATTAATACAGGGAGTGTAATATTCCATGTAATATGACAGCTCACTGATATTTTCGGTAGAGAACAAGAACAGAAAAAGAACAAAGAAGGGACGTTAAACAGAGGCAACTGAAGAAATAAATGCTCGTGTCAGAGATTAGTGTATGTCGTTACCAGAGCATCAGTTAACATCAGTTACCTCACTGATGCTTACCAAAGCATCAGTAAGCATCAGTTAACTATCGTGCCACTATAGGTTGGAAACGTTCAAAAGGCAATTTGAGCTGTCAAAATTCAAATAGTCAGAAAGCCTCAAGATAGGGTGATGGAAAGCATGAAATACGGTCAGACTATGGTCCGCACATAAGGAAAAGGTTAAACTTATGAGATGTACAAGCTGGGCTGTACTACTTTTTAAAGGGCGAACTTGGGTACTCTAGGCAGACCCTGAAGAAGGACGTTGTGCCAGTCGTCACCAATGACTAGAGCTCGTACGGCTCAAAGCGGCTAATGACACGTTATGTCCGCATCTTTTCCTGTCTTCAACATGTCCTCTTCCTCCTCGCGAGGAGTTGCCGATGTTCCAAGCAGCTGATCACGAAACTGTCTTCCCCCTGCTAAAGATTTACAGCCCACGTCCTAAACGCCCGCTGATGGCTCCAGAACAAGAGGTATGCATTTGTTTTACTGCAGTGCTGACAACCACTGTGCAAATATATTTCTTGAAGAAGTCAGAGTGAGCTCCACTTTTTTGCCGACCTGTGACGTCTTAGCTCCGGTGAACCTAACCGGCATGGAAATCTTATATTTGGAAGACATAAAGTCGTTATGTATTTGTGGTCCACCACAGATATGTTACATGAATGCGAGCACTGCCCTTGTTATAAAAGTCTAACTTTGAATACTCTGGGAACGGTTGACGAGAACATCACATTTACTGCTTGGGAAAGCGGCGACTTGAGGAAGATGTCTGGTACAACCTTCTTTGTCATCGAGATCGCCAACGCACATGAGAAAAAAAAACGTGTGCCCACGGCGTCTCGCATGCTGACGACAAGCGAGTAATGGAGGGGTAAATTGTGCTTGTAGGCGAAATACTACAGGGCAGCACCCTCCCTACCCAGCAGACATTATACACAAAGAAAAATCCGGCATATCCCACAAAATCAATGTAATGCGAAGCAGTCAGCAAAGAGCTGCATACATCGCCTCGTTTGTCATTGAGGCAAATGAAGTCATTCATGTCATTACAACTAGTTCACTATATATCGCATGTTTGTCATGTGTGCGTGTTTGTCACACCATGTCAATGAACCGTATATTCCGGCACATGCCATACATGACATGCTTTTCATGATTTACATATTACCACGTGTCATTTACATTAGTCATACAGTCACGTCACACAATACCAAATTTGGTTACTATAAAGCTAGTGAAACGGCCGCGAGCGTACCATGAGCATGGCATGTAAATCATGCCGTACACGACATGCATTTCACGATTTTCACGTTACCACCTGTCGTTTATGATCTTGATACAGTCACGTCGCGCAATGCCACATTTCGTACATGTCAAGCTAGCAAACCGGCTGCGAGCGCACCATGAACTTGGCAGGTATTTGATGCCGAACATTATATGCATATCATGATTTTCATTTTGCCACAGGTCATTTATATTCGTCATACAGTCACGTCGCGCAACACAAACTTTGCTGTATATCAAGCTAGCGTACCAGCCGCGAGCGCACCATCAACGTGGCGTTTAGGTCATTCCATACGTGACATACGTATTATGGTTTTCGTGTTTTCACCTGTCATTTATGGTCGTCATACAGTCATATTATGCAATACTAAATTTGGTATATGTCGAGCTAGCGAAACGACCGCGAGCGTATCATGAGAGTGAGATGTAAGTCATGCCGTACATAATATGCATGTCCTGATTTTCATGTAACCACATGTCACTTATGTTCGCTATACAGTCACGTCTTGCAATATAAATTTTGGTGTATAGCAGGCTAGGAAACAGGTCGCGAGCGCACCATCACCTTGCCATGTAAGTCATACTATACATGACATGCACATCATGAGTTTCATTTTACCACCTCTCATTTATGTTCGTCATACAGTCATGTCGCGCAATATATATGTTGGTGAATCTCAATCTAGCAAACCGGCCGCGAGCGCACCATGAGCGGGGCATGTAAATCATGCCGTACATGACATTCATGTCATGATTTTGATGTTACCTCCTTTCACTTATGTTCGTCATACGGTAAGGACACGCGAGGCGGGCGGGTCATCCCTGTCTTATCTTCGTGGGGTACATAAGAAGGGCGGCCTGAGCCAGCGACCAAGGAAAAGGGGAAAAGAGAATTGCGGCTTCTACACATCACACATCCGGAGTGCAAGTTCAGATGGTTCGGTGGTTAGCCCGTGGCGCCGCGCTGTACACACACACGAGAAGGGATACATACGACCCGCTCCAGCTATGGCAAAACTTTGGCCAAGATACAGGGCTAAAGTACCCCCCAAGGCTCTCGTTAGTTCCGCGGGAGGGTGATTTGAATTTGTTTGAGATATGACTCCCGTTCGCGCTCCCCTGTGTTCTAAAAGCCGGATTGTAGAAGTGCAACAACTTAAGTGCTCGAAAGAGTGACCAGGCAGGTCACTCTTTCGTGTAGCGTTGGTGTACAGCGATGTTGTTGTACAGCGATGAGATATCCATGGTTACTAAATAGCTTCCTGGCGGTACTGCAAGGTTTGAGACTTCTCAAAGGAAGTGGCTGCTATCCTTTTACATATGATGGGAATGATTCTGCGATGTGTCCAATGAGAGAATCGATGAAACTAGAGATTTTTTCAGTGGTGGTGCTATTGCTAGAAGCTATAGGTCGGCCGGGATTGTTAATCTTGTGAGTTTTAGGTAGTAAATAGAAGCGGCCACGAGAGGAGTTGCCCGATCACATCATTTTAAGCATATGATGCGTTATCTTATGGCTTCTGCGTAATCAGGTTAATGAGGCTTTAAATACTCTTTCAGGTTCCTCTGTGGGTTCACAAGGGAGTTCGTTGTAGAAATTTTCATCTGCCAAGTAGCGAAGCCCTTCCTTTATCTAGCCAGTCCTGTGGAACACAACCACAGCGCCAGCCTTATCGGCCGGTTTGACAATGATGCTCTGGCTGTCGCCTAAGCTGCGGAAATCCTGCCGTTCCTCCCTGGGCGGAATGTTGCGAATGGGGTCTGTGTTTTTGATACTCATTGATTATATCGCCCTTGTACGGCTGAAATGTATATGTCTAAGTATTTGCCCCGTTGCTTGCGTGGAGCGTATGATTTAAATGAAAATTGGTTAGCTGATGTGGTGCCTCGGTCATGAAAATATTCTTTTAGACGCAATATTCTGGCAAGTTGTCCAAATCTTGGTAAAGCTGAAACTCATCAATTGTTCCAGAGGCGGGACAGGAGGTTAGAACTTTTTATAGCAGTTTTATTTGCACAGGTGTCAGAGGTTCACTAGACAGGTTAACCACATTGGTGACATCGGCGTTATTCTGAAGAGATTCATGGGAGGTTTCAGTTTTATTTATACACTTTGTGGAAGTATCACAGCCGGGACTGTTCGATGCCGGCCACGCGCCATCACGTTTTCATTTCTTTTCCTTTTTTCCCTGAATTGTGAATCGCTTTTGTTGTTCTTATTTGGCAAGCTCTTCAGTTTCTAACTGCGTCAAACTCGACTTATTTAGCCGCCTCTTCACTTTGAAGCTCCGCCGCCCTACATGTGCTGTGCTGTATAAAGACCCGCCTAAGATAAAGAGATACATCTTATAAGATATTGATCCACTGCTGCTATTCATTTTTATCAAGGTTACCCATTGCACGTTGTAATTGAATTCTTAGACCCTTTGGTGTTAAGCCCAATGAGACATATGTTTGTAGGTTTGAAGCGTGCATTTGAAATCTCACGCGCTTATCAATTGTCTTCCTTAAGGCCCTGCATTCGCGAGATCAACATGTCCTGGAGCGGGTCGTACCTGATGTGTTGTATCAGTCAGTCCCTGCGTGGCGAAGCAATGCCACCAGCAGCCTCCTTGTGGCCCCGAGTTGTATCGTAGGGGCTGTTGATCGTAGGGTCATGTGGGGCCCCCGTCGGCGCTCGTAGCGATGGTCGTCGGTTGCGGCTCCCGTTTGCTGCGTGGCTGTTGGGGAAATCACCACGGGACGGGATATATATATATATATATATATATATATATATATATATATATATATATATATTGGCGAGTAGCATGGTGAAGGCATCGTCGTCGATGCCTTTCATGACGTTCCGGATCTTGTCGGCCTCAGACATGGTTGCGTTGGCTTTCTTGCACAAGTCGAGCACGTCTTCAATGTAGCTCGTGAAAGACTCGCCGGACTGCTGGGCTCGTTCGCGTAACCGCTGTTCGGCTTGCAGCTTGCGAACGGCAGGGCGGCCAAACACGTCGATGATGGCGGTCTTGAAAGCGGACCACGTAGCGAAATCGGATGCGTGGTTGTTGTACCATAGACTTGCCACACCCGCCAGGTAGAAAACGAGGTTGCTCAGTTTGCCTGCCTCGTCCCATTTATTGGGGACGCTCACACGCTCGTAGATCGCGAGCCAGTCCTCGACGTCGGTGCCATCCGCGCCGGTGAAGATAGGAGGGTCGCGGGTGCGGGGGACACCCGGACATGGCGTCGGTGCAAGAGGAGGCGTTTGCTGGGCGGCGTCTTGAGTCATGGTAGCAGGCACGGTACGGGATCGAAGCTCCAAGGGCATCGAATGTGGACCGTAGTTGTTTAAAGGGCGCAGCACTCTCCACCAAATTGTCAAGACGTTTATTAACGGGGACTCAGCGACGGCGCACGGCAGTGACAGTCAAAGCGGGCCGACTCTCTGCACGAGGAGCGTGCTCTCAGAGAAGAGAACGACCCACTGGAAGGCGCTCGAGAGGACGACCCATTACTCAGTAGGAACGCTTCGCTACAATATATATATATAAATATATATATATATATATATATATGTGTGTGTGTGTGTGTGTGTGTGTGTGTGTGTGTGTGTGTGTGTGTGTGTGTGTGTGTGTGTGTGTGTGTGTGTGTGTGTGTTTGTGTGTGTGTGTGTGTGTGTGTGTGTGTGAGTGAGTGTGTGTGCGTGTCAAGAGAAGAAACTGAGCGATGTTGCCTCCGCCCCACTTGTGAAGTATCTTTTCGCCGCTGGCCATCAAATGTACTTGAGGTATAGCTTTAATGGTTTCTGGCAGAGAATAATGCTTCGCGTTTTAGGAACGACACCGAATAAATAACTACGGAAAACGGACATACCGGCAAGTATTCATAATTGCGAACTTCAGGAGCACCTTCTTGAGTTATATGCATTGATAGGAGTACGTGAGTGCCTTGCCAGATTTTGAATGTATACGACGCCGCTGCAAAGAAAGAATGCTAGTGTCAGAAATAAATACATATATCTTCAGGCATCAGCTTTCATAGTTTGTACTTACATTTCCGAATAAAAATGTTAGAACTAAGTATTTGTTTTACAGCAAAGCTGCCTCTGACTAGGACCTGGGAATAAATGTGTCCGATATGTTGAAAAACATCATGCGCACGGCGTGGTCACGGCATCTCTCAGAGGATGTGCGAACCTGCGCGTGGATTGTGCGGCGCGGGTTTGGTGTGACCAATCACTCGCCGCACGATGAGAAATGGCCTGAGTGCTGCGCACCCTAGGGTGCCTTGATGTGCATCGCGCACTTACCACCTTTGCGCGTCCGTCGAGAGCGCCTCAGGCAACAGAAACGTGAGTGCGATCGATAATAATAATGACATCTGGGGTTTAACGTCCCAAAACCACGATATGATGATGAGAGATACCGTAGTGGAGGGCTCCGGTAATTTTGACCACCTGCGGTTCATTACCGTGCAAATAAATCTAAGTACACGGGCCTCAAACATTATCGCTTCCATCGAAAATGCTGCCGCCGTGGCCGGGATTCGATCCCGCGACCTTCGGGTCAGCAGTCGAGCGCCATAACCACCAGACCACTCTGGCGGGCCACCAGGCTCGAATCGAATCCAATCGAAGCCACCAGGCTAAATGACTAGCAAAGATCGGGCCAACGTTAATCGCAAACACATTGCACGCGAAGGTCCTCATTATTGGAGGCGAGGAGTTACGGAGTCGCCCTCTATCGGACTGCGCCTCAATTGCGTGCTAGGTAGGATACCGCCGGCGCGCTCCCCATAGGTTTTGCTGTCGGCGCTTTACAAAAACACCTCGCGGAAGCCGTGCAGGGTATTGATGTAAGCAATTTCGAAAAGAACTGTGTCCTTTACTGTCAAAATAATCATTTTCGTCGAACTGAAAGTACAAGATAGTCTACAGTCGCTGTCTCTTTGCAGAAAACCGAGCATCCGCTTCACGCGGTCACCCCGTTCGAGACCCCTGAACCGGCTTCTTGCGTGAAAGGTAGTCACTCGCTGAGTGGAAACTATGTGAAATATTTCGTTAGAGTAGACTGCCTGTATAACCAAACGGCACATAAAAGAAAGAAGCCTGAAGCCAGCGAGCGCACGGGTTCGCGACGAATGACGGCGCCTCAGCATGTATGAGCGCCTGCATGTATGTTCGTACTAATGGTTTCACTTTTACTACGAGAGCGTTTTGGCACCGCGCTGTGAACTTTAGGCCGCAAAATATGAGAATTTGTGAGTACACAAGCAACTACTGTTGCGCGGACGCTATCAGAGCAGTTCAAAAACAATTTCGTTACATCCACGGCTGCGGTGCGCCTATGGCAACATTGCGATGTGCCGTCCCGACGATTCAGTGTTTTTTTTTTCTTTTAGGGGCGAAGCTCCTCTCAGTCTAACCTTGTCACGCGTCCGGCGTAAGGCGTAACCGGCAGTATACTACGACCCATCACCGATCCTCTGCAAACTGCCCACTACTTCGTCTCTGCAAACATCCCACTACGATCCATCACCGATCCATTACTTCACCGACCATAAAGCCGTTATAATGAAGGGGGAACGGAAGCCACCTTTGCAAACTGCCCACTACTTCGTCTTTGCAAACATTCCACTACGACCCCTCACCGATCCATCACTTCACCGGCCATAAAGCCGTTATTATGAAGGCGGAACGGAAGCCACGTCTAGCTACCACTTACGATTAATAAAATTTCTTGTATAAATATATACAGTGTTTGTCACGTCTTTGATAATGTACTGGGTTATCGCTTTGATTACTGCTGGGCGAAACCAATGAAGATTTCACGGTGTAACCATGATTGCTTCAGGAGCTTCGCCCAAGCTCTTCATCATTCACCTGTGGATATACTGTGAATTTTCTTTTCGGTCTACATACGTGTACGTTTCGATGTCATTTGACAAGTTGTCTCGCACAGTGTATTGATCGGTCTTCTCAGCGGGCAAATGCCGCTGTTTCTGTTTCTTTCAAAATATGAGCAAATGCGACGCCTTCTTTGATGCTCCTTAATTATCGTTCCCTTTGCACTCCAGTGAACTTGCCGCTCTCTGTCATCAACATATTCATAGGCCAAAGCTTCAGCACTTCGAGATTGCTGCTGGAAAGAGAAGCAGTCTACGAGACCGAGCATGTAGTAGCATGCAACGCCAAGGAAAAAAGAAAGAAAATACAGTAACGTTCGCCGGACTTCTTCTGCAAGCGTCGGCTGTGAACTAGGACCCATAAGAACTTGAAATAGCGGTGAATAAATAGAAGTTGTTGCAGCAACCAGCAGCCGCAGAAAGGATAGTAAGCAGTGTCGTGTCTAACGCCAACAGGGTGGCATCTTTCCCACGTAAATAAATGAGGCTCCAAGAAAATACATGGGGTTGGAGAGGCCCAACGTGAGTTTGAGAGTGGCACAAATAAATTTGGGCTTTTTAGCGCATAGTGTTTGCCTCAGGGGAACGTAGCTTGACTGAAAAAATGTTATTCCCAACATAAATGCAGCACACAGCCGCAGCATTGGACCCTCTCGTTATGTACGTCCACCAGCAAACGTCGCGTAGCTTATGAAGGCCAAAGCCTTAGATGCCTCTTCAAACGGGAAGGTTGACCGTCGGCGGCGTCAAGACGCGTGACGCAAAAAATAGTTACGTGATGACGTCACCATATGACGTAATTACAACGTCACAGATCTCCTTAATTTGTTACTTCATTATGACGTCACCATGACGTGACATAACGTGATGTCACATGATGACGTATTCACACGACATGGTCCCTTTACATGGCCTCCATGATACGTGGGCCGATCACGGAGGCAATGCAAAACGTCGTGTAGCGTATGAAGGCGGAAGCCGTAGATGCCTCATCAAACGGCAAGATTGCCCGTCAGCGTCCCGCGTCGGCGGCGTCAACACGAGTGATGCAAACAATAATCGTCACGTCATAACGTTACGTCACAGGATGACGTATTCACACGTCAAGGTCTCTTTACATTGCCTCCGTGATCCGTCACGGAGGCCGTGCAAAACCGCGTTAGGCGCACAACGCTTTTGGAGAAACAATACATCGACTGACAAGAAGAAGAAGATGGCTTTCGTCTTCTATTCATCATTGGCGAATGCATAAGGGACCCTGTGAATTTTTTAATTCAACGCATCTAACCAGTGACTTGCGTATCTGCAGCCGATTTTGTGGACGCTGAGCGCGGGGACGACGATCAAGAGGTCGCACGGGAGGGTTCTGAGATGGTATCGCACGTGGTAAATGGTAGCGCTTTTCCATCCTGTGGCAGATAAGCATCATTTGCCGGCGGGAAGCGCGCGTGAGCCATCGTCTCAATGCGCGCTGTCTGCTACTCACCGAACATCGCAGGCCCGACGAAGTAACGAAAGTCTTCGTCGCGGAAATGCTTGTTGCACACACGACTCGTAGCCGATGGCTACTTGCCGATTCTTAGCTTTACCACCCATGCTTCACGCAGTTTCTTGTCCCTCGGTTAACGGTGCAGGCTGACACTGGACTCCGTTGCGTAAGCCCGGCACTGCGGCACCGAGCGGTAGAGCCCCATGTTCGTCGCCTTCGGAGGCAGCCACTCTATTACAATGGTTTCAATTGAGCAGAAAATGCGAGAAATCTTTCGAATTTGAACAGACCGCAGCGCATGTGGGACTTGAAACTCGTTTTCAAAGCACGCGGCAGCGCTCCAGAAGCAGCCGACACGGCCGCTGAGACCTACCAAGCACGTCACGCCGACTGTGGCGCCGGCGTTTTCAGTGGTGGGCCTCGCGGCCAATAACGATGCCGAAAATGCCCGTCGGCGTGTTGGTTACAATCTACACAAGCGTCGAGCTTCGGCAAGATTTCAACGGGATTTCGTCGAGTATCTGGGATAATCGTGCGGAATTTGTGAGATGTGTATCATCATGTGCTAGTCCGAGCAAGCGTCGGTTGTGCGGGACGTGTTGCGACTCGTTGCTTATGGGAGTTGTGCCCTGGTTTGCAGCCACCACAAGCCACGTGTACCCACCCACACCGGAGCACCTCCCGAACATAAATGTCGTATGGTATCAAGAGGCAACTAACGGCATTACTGCGGGAATGGCATGCTGTGGGGAGAAAATTTCAAATATAATATAATCTGACAAACAGCTTTCTGGTCTTTTATCTTGACATAGTGGCACGCCTAGGCATTCTTTCTACATGAGTGACTTCGCAGTCAGGCAACTGGAGCGTTGACTGTCCGCAAGGCAGGTTTAATTAAGGAATGCCAAATTATTTTCGAGGCAGTGGTTAGTGCAGTGCATTAGTGTTCCTTCTTGCACCTCGTTTGGCAACGCATTTTCTTTTTTTGGATGCTCTATCATAAGTTCCCTCGGTTGAAGCTGTGCTTGTTGCTGCGCATAGTGTACATTGCGCAAGTACTTCCCGTATCTAGTTGGTACAAAGGGTAGAGTGACGCAATAAATTATGTCAGTAGAGAGCAGAGCTTTGTCCTGGGCTCCTTTCTTGTGGAGTCGTTTCGCGCAAAAAGGGCATATGGGCAAGTGATGACGCTTGAAGAAAATGGAAGCGGATGTCGGACAGCGCCAGTCAAGTAGAACAGGACTAGATGTACTGAATCACGAAGGTTGTCAGCGGCTCCGTGGCAATTAATCGATACTAACATTCGCCGTGGATATTATGCCCGCATGGAAGAACGCATCTGCCGCTGAATTGAGAGGGACTGCAATGTATCAAGTGTGCACCGCAAACTCGGGCGTGAAATTGACGTTCCGTGTTTCTTTTGGGATATCTTGATTACCAAGAAAAGCGAAAATCAACGCCACGTGGCCACGAGAACGTGAAACCTTGCTGCTTCCAGTATGTATCGCAAATGCCGAACGCCCAACATCTCATCAGTGCCTCAGGACCGAATGTGCTGCGGACATTCGTGGATGGCTCAGCTCCCGGGAGTTAAACCCGAGAGGAAGAAGAAGTTGTGCTACAAATGTGAAGCCGCACTAGACAGTGTGGTAAGACGCACTTGTGAAACTTTCAGATGACACCCCGCAGTGGCATCTGCCGATCAGATTACGGGTGCTTGGAAGCACACTTACAAGTCAGAGATCTGGGAAGATACAGTGGATGGATATTTAGTGTTGTTCACACGCTATGTCAAGCTGTACAGTAATTCATGTGGTACTGCGAAAAGAAAAAAAAAACGGTGATGGAAATTGAGCAGAACAAGCAACTGATGAAGCTTTCGAAGTGACTTTGAGGTCTTTGCGATGACCACTGCCTCGAAAATAATTTGGCATTCCTTAATTAAACCTGCCTTGCGGACATTCAACGCTCCAGTTGCCTGACTGCGAAGTCACTCATGTAGAAAGAATGCCTAGGCGTGCCACTATGTCTCCAGCAGAACGCCGGGTCATTAATGAACAAGTCGACGATATGCTTCGACGCGACGTTATTCGGCCCTCGGACAGCCCATGGGCGTCTCCCGTTGTTCTCGTTGCGAAGAAGGACGGTTCCGTGCGGTTCTGTGTGGACTACCGACGGCTCAACAAGATCACCCGCAAGGATGTTTACCCGCTGCCGCGAATCGACGACGCGATTGACAGTCTGCAAGGAGCCGAATTCTTTTCATCTCTTGACTTGCGCTCGGGGTACTGGCAAGTACCCATGGCGGATGACGCTCGACCGAAGACAGCCTTTGTCACGCCCGACGGCTGGTACGAGTTTAACGTCATGCCGTTTGGTCTGTGTAACGCGCCCGCGACCTTCGAGCGCATGATGGACACCGTTCTGCGCAACTTGAAATGGCACACGTGCTTGTGTTACCTGGACGACGTCGTCGTTTTCGCTCCGGACTTCTCCACGCATCTCCAACGTCTGCGGCAAGTTTTGACGCGTTTGCGCAACGCAGGCCTCCAACTGAATCTGAAGAAGTGCCGATTTGCAGCGCGGCAGCTTACAATCCTCGTTTACGTCGTGTCCAAGGACGGAATCCTTCCCGATCCGGCCAAGCTTCGGGCCGTGGCCGAATTTCCCAAACCTACGTCCGTCAAAGAACTGCGCAGTTTCGTAGGACTGTGTTCGTACTTTCGGCGCTTCATACGAAACTTCGCCACCATCATATCGCCGCTGACGAAGCTCCTTGGAAGTAACGGACCCCTAAATTCATGGTCGTCCGAGTGTGACGACGCGTTTACAAAGCTCCGTCGTTTGTTGACGTCTCCTCCCATATTACGCCACTACGATCCTACGGCCCCAACGGAGGTACACACGGACGCCAGCGGTGTAGGCCTCGGCACTGTTCTTGCGGAGCGCCAACCAGGGTTCCCCGAATATGTCGTGGCATACGCAAGCCGTACGCTTACCAGAGCCGAGACCAATTACGCAGTCACGGGAAAAGAGTGCCTGGCGATCATCTGGGCCCTTACAAAGTTTCGACCTCATTTGTGTGGTCGCCCATTTGATGTCGTCACCGACCATCATGCACTATGCTGGCTGTCGTCATTAAAGGATCCCTCAGGCCGTCTCGCCCGCTGGGCACTTCACCTGCAAGACTACGACATCCGCGTGCTGTACCGCAACGGACGCCAGCATGCTGACGCCGACGCCCTCTCACGATCTCCCTTGCCTGACGACAATACACCCTGCTCAGTATCTCACATAGCTGTTGCTTCAATCGACGTTCACACCATCGCTACCGAACAGCGCAAGGATAAATGGATCACCTCGCTGATCGTCTTGCTGACGGATACGTCGGCAACACCATCCACTCGCGCGTTGCGTCGTCAAGCCCACCATTTCGCCATTCGTGACGACCTACTGCACCGACGCAATTATAACGCCGACGGCCGCCAGTGGCTACTAGTGATACCCCGCAGTCTGCGTTCTGAAATATGCGAGGCCTTCCACTCTGACCCGCAATGCGCGCCGTCGGGCGTGACAAAGGCTGTCTTCGGTCGATCGTCATCCGCCATGGGTACTTGCCAGTACCCCGAGCGCAAGTCAAGAGATGAAAAGAATTCGGCTCCTTGCAGACTGTCAATCGCGTCGTCGATTCGCGGCAGCGGGTAAACATCCTTGCGAGTGATCTTGTTGAGCCGTCGGTAGTCCACACAGAACCGCACGGAACCGTCCTTCTTCGCAACGAGAACAACGGGAGACGCCCATGGGCTGTCCGAGCGCCGAATAACGTCGCGTCGAAGCATATCGTCGACTTGTTCGTTAATGACCCGGCGTTCTGCTGGAGACACGCGATATGGACGTTGCCGCAGTGGTGGTTGGGCGCCAGTGTCGATGCGATGGGTAACAGCGGAAGTGAGGCCGAGAGAAGTTTGCCCGACATCGAAAGAAGAACGAAATTCTTCCAGCAGGCACAGAAGTTAGGAACGCTGGACCGATGTGAGGTTGTCAGCAATGGAGGACCTAAACACATCAGCAGGTGACGAATCGGACGTGGAAACAGCACTGAGCGTACGGGAGCTGGCGCAGTGCGTGTCACCCGGTGCGTCTATAACTTGTGCGTCCTCGAGGGATTCCGCTCTGCCGAGACATTCCCCTCGCACCAACGTAACAAGGAACGGAGATGGGTTGGTCACAAAAATATCCGTGTCGCCCTGAGTGATTTCCACGGTCGCAAATGGCACCAGCAAGCCTTTCCTAGTGAAAACGCGGTCACATGGAGAAAGGAGTGCAACGGCGTCGCAGAAACCGGTGCAACAGACTGACACAGCCGTTGACGAATTTGCAGGAACTGTGATGTCGTCTTTGACGAATACCTTGGTCGCAGCCGATGAACTGTCTGCCGGCGTCAAATCTGAGAATGGTGAAAGCTCTATTTCGGCTGGCGCGCAATGAATAACGGCGTCGTGGCGGGAGAGAAAATCCCATCCCAGGATGACGTCGTGAGAGCATGAGGAAATTATGATGAATTCGACGGCGTACAGAGCGTCCTGAATGATGACACGGGCTGTGCATACCGCCGTCGGGTGAATAAATTGGGCGCTCGCTGTACGGAGGGAAAGACCGGAAAGTGGCGTCGTCACTTTTCGTAGCAGGCGGCTTAGTTTATCGCACATAACGGATACGGCGGCTCCAGTGTCGATAAGGGCAGATGCGCGAACACCGTCCACAAAAACGTCTATTACGTTCGATGGGCTTCGCTGAGGGCTTTCGCAGTTCGATAGCGTCGCAGCCCTTGCCTCGTCGACTGCGACGACTAGTTTTCCTGGTCGCGTGCGACCGTACGCGGGCGCATCGGCGACAGTGAGCGACGTCGGGGAGACGGAGAGCGCCGAGTAGATGGAGCTTGGCGTGACGTCGGTGACAGAGGCGTAGGTGGGGCGTAAAATTTGCGGTTTGACTGGCTGGTGGCGGGCGACACGACTTGAGGCGGCTGGACGCGATTGCAATAACGCGCCACGTGGCCGGCGTAACCGCATGCGAAGCATATGGGGCGGTTGTCAGGTGTGCGCCATCGGTTTGTTGGAGCAGGGCCCGCCCATGGCGCAGGACGTGATTCACGGGGTAGCGACTGATATGACTGCATCGTGGGCTGCGGTCGTGGCCTCTGCATTACGTCGGCGTAGGTAGCCGGCACAGCCGCTTCGAAGGACTGATGTCTAGCGGCGGCTTCGGCGTAACTGTGTGGGGCTGTCGTGGGTATTACTGGGGACGTCCTTGCGACAACTTGGGCGTAACTCAGTGGTGCAGGAGCGGGATGGTGCTGGTGGTACTCAGGCATGACCTCCGCGATTTCCTGCTCAATCGCTCGGACGGAGGGGAGGGAGAAGAGTGGTTGACGGCTGGTGAAAGTACTGAGGTTGAGCAAAGTCCAGCAGAGAGAACTGGCGGCGCGATTTCCTCGCGCACGAATGACTTCACCTCTGCGAGCAAGGCGGAGTGGTCGGATATGGTCGACAAGCCAGCGAGCTCGGCGTCGCGGGATGGAGAGCGACGGGTCATCGACCGCTGCGGGCGCAGCTCCTCGTAGCTCTGGCAGAGCGTGATGACCTCGGCCACTGTGCAGGGGTTTTTGGCGAGCAGGCATCGTGAAGGCATCGTCGTCGATGCCTTTCATAATGTGCCTCCATCTTTTCAGATTCGACATGGTGGCGTCGGCTTTCTTACACAAATGGAGGACGTCTTCAATGTAGCTGGTAAAGGTTTTCGCCGGCCTGCTGAGCTCGTTCTCGCAAACGCTGTTCGGCCTGCAGCTTACGAACGGCAGGGCGGCCAAAACACGTCGACGATGGCGGTCTTGAAAGCGGACCACGTCGGGAAATCGGATTGCATGGTGTTGTACCACATGCCTGCCACACCCGCGAGGTAGAAAACCAAGTTGCTCAGCTTGCCCGCTTCGTCCCATTTATTGGGGACACTCACCCGTTCGTAAATCGTGAGCCAGTCCTCCATGTCGGTGCCATCCGCGCCGGTGAAGACAGGAGGGTCGCGGATACGGGGGACACCGGGACAAGCGGTCGGGGCAGGAGGCGGCCTTTGCTGCTCGTCGTTTGCGGGTTGGCGCGCGAGGTTTGTGTTGTTGACGTTGCTGGCGTCCGTGCTCGCCGGATAACCCGATCAACGAAGCCACAGCTGCTCACTTCTGCTGCGTATCCACGTGCCTACGTTGGGGGCGTGGCAACAGTATCTGCTGGAAGCCGCCTCAACGTTTTGCCGCCAGGAGCTCTTTCAAGCCTATATAAGCCGGACACCATCGTGCACCGGATCACTTGGCAGCAGCGCGGGCAGCGGGGAACACTTCTGAAAATACGTTCTTCTTACCGTCGCAGGTTGGATATCGCCCCTTTCTATTGATATTGTTTTATTATTATTTTTTTTTGCTGCTCCCTGCTGCCAGAATTGTCAACTCTTTGTTTTGCTTCCCGTTCAACCATGTCTACTCGTTTCGAAGAGGAGATCAGGAAAGAATTTAAAGAGTTCAAATCTAAAATTGAGCGTGAACTCAGAAAAGAGTTGAGGGAAGTCAAGGAAAGTATTGAATTCTTAAGTAAGCAATTTGATGATAGCAAACAGAGAAATGAAACACTGCAAAAAGAAAACGAGGTCCTTCAAAGAGAGAACCTAGCCTTGAAAGAAGAATGTAGTAGGTGTATGAAACAGCTGAATGATCATGAAACAAGAATCACAAATTCCGAGCAATACACTAGAAATTACAATGTGGAAATCAAGGGAAATGAGCAGGGGAGTAATGAGAGCCTGCAGGCAACGCTCTGTCAAATAGGTTCAGTTCTGAATGAGCCAATAACAGCAAGTGACATTGATGTTTGCCATAGAGTTAAAACCAAAAACGATGCTTCTTGCTCGAAAATCATAGTGCAATTTAAGAGTCGCTCAAAGCGTGACGCCTTCTTGCTCAAGGCAAGGAAAACTAAGCTATCAACAAATGACATTGGTTACTCAACAAATAAGCCAGTGTTTGTTAACGAGCATCTCTGCCCTGCCCTCAAAAGGTTGCTTGGTATGGCAATCAGCAAGAAAAAGGCATGCGAATGGAAATTTGTTTGGACAAGGAATGGGAAGATTTTTGCTCGTAAGGATGAACAGTCTAGGGTACTTCGCGTGAACAGTGAGAGTGACATTGCAAAAATAGTTTGATTGAATGGTAATATGCCTTTGAACACGGCTTATACCCAAAATGGCACTGCAACCCGAAGATGTGAACAGACTCGCAGCTTCCAAAGTCGTTGGTGGACTATCGTGCTTCCATCTTAACATCAGATCTGCTAATCATAAACAGGACTTGCTAAACACTTTCTTAGACCAATTTTGTTTTGAATTTGACATAATTATGCTAACTGAAACGTGGATGAATTCGGACTCCGAGGCCATAATAAATGACAATTACCATACTTTTCACCTAAACCGCAAGGAGAAGAGTGGTGGAGGGGTGCTGCTAAATATCAAAAAGTGCATTGCTTGTCACCTACTTCCTGAATATTGTGTTGTAACGCCGGATGCAGAGTGTCTTGCAATTGTATCACAGAAATATATCATAGCTGTCATGTACGGCCCTCCAGATGGAATCGTCGATGAATTCATTGCACTTTTGGAAGGTCTGTTGAACTATGCAAGCGAGAATGACCTAGTGCTAATACTAGGTGGAGATTTTAACATAGACATGTTATGTTACTCAAATTCTAAACACAAGTTATGCACCATGTTACCTTCATACTGTGCAAATAATGTGATTAGGGAATGCACTCGAGTGACAAAGACAACAAAAACATTAATTGACTTATTTATAACAAACCTACCAGAGCACGGAGTTATTAGTGGCGTATTGGCATCAAGCATTAGTGATCACTTACCCATTTTTTTGTTGATGAAAACGCCTAATTCTGACCGTACAACTATACCGAAAAAACAAATTCAGGACATCAACGAAAAAACCTTGCAGAAGTTTCGCAACAGCCTTTTAGAAATAAAATGGGATACCGTATACAAATCTAACACCTCTGACAGTGCATATGATGAACTTTCGCGCCTATTTCTTGAATCATATTCGAAATCATTTCCATTATTTATGCATAAAAAATTAAAAAAGCGCGTAAGCCCTGGGTAAATAAAGAGTGCCTTCATATGATTAAAAAGAAAGAAACTTTTTAATAGATTCTTGAAAACGCGTAGTGCAGCTGATTGGGATACATTTCGGCTGCATAGAAACAAAACTAATGCATTTCTGCGTAATGCTAAACGAAACTATCTGTACAATTACTTCGAAATTGGGAACAATAAAAAAATTGACTTAATATGGAGGAAAATCAATGAACTACTAAATAGAGGATCAAGAAATGCAGAGGTTCATCAGCTAACACTGAGCAATCAAATTAAACAAGGAGCTGAGTTAGCAGAAGACTTTAATAATTATTTTGTGAATCTAGTTTCAAGCTCTCATTCCCCGGAGGCAATAAATGGCATTTGCAGAAATTCGGCAAGCATATATATGAATCCGACAACTGAAAGTGAAATAGACAATGTGTATAGATCTATCAAGAACAGCTTAACATGCGATACTGACAACATTCAATCAGGCCAGTAACGTATGTTCTGATATCATACTACCTCAACTCATGCATATTTATAATCTTGCTCTCAGTACAGGTGTATTTCCGAAGAAATGCAAATAGCAAAAGTTACTACAGTTTTTAAAGGTGGAGAAGTGAATAATTTATCAAATTATAGGCAATTACTATACTTCCCGTGTTTTCTAAATGCTTAGAAAAGATCATTTATGCCAGAATATTTGGGTTTGCGAATAAACACAACTTAATCAGTCCTACTCAAAGGGAGATCAACAGAACTTGCCCTTGTCATCCAAAAAGAAATCATTCTAAAAGCATTTGACGAAAAAAGTTTAATAGCTGGCATATATATTGATTTTTCCAAGGCATTCGACCGGCTAAATCACTTAACACTGACAAAAAAACTTGAAATATATGGAATTAGAGGAACACCACTTGAACTTATAACGTCCTATCTGCAACATAGAAAGCAATGTGTTTGCATCCAAGGCAATTTATCTCGGCACAAAGCAATTACCTCAGGTGTACCTCAAGGGAGCATTCTGGGACCACTGCTATTCAACTTTTACATAAATGACATTTCACAAACTGACCACGGAGCAAAATACATCACTTATGCGGATGATACAACCATTTTCTTTCGCAGCAATTCTTATGATACTCTTCAAAGTAGCATTAACATAGCTCTCGATGACTTACACAAGTGGAGCGTAATGAATTCGCTTGATATCAACACAGCCAAAACAAAAGCCGTTATCTTCACTCCCCGACAATCACCTGAACCACCCATTTTGAATCTTACTTTGGGAAACTCGCGCATAGAAATTGTTGATTCAGTAAAATCCCTTGGAGTATTTTTTCAAAAGAATCTATCTTGGGACATTCACATAAATCATATTGCTACGCAGGTAGCTAAGGTAGTAGGAATATTGGCGAAATTTGAATTCTACTTGCCAACAGCCGTCAAACTTCATATTTACAATGCACTATTTCTTTCTAATTTAAACTATTGCTGTTTAGTTTGGGGCACAACAATGCTAATGAACCTCAACCAGCTGTATATGTTACAAAAAAAAGTACTACGTCACATTGCGTGTGCTGAAAAAACTGCGCACACAAAACCCTTGTATATCAAATACCATATCACGTCAGTTCATAACTTGTACTCATTAAATCTAGCCAGAAAGTATAAACATGATACAGAAGGACTACTTCGTACATTATCCGAATTGACACCGATTACAAGGGCTTATGATACCCGTAATGATGATATCTGGAAAATGCCATTTTCACGCCTCATGTTAACACAACAAATGCTTCGTCATACACTTGCAAAACTGTTGAATGAACTGCATAAATGTGGTATTGACTTGAAAACAACTGGAAACCACGCAATCAAAGCGTTTTTTGTCACCAAAAATTAATCCATTTACTTTTTGTAAAGTATACAGCTTCTGTTCGATACACTTCCAAATTTTACTGTTTTTCTTTTCTTTTCACCTAAAAATTGTGTACAGGAAAGCTCATTTTGTTGTCATGATTTCGGAAGGATTTATCATTGTATAAATATAATATTGTATTGTATTTCTTGTAACTATTGTATTGTTCTGTGACATTAGCTTAAGTGTTATGTTCCATAAAAACTGTATATGTATTTTGCGCTCTCGCTGTATGCCCTGTAAAACGGGGGCTCGGGGCTTCTCAAGTGGATAGTTCCACTTTTTCTCGAGCCCTCGTGTTGCACAACACACAAACTTGTGGACGAAATAAAGTTTGATTTGATTTGATAGATGGCACGGTACAGGATGGGAGCTCCAGGGGCATCAGATGGAGACCGAAGTTGTGGGGACGTTACAGCACTCTCCACCACTTTGTAAAGGCGTTTACTGATGGCGGGATCGACGGCGACGATGCGCAGCGACGACAGTAACGACAGAGCGCAGACTCGCAGACTCTCACGAGCAAGAGCACGAGGGGCGTGCTCTCCGAGAAGAGGCGAAGAGGGCGATCCACTAGACGGCGCTCAAGAGGACGGCCCATTACACCGTTCTAATGCTTCTGTACAAACTATATTTATTCTATGGGGGGCCCTGAAATTCGTGTGTCTGCGTCAACTCCAGAACAGCGTGCCTGCCACGCACAGGCACGCTTTCATTATGTAAAATAGGTCAGCTGGGAGCGACACTTACGTTTTATGGTTCCCTGCACAGTTTTTGGGCCCCATACGTCGTTGGCGCATCCCTGAAATATGAAAAACATTGTAATCACTATTTCTGCCTTCTGTGGCTTTGAAGGCATGTCACAGCTAGACCTGTGCGCCGGTCCCAATATCGCCAGCTGCGGCGCGCCGGTGTTTCGACCGGCGCGCCGGATGGGAAAGACAGACAGGGCATTTCCGTTCCAGTTGAGAAATAATAGACGGCAGGCCTCGCACGCGCACGGGCTGATGTTATCGCATGCGCCCTCCGTGCGACGGAGATGACCAGCTTGTATCATATCTGCTTCAGCCGTGTTCCTCGCCAGTGCTCGCCAGCTTTTACTCGCCGGTAGAACATCCGATGCGCGGAGCGATGTTATCGATTTGGACTTTATACGGAACATGACGGCGACAGTGACACCTGTCTAGAGTGCCCATATAATTACTATCGCAATAAAAAAATGTCGTCTCGCCTTTTTTTTCTGGAGAGCTGCATTGCCTCCGCTGTAAAAAGTTCGTCCGTTGGAAGAATCAAATAATCCGGCGCCTTTTTGTTTGGTTTTGTTCTCGCCTTCACTACCCTTCTTACAGGCGATGTCTCCTCGCCACTTATTTTTTTATAAAACGCGCGTACAATATCAGCACTAAGCTTTGATCTGTTCTTCAAGCGCCTTGATGATGATATTAAAGCAGGCAAAACAGCATATAGCATAGCCAACTGTAGCACGTGCACGCTCGCTCCAAAGACACGTCTTCTTCCTCTTGTTCTTCGAGAGCCTTGTTGATGATAATGACGCAGACAAAACCACATATAGCATAGCAAACTGTAGCATGCGGCGCTCGCTCCACTCCGGCAGTGCGCTTCGATACTAGTAACATGAACGAAAAAGACAAGGCGGCGGAGCGAATGGCTCGCAAGGCAGCAACAGCGCGGCCTAGCTGCCAAGACCCAGCGGTGACAGCTCGCGAAGCCGCAGAGAGACGTCAGCGTCGTATGGACTCCGAGATACAAGCCCGCAAAGCCGAAGCAGCGCGGAAGCGGCGGCAGGCGCGGGATGCAGCGGCGAAGCGCTGAAAGCGGTCGCTACCTGAAGTTGGTGGCGCCGACGCGTGCTTCAAGCGCGATTTCGTCGACCACACGTTCGGCCACAGCTGCAAGTTCTGCGACAGTTTGTGGTTTGACAACAACCTGACCACAATCGCTACTAGAGCAACGTGTGACGTCTTTACATGACAGTAGGGTGTGTCCAGATAAGATCGAACACGAGGTCCCGGTCACCATTCCCGATTCTGATGAAATTTACTGTAGGTCTAGGCATTACACCCAGAACAATGGTTTCGCAGTTAGTTTTGCGAAAAAAAATTTTGTTCGCCTGAAAAAAAATATACAAATTTTGGCCGCAAAAAACGCTTTTCAGCCAATTTCGCGATTTCTGAATTTTGAGCACACCTAGGGAAAAAACAGTGCACTTCTTCGTCACAATATTTGTTCCCCTTAAAGAACAAGTGAAATACAATCTTATGAGTCTATTATTTTCCTTGCTTGTTGAAGCACTTTTGAAGAAAAAAATCACAAACTTGGCAACTCGCACAAAACACCTGAATTTCAGGAATTTATTGCTGCAAGCAAGTTAAAGTGAGGATGGTAAAAATCGGTACATATTAACTTTGATACTCTCGCTTTCTTCTAAAATAATTTGCGTGGTTTTATCGCGTTGCGTTTTACTCGATAAGTGGGCTGAAACGTAAGTAATTTACCGAAAAACGCCGAAATTTGAAAATGATTTTCTCAAAAAGGCCATTTTTAATTTTTTTTTAAATCCCTCTGATTGAAGTCAAGGACGTCATCTACCATTGTGCAGAAAAAAACGTTGCATTATGTTGGTTGCTAACAAGTTATAGTGCGTCAAATATGACCGTGTCAGCCTAGCGGCCGCGTCGTTCGTTATGGGCTGAAACTCGGATATAAGTTGCTAAAAATACTTGTACGTGACATAATCACAAATCAGCAGCTCCGCACCAACAAATGCGCAGCCCGGTGTCATGGTTCAGCAAGCTTTGTCTTGGGATCAGCCGCTTGACAAACCCGCAGCAGCGGCCGCTCGATGCTGCGGGCACTCACATTACATGAGTGCCGCTTCGACTACGGATGAGCTCCGCTTGTGCGCCAAACTACGCTCAGAGGACAAACGAGAGAAGGAATGCATCACTGTGAAAGTTAAAGGCCGTTAAGTGCCAACAAATGTCATAATATGCAACGAAAACTCTGCCGGCAATTTCCCAGTGAGCGCCTTCAATACAGCACGGATGTATTTTTTTTCCCTGCTGTTATGCCCGAAGCCGCATAATATCGTGATAAACGCTCGACTTGCGTTGAATATTCTTTCTGCGGACGCACAACAATACAGTATTCTAAAAGCGGTTCTTTAACGAAGTAAAGGACTTGGACACACTTAATTTCACAGCCGGCTGACACAAGTGTTCTGGCACGAGATGAACAACTGCAATTTGAGTTGTTCGACCATCGGCAGCACGTATGACAGCTTTCTTTAGATGTCAATGGCTTTCTTTTGTGTCATATGCTGCTCATAGAATGAACGTAATTATCTTTAGGCCATCAGAAGAGAGAAAGCAAAACATGAGCGCACTACTGCAGGCGCTCACTGGGAAATTGCCGGCAGAGTTTTCGTTGCATATTATGACATTTGTTGGCACTTAACAGCCTTTAACTTTCAGAGTGATGCATTCCTTCTCTCGTTTGTCCTCTGAGCGTAGTTTGGCGCGCAAGTGGAGCTCATCCGCATTCGAAGCGGCACTCATGTAATGTGAGTGCCCGCAGCATCGAGCGGCCGCTGCTGCGGGTTTGTCAAGCGGCTGATCCCAAGACAAAGCTTGCTGAACCATGACACCGGGCTGCGAATTTGTTGGTGTGGAGTTGCTGCTTTGTGATTATGTCACGTACAAGTATTTTTAGCAACTTATATCCGAGTTTCAGCCCATAACGAACGACGCGGCCGCTAGGCTGGCACGGTCATATTTGACGCACTATAACTTGTTAGCAACCAAAATAATGCAACGTTTTTTTCTGCACAATGGTAGATGACGTCCTTGACTTCAATCAGAGGGATTTAAAAAAAAATTAAAAATGGCCTTTTTGAGAAAATCATTTTCAAATTTCGGCGTTTTTGGTAAATCACTTACGTTTCAGCCCACTTATCGAGTAAAACGCAACGCGATAAAACCACGCAAATTATTTTACAAGAAAGCGAGAGTATCAAAGTTAATATGTACCGATTTTTATCATCCTCACTTTAACGTGCTTGCAGCAATAAATTTCTGAAATTCAGGTATTTTGTGCGATTTGCCAAGTTTGTGATTTTTTTCTTCAAAAGTGCTTCAATAAGCAAGGAAAATAATAGACTCATAAGATTGTATTTCACTTGTTCTTTAAGGGGAATAAATATTGTGACGAAGAAGTGCACCGTTTTTTCCCTAGGTGCGCTAAAATTTCTGAAATCGCGAAATTGGCGGAAATGCGCTTTTTGCGGCCAAAATTGGTATATTTTTTTTTCAGGCGAACAAAATTTTTTTTCGCAAAACTAGCTGCGAAACCATTCTTCTGGGTGTAATGCCTAGAGCTACAGTAAATTTCATCAGAATCGGGAATGGTGACCGGGACCTCGTGTTCGATCTTATCTGGACACACCCAGTAGCGAAATTGTACGGAGCATTCATTGTTTACCCAGTTATCACCGAGCCAGCTCCTCATTCATTAGTCACTTCGTGGATATGGCATGATTTTTTTTGGGGGGGGGAGCGAAGCACCTTGGGGTCTCGGCGTGTCGGCGGGCATCGTCGTCTGCTGTCGCGGCCTGCATCGTTGTGTCGTCTCCATTTGCGTGAGCGCAGGAGAGGGCGCCAGCGCCTCAGCGCTCGCCGTGTGCCGAGAGGCAGCGAACGGCGCGCGTTGACTATGAAAACGCTCTTTCTGCGATTGGCGCTGAACTACCAGCTTGCAAGGAACGAGAACGCGCCCTCGCCCGCGAGAGACAACGCTGACGCAGGCAGCCTCTGCTGGCGAGTTTCTTGATTGAAAAAAGCATGTAGGGAAGGGTGTTTCAGCTCCACTAACGTAAAATCTGCGCAGGGGCGAAGCAGGCAGTGTGCACCAGGGTTTCCCACGGCTAGATCACCTCTAATAGCCAATGAGAGCCAGAAGAAAGATAAGACACAAAGAACCGCAGTCCGCTTTTAGTTAACGTGCACGCTGCGAATCTTTACTGTTGAACTACGCACAAGAGAAATCTCCTACCGACGCTACATTGGATGTCAAGATTCAGTGCCTATATACACGGGGTGGCCGGTGAACGGTTGTGCAGCAGGAGCAGTCAATATTCTCAATCCAGAAACTCACTAGCAGACGCTGCCTGCGTCGGCGTTGCCTCTCGCAGGCGAGGGCACGTTCTCGTTCCTTACGAGTCGAGTGATAGAGACTAATTTTAATATTATCGTTTTCTAAATGTTATTTATATTGTTGAGGTCCGCTTAGTCACATTGTTCTCCTTTTTGCAACTGAAGCAGGCGAAAATAATGATTCAAAACACAACTGAATTGGAAACGAGTAAAGACCCTCGGAAATAGCGGATTCTTTTCACTCACAACTGAGGTAAATATTTTTACTACATTCAGTAACTCGTGCCACGAAGTGCTTAAGTGAATTTGAAAGAAAGGCATTAATACATGAGATCTGCTTACCACGAGAGTATCAGGCTTAATTAGGCGGAGACCGAATGAAAATATGTCTCCCTCTTTCACATTTGAAACCAAAACTTCCTTTGTTACAGAAGTATTATTGTTCTGAATACTGACAATGTTGTCTTCGTGATCCTTATTAATTTCGACTTTGCTGTAATAATAGTTGTTGCATATTAAATGCATCGCTGCGGTTCTAGAAAAGAAAGTAATATTATTTGAAACGTGTACCACGCAAGCTTGAATGGCGTGCTGTGCAACGTGGTGTTATGCGCGACGTACTTTCGAAGTAATCAACTTAGTGAAATGTTATTATGCAGATAAATAGCGTGTGCCACTCATTTCATTTAAGTGAAGCCGCCATAGCCGTACGGTCCAGATATTTAGTTGGTTGGTTGACTCAGTATATTAACGCGATAGCGTTAGAGAGCTCGTATCACAGAAATTCCGCCGTCGGCGTCGGTGCCGTTGGTTGTGAGCGAAAAATCATCATCTTGTCCGTGACCGAAAAATGGAAAAAGCTGCAAATAAAATAAATAATAAAAATGTTGGGTCCGAGTGAGAATCGATCCCAGGCCGTCTGCGTGGCAAGCAGGTGTTCTACCACACAGCCACGCCTCTGCTTGGAGCTCGACTGAAAGTAACTTTTATGCTTCCCAATAATACGCGTCCTGTATACAGGTGTCACAGTACGAGATGCAATATCGCAGTAATATTGCGTGGTACAAGCGTACATTACCATCGGGCGTCACACCACGTCAATATCATAATGACTTGCTGGTTTAAAGACAGCCACCCATTACAAAAGGCACACACACTACTGCGCGTATTCCCTTAATACCACGTAGTGTGTGCATCGCAACTTCGAAAAAGTTTCTCGCGCATAATTGCTCCTAGTTTAAAGCATGCTACCCATTACTAAGGCACACACCTTAGTGCGCGCATTCTGTTAAACACTCGTAGTGTTCGAAGAGCACACTAGGGGCAGGATATCGCTATCGCGTTCAACTCTTAAAGGTGAAGCTTAAGCGTCCCCCAATTGTTTTTTTCCATGTTACGGTTTCCTAGAAGTTGCGCTCTGGTGCTAAAACGCTAGCATGACATGTGATGATGCAAGAATTCACGAGAGACACTCTAAATATACAAGCGACTTGTATATTTTTACTAACCACTAGTGAAAAGCAATAAAATCAATGTAGCCATTACTCACAGTACTCTCATTACGTAATTTTGGCGAGAACAATGACGTGACAATAAAATATAACAAATGTATTTTACTTCGACAAAATTCTGCGAGATGCGGCCCTGCTCCTTTCATAAATCGAAAAGTTAGCGGCTTCTTCGGAAACGCGCACCCATCTTTTCTCGCTTCCCAGGAAATATTGGAAGGCCATGAATTGGTCTAGTTGGTGCTTCTTTACGATTTATTGCGCTTCATATAAGGAGACGGGAACGAGATGGGAACTACAGGACAGGTGGTGCACACCACTTCGCCTGTAGTCCTTGTCTCGTCTCTGTTTCGTAATACTGCCGCACGCGCTCCTATCTTTCTATATTTGACGCCCCTTACACGTGTTATTACTGCCTTGTGCAAGCTGCGCCAGAATGTCTGGGAAAGTCCCAGATTGTAGTAGATCATTTTGTTAAGATGTAACCACGGCGCGAATGGTCATGGTTATTCCAGAGCTTGCGCGATCGCCAGCGATAAGGCTCGAATGATGCCGCATGTGAAAATGCCGACGCGTCTTCCGCGGTTCAGTTTATCGACGGGCGACGCCCGGTTCGCCTCTAACAGTGTACAGCGTGTATTGCTGTAATATAAGTTTTCATTTCCCGGCCCCAAGTTCCGCTAAATGAAGAGTTTAATTTTGAACACGCCTGCTGGTGTCTTCGTCGACATCACGTCCACATGACATCTGGTGTAGGTGCTGCTTCATGATCCGGACGCCACCGCGGTGCGCTGACCCAAGCCCAAGCCGCGAAAAAGACGACGCTAAAGACAACCCGGATCGTCGAACTAGCCGCCGGCAGAAAGAACTACACCCAGAGTACGGGCTCCTTCCCGAGAACACCAGGCAGCCCAAGACCGTCACATCGACCGCCGAGACGATGACAGTCCCCCTGCCGCCTACAACGGTCGTGATGCAACAGCCAAGGGAGCCACCGACTTTCCGTGGATCGTCGTTTGGAGACCCGGAGAGCTGGCTGGAGATGTGCGAGCGAGTCACCACCTTCAACCACTGGGACTCTGAAGAGAAGCTGCGCCACGTCTACTTCTACTTAGAAGACGCCGCGAAGACGTGGTTCGACAACCGTGAATGGAGCATTCAAACCTGGGACCTCTTTCGGACGACTTTCCTTAATACCTTCACGAGCATCGTCCGCAAGGAAAAGGCCGCTGCTTTGCTGGAGACAAGAGCGCATCTACCTAATGAGGCCGTCACCGGAAGAGATGGCGCGACTTTTCGGCCTGGCCGATGCTGCCATGCCTGAGGAAAAAAAAGCTCCGCTTCCTTATGCAGGGAGTGAAACAAGACCTCTTTGCAGGTTTGGTGCGGATCCCACCGAAAACAGTCACCGAATTCCTAAAGGAGGCTACAACAAATAAAAAATCCCTCGAGATGCGGACGAAGCAATACAACCGCTCAACTCTGTCGACAGGCTACACCGAAGCGCATTCGCTAGGCACTGACGACCTACGGGGAACCATCAGAACGATAGTGCGGGAGGAGCTGCGCAAGCTGTTAACTTCGTCGCAACCTCAGGTGGATTCGACAGCCGAGATCGTTCGTGAAGAACTTCAGCATTCGCTGGGAGTTGCTGCACCGCCGGAACCTGAGCCGGAAGCCATGAGCTACTATGCAGCTGCCGCCCGACTCAACGACCCCCCCCCCCCGCGCGCCCCCTCCGCGCCCACGTCAAGACGCCGCACCGCCGCAGCTGTTCCGCCGGCAGACACCGCCGCCACCACCACCGACGCCTACCGCCCCCTGGCAGGACAACGTTGTGCCCCCCGAAAGACCGACGTTTGGCGTGCCCCTGACAACCAACCGCTGTGCTATCACTTCGGGGAAGCCGGCCACACCTTCCACCGCTGCCAGTACCGCCAGACGGGACTACGTGGCTTCGCCGTCAACGCACCGCCTGCACAGCGTGGTGAGCTGCCACGCGACATCGCCGACTACGTGGCCACCACAGAATGGGCACCTCGACGTACGTCGCGTTCGATGTCGCCTGGACGCTACCGGTCCCCTCAGCGACGACAGCAGTACAGCGGCCCTAACCGGGGCCGTTCCGCGAAGCCATAACCGGAATACTAATGGCAGCAACCGACGAACTGCCGAAGATCCTCTGCCGACGACGTCGACGCCGCGACAAAACCTTCGGAACACGACACGAACCAGACAGACTCCAGACGACGAAACCTTGCGCACCGAAGACCTGACGATGCGACAGGGAACCAGCGGAACAAACCGACGCAGCCGTGATGCGACAACACGACCCAACCGCAACGCTAAGCGACGAACTAGTGACCTCGACGTTCTGATCGACGGGCACAACGTGGCCGCTCACGTCGACACGGGAGCCGACTATTCTGTCATCAGTGGGCCGTTCGCCGCAATGTTGAAAAAGTTAGGGCTGCTTGGGAAGGCCCCGAAATCCGTACCGCTAGAGGCCATCTAATAACGCCGTCTGGAGTCTGCACAGCAAGTGTCACCACCAATAATCGCACTTATCCTGCGAGTTTCGTAATCTTGCAACATTGCTCCAGTGTTGCCATACTTGGCATAGACTTCCTAAACCATCACGGTGCCGGTGCCGACCTAAGAAACAAGTTGATAACTCTATTGTCGGAGAAAGTGACACCGCCGGATACGAAACCATGTCAACATGCCGAGAACGTGCTCGAGGATCAAGTTACCATTCAGCCTAGATCCAGCGGCATAATTTCCGTCGGCACCGTAAAGGCCGAAGACATCGAATGTGTCATTGAGAGCGATCAGCGTTTGCTGCTAGACCGTGACATTTCCCTCGCCTGAGGCACAGCTCGGCTGCATGACAGAAAAGGAAGCGTCAGGGTAACGAACTTCAGCCAAGAATACAGGCACCTGAGCAGGGGCACGACGATTGCGTACATAGACGAAATCTTGGCTGTCAGCGATGCGTTTGCCTTTTCAGATTCTCACGAAGCTACAACGACGACCTCAATGCCTCAGCCATCCTTCGACGTAAACCCAAACCTTCCCGATTGCCAACAGCAACAGCTCCGACGCCTTCTGCAGGAATATGAGGACTGTTTCTCGTGGTCATCGCGGGTCCGGCAAACACCTCTTGCTAAACACCGTATTATAACGGAAGAAAATGCTCGGCCATTCCGTCAGAGTCTACCGGGTTTCGACGCGAGAACGGAAGGCCGCTAAGAAACAAGTCGACGAAATGCTACGTGACCACATCATCCAGCCCTCCAAGAGTCCTTGGGCTTCTCCCGTAGTGTTAGGGAGAAAGAAGGATGGAACCCTACGTTTCTGCGTCGATTATCGTCGCCTGAACAAAATCACGAACAAGGACGTGTACCCTCTTCCACGGATAGACGACGCCCTCGATCGACTCCACAACGCGAAATACTTTTGGTCGATGGACCTCAAGACCGGCGACTGACAAATCGAAGTCGACGAGAGAGACCGAGAAAAGACTGCCTTTATAACACCGGACGGCCTGTTCGAGTTCAACGTCACGCCCTTTGGTCTTTCATCAGCACCTGCGACTTTCCAACGTTTTATGGACGCAGTGCTGGCGGGCTTGAAATGGCAGACGTGCTCGACGACGTCGTTGTGCTTGCCACAAGCTTCGACGAACAGCTCCGGCGCCCTGAAGCTGTATTCAAGCGACAAAGACCTCCGGGCTCACCTTGAAGCATGAAAAGTGCGGCTTCGCGTACGAGGAGCTCTTGTTTATGGGTCACGTGATCAGCGGGGATGGTGCTTCCCCGGACCCGCGGGAAAGAGCTGCCATCACTACCTTCCCGCCGCCCACCGACAAGAAGGCCGTACGCCGATTTCTCGGCTTGTGCGCCTATTACGGTCGCTTCGTAAAGGAATTTTCACGGATCGCCGAGCCACTTACTCACCTGACGAAGACCGACGTGGAATTCAAGTGGGGAACGGCGCAAGTCGAGGCATTTCAAGAACCGAAACGACGCATGCAGACGCCTCCAATACACGCGCATTTCGATGAATAGGCTGATACGGAAATCTACACCGACGCAAGCAGCGTAGGACTCGGCGCCGTCCTTGTGCTGAGGACTGATGGACTGGAAAGGTTTATTAGCTATGCTAGCCGGTCGCTGTCCAAGGCGGAAGCCAACTATTCCACAAATAAAAGGAGTACCTTGCCATCATCTGGGCTGCATCCAGGTTTCGCCCCTACATCAAAGTTGTGACCCTTCAAACTTATGAGCGACCACCACGCATTGTGTTGGCTAGCTAACTTGAAAGGCCCTTCAAGTGGCCTCGCACCGTGGAGCCTAAGACTTAGAAAATCGACATAACCGTGGTGTTCAAGTCCGGAAGAGAACACGCTGACGCTGATACCTGTCTAGCGCCCCCGTCGACCCACTGCCGCAGGACGACCTGGAGGATGATTGCTTCTTGGGAACCATAAGTGCCGACGACTTTGCCGAACGACAGCGAGCGGACCCAGAACTCAGGGGTCCTGTGGAATACCTCGAGGGCAGGACCACCGCTATTTCGAAGGTATTCAAGCAAGGACTGGCGTCGTTTTTCTTGCGAGATGGCGTTCTTCTGAAGAACTCGCCACTTCGAGCCAACTACCTTCTCGTGGTGCCGTGAGCATTACGACCAGAAGTCCTCCAGGCCCTACACGATGATCCGACGGCTGGACACTTCGGTATTTCCCGCACGCTCGCAAGAATACAAGAAAGATACTATTGGCCGCGCATTGCCGCCAACGTCGCTCGCTGCGTAAGGACATGCCGAGGCTGTCAGCAACGCAAGACACCGCCGACAAGACCAGCAGGGTTTCTTCAGCCAATCGAACCTCCTTGCCGACCATTCTAGCAAATCGGGATGGGCCTACTGGGGCCGTTCCCAACGTCGACTTCCGGAAATAAATGAATCGTCGTAGCTACTGACTACCTCACGCGCTATGCCGAAACAAGGGCCCTGCCCAAAGGCAGTGCCGCCGAGGAAGCCAAGTTTTTCATGGAGAGCATGGTCCTTCGTCACGGCGCCCCATAGGTACTTATCACCGACAGAGGTACGGCCTTTACTGCTGACTTAACTCAGGCGATCTTGAGGTACAGCCAGACAAGCCACCGCCGGACCACCGCCTACCACCCGCAGACCAATGGCCTCACCGAGCGTCTAAACAAGACCATCGCCGACATGCTGGCCATGTACGTCGACGTCGAGCACAATACGTGGGTTGCCATCCTTCCGTACGAGACCTTCGCATAAAACACGCCAGTACAAGAAACGACGCAGCTATCGCCATACAAGTTGGTGTTCGGAAGGAGCCCGACAACGACGCTCGACGCAATACTGCCACCTAGCACCGACGAAGACAATCTCGACGTCACCAGTGATCTGCAACGCGCCGAAGAATCTCGATACAGTGTACTAGAAGGGGGCAGTGGAACGAACGAAGCGGCCGCGCCGCATCTCGGGTGATGCTCCGACGGGCGACCGTAGCGGCGGCGCTGTAGTCACTTTGTACTGAAGCTGTGGAGAGCGTCTGCATTTGGCGCGCGCTCGTCGCAGCCTACGAAGGCGTGTAATTGCGCGTTTTGAGCGCGTTTATTGCAATACTGAGCTTCAATCGGTGTCTCAACGCCTGCTACGCGTCATGGTGCATGAGTGAATATGCAGGTGTGCCAAAACTGCGCCGAGATATTTCCTGTTCTTGGAGCCTGCCGACCCCCAAAGAAGGTGACAATCGGATTTTGCGCACATGCATCTAGCTGCTCACTGATTGCTGTGCGGTTTGCAAGCAGCACTTCGAGCCGCGCTACACTATAAGTGACTACGAACACTGACTACGAAGAACTAACGAACCAGCGACGAAAGCCTACAATTCTTCTGCCGGCAGTCTGTATACGATATATCCAGAGCATTGATCTCTGTATGAGCTCGAATGCGCTCGACTGTTTCATGAGTATAACCGGAGTACAAAGGACTCTATCGCAACATTTATATTAGTGACGGCTGAGTTCTGCCAGTTTTGCACTGTTTCTTAAATGCTGAAAGGCTATCTTGTTTTAACAGCATGCTTCCGTGATTACGATACATCGGTTATGCGACCTCTGAGGGCTTAACATACCCCAGACAACACTCGACGTCCTGAGGTCGTCCTCAAATGGTACAATCGTCCTCGCACATTTCTCGATGTCCTTGGTACGTATTGAGTACGACACGAGCTGGTTTGACCCGGAAACGTCTTTGCGAGTGCTTTCTGAGGACAACAAGTTGTCCTGAAAAAGTTCTTCCAGATACCTTTTGGGGATGACAAAAGCAATATCGAGAGCGCGCTAACAAGTTGTCCTGAAAAGGTTCTTCCAGGGACCTTTTGGGGATGACAAATGCAACGCATGCACTGAGCGCTTACATATGATTCCTCGCGTCCTTTTCACGCTAAGTAGATGCATATCATATATGAAAATTTTCTCAGCACGGTTGTTTCACACAGTCATGGCATATTTTCGCCTCGTTGCTTCTCTTTTGGTTGAAAAGCTTCAAATTATGCCTTTCGCTTTCTGAAACACAAGTAATTAATCATCTTGGGTATCGAAGCTGATATTGCGAAATGGTCATTTAAAATAGTATGTTCTTAAAAGTGGCAGCCATATATTAGTGAATATCCGCCGCTGTAGCGTGTAATAACAAACTAGCCGCTGGCAACCATTGACCATGCGTTGCCGTTCTGGATAGTCAAGTAGCCAAACCAGCCAAGCCATTCCAAGTCAACGGACTGTCAAGATGGGATCTTGCACTGAGGAGTGGGATCTTGCAATGAAGGTTAGTGCAAGCCGCATATTTGTTGTTTGTGTGTACAGTACAGTGTAGGGTACAGTTAACAAAAGTGAGATATCTAAAAGTGCAAATCGTAGACGTCGACGGGAGGTCAATCGCCGTGTTGATGGGTGCTTCACGTTACTCAACGCTCTGACTGATGCTCCAATGAATGGATCGGCATCAGTCGAACAAATTGCGGTGAATTGTGCTTCGGAAAGCCCCAATGTGAATAACGGGGAATCGACGTCTGCGTCTAACACATGGCCCGACCTCGGGCAAGTTAACTCGATGCCCGTGTCGAGTGCACTGGTGGGCTGTCAGAGCGGAGCCTCTAACACTAATGAGTCCACTGTGCACGATACACGTGGTGACGAGGACATTGTGCCAGACTTCCAAGGAAGTTTACAAACGTGGGCCATTGAGTCGCAGTCGTCGCATGCTGCGGTGACATCACATGAGACTGTCATGAAATGTAGCATTGTTCTACACGGGACAGCATCTGGTTCCTTTTGCATGTATTATTCATTTCATTAAAATCGTAACTGCCTTTATTTGACGTCGTTCTCTTTTTTTTTTTTTTTTTTTTTTGCAGGAGTAGCCCGGTACAGTAAAACATCTTTGCAAATTTGCGTTGAATGCCTTAATATTGCTTTTTTTTTCAGACACTGCCTCTGACTACTCGGACTCGGATGCCTGAGAAAGCGGTCCTCATAACCAGTCGGGACTAATTACTGTTTAAATAAATGAATTTCAGTCAACAAGCTTTTTTTTTTGTCATATAGTCAAGCACTTATTGTCACCTCTCCGTTTCTTGACGCAATATACATACACAAGACCTTACAGAGGTGTTTTTCCTTTAATGTATGTAAATACCTTAAAAAGAAATAAATCATATGTAGTAATACAAAATATCACAACCTACGGTACCGAACCGGCTGCACAATGGTTGTTCTGAAAACATACTAAAAAAGTCCTGAAGTGTTGTTTTGAGGACGTCCTGAGGTTGTTATGAGTACGGACAACAGGACTGGATTAGTGCCATTCTAGTACCATAACAGGACGTCCTGAGCAACGTTACTAGAACAAACTCAGTTTCAGAGCTCCGTATCTCCGCCAGCGGAGGAGGGTGGTCCGAACGGCGGTCGCGAGAACTAGCGGCGCTGCAGTTCCGTCTTGCGCCACTATCGGCGGGTCGTCTGCTGCCACGGCATAACGCTGCGGTCCGCCGCGCAGTTGCTCGCGGCAACTTTCTTATTGTACTAGTTAGGTGGATATGCATAATGTCGTCTGTATGCATTGTCCCGCGTGCGTTGTTCATTGATTGGCTAAGAATTGATGTTCGGTCTATATTGCCACGCCCACTTCTTGTTTTATTTTGATGTATTCGGGTTTGACCAGCAAGGAGGGTTATCAACGCTCGACGCTGTCCGCGAAGCAGTGTTCGAGAAGCTTCGCGATTGTAATAGACCGTTTTGGAAAGATTACGCGCTGCACGCGAATGTTCCCGCTTTGCCGACAGATTACGCCGCTATCAGCGATATCGCTGGAAAGTTCGATAGCGCCTGTATAAAAGCCGACGCGCTTGACCGCTTGTCAGTTGATCGACGGTCGACGCTCTGTTCGCCGCTATCAGTGTATTGCTGTAGTTTGACTTTCAGTTTCCCGGCCACAAGTTCGGCCAAATAAAGAGTTTCATCTCGGACCTGCTGATTGCTGCCTTCGTCGACGTCACGACACTGTGACAATATTTGAGCTGTCTACATTGCGCTTAACTTCCAAGCATAGGAGTTTCTAAGCGAATGAGGGTTTTCAGAGTAATTTTTATAACTACCACCACAATTTTAGCCGCTGCCGTCTTATCTAGACCAAGAACAACCCAACACGTTTGTAAAAGCCTTTATAGTGCAGAAAGAAGCGTACTTACTCGAGATACAAAAACGTTCTCGAAAAACAGTACTCATGTTTCTACAATTTATTGAAAAAAACTTTCTCGAAAAACATCACCAATGCCTTGCAATGCTTACAAGACACGTTTTCGCGACGGTTAAAGGGATACTGACCCAAAATCGGAAAATTTTACGAGAACTCGGTCAATAAAATCTCAGTGTGCTATTACATCGAATAGATGTCGTCTCTGAGCAGTTATTTCAGCGGATAGTTGTATTTTCGGTGTCTCATCTTTCTACGTCGCATCCTTCTACGGTGCCTTAAACAATTCGAACAGATCGGCCGTGATTTGAGGACCGAGCAATTATTCGCGCGTACTCTGTCGCTAGAAGAGTCGTCAGTATTCAACTTCAGTTTTTCAACTTCACCGAGCACCATGCCCGCAGCACTTTACACTGCACGACAGCCGTTTGCGTTTCGTGCTGTAGCCGTTCACTACGCAGTTAAACTGCTTGTCAACTACAATTATCTTTTGCACAAGTAAGTATCCGTTCCCGAAGCAAAGTGTGGGATTGGGCTAGTTGGTATTTCATTATTAAACTGCTCAGCGCAAAAAATTTGACACGGTACACATAGAAAAGACGAGGACCAGCGCTGGTCCTCGTCTTTTCTATGTGTACCGTGTCAAATTTTTGCGCTGAGCAGCCCGTTCCCAAGCCGGCGAGTGTAAAATATTCCGCACATCTTGTTGAATACCTCGTCGAAAAATCTCTCGAAAATCCACTGCTTTGAAGGCATAGCGACAGCTGATAACTGATCGAATGTTAGTGTGATGCAACTCAGTCTTGGTAGCGTATAGGTAATCGCCTGCCTTTGGTTTTGCTGTTCTATTTCTGGCGGCTCCTCCAAATTGGGCACTGGGCTTTCGCGGGACGCCGTGCGTTTTGAGGGGGGGGGGGTTGCGCCTAAACACCGAACATTTTGGCTTTGAAATGTGGGGTGGAAGTGCTGGGAACAAGCGCGGCACGGCACCTGGCGCGAGTTCCCACTTTCCACGTGGGATCAAAACTTCTTGTCCCGCAACGACACGACGATAGTGCTTTACAATGTCGTCACTCTCAAAATGAACGTCACAGACCTTGCATTTCGCAGTAAGCTTTCTATCTTTGCGATGCAAAGCTTGAATGGCATAGGGTCTTTTGCAGGTCCGAAGAAGTGTCGTGAAGCGGAGTCGTCGTTGCGGTAGCCGCTCTTGCAGCCCGGCGCAAAGCAAGTCGGCATACCGCACTGTGAATCTGTTCGACCTCGTTACGCTTCGTACATCATGCACGTGTCTTCGTGCAAGACGCTAAGCCTGGCCAAGAACAGTCGCAAAAATGACGCGCTAACAAAGCGCAGACGACGCTGTAACCCACGTGCGCTCGTACATCGGCGGCGCCGATCACAACAAGCGCCGGCCGCGGGAACTAGACGTGACTGCAGCGCCACTAGTTCTCACGACCGCCACGCGGACCGCCTCTCCAGCGGAGCTTTTAAACTGAGTTTGTTCTAGTAACGTTGGTCCTGAGGGCATCATAATGTCCTCAAGGTGGCATACTGAGGATGTCCTGAGGTTGTTATTGTGTTGTCTGGGACCAGGAAGGCGAGCCAGGAAGCCGAGCCGAAGGCGCGTGTTCACCTCCAAGGAACAAACTTCATGCATCAGGGCTTACCTCAAGCGTATTCAAATTCGCAAATGTAAATATAGCCCGTCGGTTATTCTGCCTAAATTCATTACAGCCAGTTCTCATTTTCAATGGACACCTTATATTGCACTTGTCCTGATCTATCGATGCCATTAGAAAAACTTCTTTTTGACAACGTTTTGTATTATAATTTCATTGCTTTATCTGTAAAGTGTCAAAAGTGAAGCCAGGAGGGGCGGTGGCAGGCACGTAGGCAAGGGGGGGGGGGGCGGGGGGCCCGCCCCCCCCCCCGAAATTCGTCCAGCCTCTTATATTCCTGGGCAACTTTTTTTTTCTTTTTACCATGTAAAGAAATTTCTTTCGAATAATTAGGCCTTGGCCCCCCCCCCCCCCGAAAAAAAATCCTGGCTACGTGCCTGGGCGGTGGTGCTCTATGCTTTGCGAGATTATGTTCATATATATATATATATATATATATATATATATATATATATATATATATTATATATATATATATATATATATATATATATATATATATATATATATATATATATATATATATATATATATATATATATATATATTTACACGCACAAATACGGATAGAAGTATCCCCTCCCCAACCGGCGCCTAGCAATTAATAACAATATCCGTGCAAGGCACCTGAGGACGACCGTTACTTGTACCGGTCGAGTTAACTTTGCGTTCCAATACCTTTGAGCCCTCGTAATGTCTAAGTCATATTTACAACGCATTTGTTAAGATTCGCCAACGCGCGGTAAATGATCGGTGTGAGCTGCTCTAATTCCATTAGAGCAGCTCAGTTACTCTCAATAAACTAGACGCCGAATCACCACCAAAGAAAGCATTAGGGCAGAAGAAATCAGAATAAGAAACGCCCTTTTTGTTTCCTCTGTCTCTTTCTTCTGGCGGTCGTTCGGCGTCTAGTTAATTGAGAGTAATTGTTCTAAATAGCCCAGCAATAAGTTCGGCTCAATTACACTGAGATCGTGAATATTCACGGTCGGTGTCAGCCCGTTTTCATTTTTATATTTTGCGTACTTTCCAGCAGTCACTTCGGCTACAACTGATTTGCAGTATCTCTCAAAGGCATATATGAAGCAAGCATCCATTAAAAGCTTTGAAGTTTTGTCCATCAAGGCTTACGACGACAATTCCTACGCTTAATAATGATAGACACGCAACAAAAGCCACATCAGTGCCGATTAGCCGGGCGCCGCCGATGCGTCCAGCAGTTCTAGCGGCCCGTTCTAGCGCGCCGCGCCGCGCGCCTTCAGTACCGAGCGACTGCAGCGCCGCCGCTACGGTCGACGCGGAAGGCATCAGGCGGCGAGGCGCGTTCACGCCACTCAACAGTTCTAGTACACTCTAATCTCGACAGCTCGCTCGCCTACGCATCAAGAGCCAGCAGAGGACAGACAGCCGTCACTATTGGCCGCGAGGAGTTACGTAGTCGTCCTCTATCGGACGCGCCTCGATTGCGTGCTAGGTAGGATACCGCCGGTGCGCTCCCCATAGGTTTTGCTGTCGGCGCTCTACAAAAACACCTCGCGGAAGCCCTCCAGGGCATTTCTGTAAGTACATTGAAAAGGCACTGTGTTATTTACTCTCAAAATAATCATTTTCGACGAACTGAAAGCACAAGATAGTCTACAGTCGCTGTCTCTTTGCAGAAAACCGAGCACCCGCTTCACGCGGTCACCGCGTTGGAGACCCCTGAACCGGCCTCTTGCGTGAAAGGTAGTCACTCGCTGAGTGCAAACTATGTGAAATATCTCGTTAGAGTAGACTGACCGTATAACCAAACGGAGCATAACAGAAAGAAGCCTCAAGTCAGCGATCGCACGGGTTCGTGACGACTAACGGTGCCTCTGCATGTATGAGCGTCTGCATGTATGTTCGTAGTGATGGTTTTGCTTTTGCTACGAGCGCGTTTTGGCACCGCGCTGTGAACTTTAGGCCGCAAAATGTGAGACTTTGTGAGTACACAAACAACTACTGTTGCGCGGACGCTAGCAGAGCAGTTCAAAAACAATTTCGTTACAACCACGGCTTCGGTGCGCATGACAACTGTGTGGTGTGCCGTCCCGACGATTCAGTGTTTTTTTTTTCAGTCTAAATTCGTGCATGTTTTAATGTCATTTGACAAGTTGTCTCGTACTGCGTATCGATCGGTCTTCTCAGCGGGCAAATGCCGCTGCTTCTGTTTCTTTATTCAGTGCATTCGTTTCGTTTCAAAACGTGAGCAAATGCGACGCCTTTTTTAATGCTCCTTAATTATCGATCCCTTTGCATTCCAGTGAACTTGCCGCTCTCTGTCATCAACAAATTCATAGACCAAAGCTTCACCACTTCGAGATTGCTGGTGGAAGGAGAAGCAGTCTACGAGACCGAGCATGTAGTAGCATGCAACGCCAAGGAAAAGAAGAAAATACAGTAACGTTTCCCGGACTTGTTCTGCAAATATCGGCTGTGAACTAGGATCCACATGAACTTGAAATAGCGGTGCATTAAATAGAAGTTATTGCAGCAACCAGCATCCGCAAAACAGGATAGTAATTATTTAGCGAGTACCCCAGCAATCTTGGCAGCAGTGTCGTGTCTAACGCCAACAGGGTGGCATCTTTGCCACGTAAGTAAATGAGGCTCCAAGAAAATACATGGGGTTGGAGAGGCCCAACGTGAGTTTGATAGTGGCACAAATAAATTTGGGCTTTTTAGCACATTGTGTTTGCGTCAGGGGAACGCAAGCTCGACTGAAAAAATGTTATTGCCAACATAAATGCAGCGCACAGCCGCCGCATTTGACTCCGCTAGTCCACCAGCAAACGTCGCGTAGCTTATGAAGGCGAAAGCCTTAGATGCCTCTTCAAACGGGAGGGAAGATTGACCGTCGGCGGCGTCAAGACGAGTGACGCAAAAAATAATCGTCACGTGATGACGTCACCATATGACGTCATCATGACGTCACATATCTCCTAAATTTGTAACTACAATATGACATCACCATGGCGTGACATAACGTGATGTCACATGATGACGTATTCTCACGACATGGTCCCTTTGCATTGCCTCTAAAGTGGTTGCTTGGGCGAGTTGGTACGACATATTGGAGGGAAACAGCGCGAAAGACGAAGGACCAGGCAGAGAAGGACACAAACAACAGCGCTGTCCTTCTCTCTGCCTGGTCCTTCGTCTTTCGCGCTGTTTCCCTCCAATTCGCATTGCCTCCATGATCGGTGTCCCGATCACGGAGGCAATGCAAAACTTATGTAGCTTATGAAGCAATGCAAAACTTACGTAGCTTATGAAGGCGAAAGCCCAAGATGCCTCATCAAATGGGAAGATTGCCCGTCGGCGTCCCGCGTCGGCGGCGTCAACACGATTGATGCCAAAATAACTGTCACGTGATGGTGTCATCATATGACGTCACAGATCGCCAAAATATGTAGCGTCATTATGACGTCACATAACGACTTCACATGAGGACGGATTCACACGTCATGGTCGCTTTGCATTGCCTCCGAGATCGGTCACGGAGACTGTGCAAAACCGCGTTGGTGCAGAACGCTTTTGGAGGGGGGCGCTGGAGAATCAGTACAACTACTGGCAAGAAGAAGATGCCTTTCGTCTTCGAGTAACCTTTGGCGAATGCATAAGGGACCCTGTGCGTTTTTTAATTCAACGTATCTAAAGAATGACTTGCGCATCTGCAGGCGATTTTGTGGACGCTGAGCACGGTGCCGACGATCAATAGGTCGCACAGGAGGGCTCTGAGATGGTATCGCACGTGGTAAAAGGTAGCGCCTTTTCCATCCTGCGGCAGCATCATTTGCCGGCGGGAAGCGCGCGCGAGCCATCGTCTCAGTGCGCGCTGTCTGCTACTGACCGAACATCGCAGGCCCGACGCAGTAACGAAAGTCTTCGTCGCGGAAGTGCTTGTTGCACACAAGACTCGTAGCCGATGGCTACTTGCCGGTTCTTAGCTTTGCAACCCATGCTTCACGCAGTTTCTTGTCCTGCGGTTACCGGTGCAGGCTGACACTGGGCTCCGTTGCGTAAGCGTGGCACTGCGGCACCGAGCGGTAGAGCCCCACGTTCGTCGCCTTCGGAGGCAGCCACTCAATTACAATGGTTTCAATTGAGTAGAAAATGAGAGAAAACTTCCGAATTTGAACAGACCGCAGCGCATGTGGGACTTGAAACTCGTTTTTAAAGCACGCGGCAGTGCTCCACAAGCAGCCGACGCGGCCGCTGAGACCACGTGATCCTGCCAAGCACGTCACGCCGACGGTGGCGCCGGCGTTTCCAGTGGTGAGCCTCGAGGCCAATAGCCTTCGACGACGCCACATGGAGTATCTAAAGCCCCTATACTTTGTAAAAGTACCGCCATCTGCTCTCCCCTCCGCCGTCTCCTCTCCTGCGCGTCTTTCGCGTGCGACGGCGGCGCCCCCACCAACGCTCCACATGGACGCGTGAAGCTTTCAGGACGGTTGCGCGCTGGCGCTGCCACTTTAGCCACACCCTTTCTAGTCCAGCGGTGGCCGCGTGCCATGTCTCGCATACGACTGTGTGCAATGATTCTCTTTATTTCTGCCTTCATTTTCTCAGTTGGTGTGGGCGTGCGCACCATCTGATTTCCTTATTGCGCGCCAGAAGAGCTGCTGCACGCCATGTACAATTTGTAGCCAATTGCACGTCCCTTACGGTTCTTTTCGGAGCGTAGCGTTTCCCTTTGTATCTGGCGCGGATATCGGTAACTGGGTTTACTTAAGAAAGGCTGAGATAAAATTCTGTAAACACGACGCGCTATTTATTGCATCGTTAAGAAATATGGAATATAAACTATCTCTATCGTGCGTATGAACTATCTCTCTCATATATAACTGCAGCAATGCCTGCAATTCCCATGAAGGTGCTCGATCAAAACTTCATGACAATTCACATATGTTACTTCTTGACTCATTTGTTCAGAATAAGTGGCTCAAACTCATTTTTTTTCAAAGTGATCCTAGATAAAAAGAACAAGTTAGGTCGAAATCTTATTAAGCAGCTAAACACCATAAGCGTCGGAGAACGTTCTAAACATTATTAAGATAAGCGCATGGATGCACTTTAATTGAAAATTTAATACTTTGATCTACTGCGCGTCAAGAGCTGTATCTGCTACAACTACCGCAGCGGTTTGAAACCTATGCGCCAAATGTGCGACGCGATAATTCATGATGACACGCCGGGCGATGAGCCGCGGTCCGCTGAACTAAAGCCCCGCTCATGTTCCGAATTTGGAGAAAGTTCTGACTGACACCCAGAAGTAGTTCGCCAAATTAGACAATATGATGAAGGAGTTGCACATAAATGCACGGCTTTTCGATAAATTCTGCGCGCTAGGTTCTTTTTTTTCTGCTATCGCACTTTCATTCCGACGTTCGCTCCGTCTTCGCCCTTTCATCCGCACATCACAAGGAAAGGTTAGTATACTCGCGGACAACTTTTCTTGGCAATGAAGGGAAGGCTAGAAAGCCGAACTACGCGTGTGCTACCGTTGAAGATTATAGTCCCACAATTGCGTCCGTGTTTTCTGCGTGAGAATAAAAACAACAACATTGCTTTATTTTCTACGGCCTGCTGTTTGAAGAGCGGGTCACCGCGCACCAAGGAGATATTTATATTTGTTTTGATTTATGCAGTGTCATTTCGCGTTGTTGCACCTGTCAAAACGTCGCACCTTTTACGTGCACCTCACAGTCAACATGGCGCCTTCGTCTTCAGGTGAGCGCTCGTCACCCTACAGCTTTCCCGACGACTCGCCGAGGGAGCTTGTCACGAATTTCACTAACAAATGGCTGTGTAAGCCTGTGACGGCCGCTCGAATAATGAAATGGCCGTCACAGGAGGTATGGAAGGTTCGCAAACCAAAACTAAATTCGGAACGCGCGCCGAACCGGACTACTTCGCGGAGCAGTACATGTGCAGTAGCTACGCCCCCGTAGCATTCCCTTCATTGCCAAGAAAAGTTGTCCGCGAGTATAGAATGTGTGGAACACAACCTAGTGTTGCAGTGCACGACACTCGTTCTTTCAGGGTTAATAATATGTGGGGTTTTACGTGCCAAAACCACGGTATCATTATTAGGCACGCCGTAGTTGAGGGCTCCGGAAATTTCGACCATCTGGTGTTCAAGACAGTCACTTGCTCGAGCAAGTGACTGTCTTGGTGCATGACAAATTACGCAAAATTTCGCGTGACATTGAGTAAGTAATACACCACATATGTCACACGGCAAAGCAAGACGCCTGTCAAGAGTTAAAACGCACGAGCACATACCTCACAAAGCCTCGCCGATCTCGGCTCGAAGTTTCCTCGACCAATTCTCTGGAGCCCGACTTTGCGACGACTTGCACTCTCTTTTCCGTGCGGAATGGCAAAAAACGTTTTTCCTTGGGTGTCACGGTTATGGCAGCCAAACGCACAGCAACACGGCATCACGACAAAACGAGCGAGACGCACACGTGCACTTTACACTTCGTGCACTTTACATGGGGCGAACACACAGCACATGGCACGTTGGAGCGTTCGACATGGAGCCGAGAGGCGAAGGAGACAAAATACCGAGAAAGAGGGCGCGCGCTACCACGTGACCGCAGCCACCCTATCAGAGGCGTGGAGAGGAGCAAGCGGCGTAGATCAAGAGAAAGCTGTACTTTTCCGAAGGTATAGGGGTTTTACGAGTACCAACCCGGTGACCGCGTGTGGGTCTGGACGCCGATACGTCGACGGAGACTTAGCGAGAAGCTTCTTCGACGACACTTCGGGCCATACAAGGTGCTCCGACGTCTAGGCGCCCTACACTACGAGGACATCCCTGACGGCATTGCGAACTCTCAACGACGCCGCGCACGACCGAAGTCGTCCATGTCGTGCGCCTTAAGCCGTTTTTTGCGCGTTAGCCAACCTAGGGACTGTACTTCCTGCTTTATTAATGAATTTTTTTCCGTATCCACTTCCATCTGCTGTTTAAGCATAGGGACGATGCCTTTTCAGAGGGTGGCAATGCCAAACGCGCTCCTATATTTGTTATACGCCCCTTACACGTATTACTACTGCAAGCCGCGCAAGAATGTCTGGGAAAGTTGCAGATTGTAGTAGATCATTTTGTTAAGATTGCGCACATGACGCGAATGGTCAAGATTATTCCAGAGCTTGCGCAACCACCAGCGATAAGGCTCGAATGTTCGATGCCGCAAGTATAAATGCCGACGCGTCTTCCCGCGGTTCAGTGTATCGATGGTCGACGCCCAGTTCGCCGCTATCAGTGTACAGCGTGTATTGCTGTAGTTTGAGTTTTCATTTCCCGGCCACAAGTTCGGCCAAATAAAGTTTCATCTTGAACACGCCGGCTGTTGTCTTCGTCGTCGTCACGACCACGTGACAATACGAAGAGCGGTAAATCATGTCCCGCGAAATACAAAGTTATTTCTCGGGACGTAGGGCGTGGAAAAGAAAGTGAGGAATATGAAGAAGCTCGGCATCGCCAAGCAATCAAGACCCCCTACAATTCACTGGTGAACAGAATAGATGGCGCGGACCGTCTGTGTTATGATTTTTGGCGCCTGAACAGCATTGCGGTGGTACGCACTGAATTCGAGTCAACGCTGCCTTCGCTGCCGTGGGGGAGAAACAGTATTTCTCGAAGCGGGACATTGTGAAGAGTCGTTCTGGTATGAGAGCGAATCAGTGCAACGACGGCCGTCTGAATACCATCCAGACTTTGTCAGATGTGCTTCATGCTTCTCGGCATAAAGACGGCCGCGGCTAGTTGGCGAAATTGAGGCGAAATGCTACAAATGGCTCATGCGGCGTGGAACAGTACCACGACGGAGTCATGGTGGTCAATGTGACGTGGAAAGAACAGGGTATGTCCGTGGAGCTCATTTGTAAGCGCATCTCCTCAATTGGGCTGACAGCGCGCCCCTGTGAGTTGAGGCTATACACAAAGGGTCCTTTATTGGCAATTATTGGGTCATCTAGTTGGACGACGTCAATTACAACTAACGAGGAAGGCGTGCAACAGCACTGAATCTGCGCCACCCCGATCAACAAAGTGGTTCTTGGTTATACCCGGTCCTCGGACTGACTGGGTAACAACGGTAACTTATCCTGGACTACGTCAAAATCAGCCCTCTTATCGCGGATTTCTTCCGACAAGGAGAAAACAACTCGATCAAGTGGACTTCGGCATTCGTGGACGCTTTTCGAATCCTCAAACACCTTGTCTCCGGACAACTAACTGCCAAGACAGCCAAGTTTAGAGCAGCCATTGGTGCATCGCACAAACGCATCTGATACGAGTCTGGGAGCGGTCCTCGTGTAAACCCATGATTGCCAGAGGAGCCATTCTCGATGTAGGCACCTCCTGGATCATGCACTGCGGTCTCCACTGATAGGCTGCAGCTCGGCGAGCAACGCGTCCCCTGTTTCCGGTCCTTCTTCCGCGACGTTATTTTAGCGTCACGAAGCTTTCGCAACCATCGAGGAAGGAACACTAAATAGAGGTCCTGACATCACATTCGTGAAGCTTCCACATTGCAAACACCCGCATCGCCTCCTAGCGAAGGAGCAGCTAAACATTTCGCGATTTTCGTCGCGTCGTTTGCAAGCGCATTCGCTCATCGAGTGAGTCGCGAAACTTTTGCAGTCTGTATTTTTTTTCGCCGTGCAAGCGGCGGCGTCGATTCATGCATGCTGCTCCTTCTGTGCGCTCTTTAGCGAATCTTCACAGTGCCCAGCTGTTGCGTATACCCGATGGAAATCGTGTGCACTGCGAAAAGTGCCGGGTGTCACTTTTCACGTGTACCTACAGTCGCGCTCAATATGAGTTGCAACACGGGAGCGCGTGGCATCATGAGTTCAAAGATTGCGCATGGCTTCAACTTGTTCTCATTTCCCCAAATAAATAATATTTTTTTATTTGGGATCATCCCAAAGTGAGAGAACAGCGTTTATTTATGGAAATATTGACTAGTTCAAGCCATGAACAGCCTTTCAACTCGCGAGGCCACGCGCTCCCTTGTTGCAAGTCATACTGAACGCGACTGTACGTTCGCTTCATTGCTATCACTAATGCATGGTATTTGCATGCGAAGCTCTTGGATGTGCGGATGTGCGCTCTGTTGCTTCTTACTCATTGTGTCAACTCAGAACACACGTGAACTTTTGTTTTTGGTGTCTCACGTGCCGTACATAGCATGTACCAAAGGCATCGTATCGGGTTTTAGCGGCTGTGTCGTTCATACGGAAGGGTACCGCTTAATGGTACCGCATTGGTACCGCTTAAGTGAGCTGCTCGAACGCATCAGGGTACGCGGCGACGACACGCAATGCTGATTCGTGCAGGAGATGGCGTTCCTCGAACGCGTCGAACTTTGAAACGATGTTCCTGAGGCGTGTGCAATATACGTCAACAGGCTCTTTCTTCAACGTCATCTTCAACATCCTCAAAGACCGGCGAATGTCGCCGTTGAAACCATACCAGTAATTGGGAAAGGCTTCAGTACAACTTTGGGATTAACCCGCTGCTTAACAACGGGGCCACACGCGTGAGCTTCACTGGTTAAGTATATGTACGGAGTGCTTGGGCGGTGATTTTTTTGTTAACGTGCATCTTCAGGCGATACATAACACTGAAATATGGCCTCTAGAAGTGCAGTGACCACTCATTTGATACCGCACGTAGGCAGTCTACGGGACCAGCTCTAAAGCAGCTGTCGCCACGCGGATATATATTTGGTTAAAGTGTTCCTCAAAGACTTTGCTGTACCATTATTTTATTTTCGAGCGGCCAGCCCTTCTTTATGAACCCCGTGAGGAATATATATGTATACATTTTTTTCCATTTCGTGGCACTCTTAGTGTTTTTAGAAATCTGCTCTACTTGCATGGCTCAAGGCGCTCCAACATTATTCGTGATATTCTGCTTGACTCAATAAACGTTGCTTGCCTTATGCAGAAAAACGCAGAGCTCGTCAACGTGTTCAAGGATATATTCGACGCTACGGACGACGAGGCTCACGAGAATGAACCGGAGGCCGCGGAAGAATAGGATGAAAAGGTGTTACACCGTGCCCTGAACGCGGTTCTTTTTTCGAGAGCTTCCGGACAAAACGACGGCAACGATTATTTAAAGGTCCAAGGCAACTCTACCGAATGCTGACGCCCGTGGTGCTGGCACCTCAGGACGCAACCAGGTTAGCGACTCTTCACATTACAAGGATAATCAGGGCTTAAAGTCAGGGGGGCCCGGGGGGGGGGGCAGCTTCCCCTCCAATATTTCAGGAGGGTTCTCGGACCCCCCTCGGCAGGTCAACTGTAGCACTGCGGCACCCATTTCACAAGCACTGGAGTTGATCTTTTTAAGCGGTAGTGCTTTGTCGGCAGTAGCACGTCGGCAGGATAACCGGTGGTCATTAAGGGTAACTGACTAGATTCCAAGAGATGGCAAACGCGTGATGGGGATACAGAAACTTCAGTCGGTAGATGAGATTAAGAAGTTTGTAGGTATAACGCGGCAGCAGAAAGCACAGGACCGGGTGGATTGGCGGAACATGGGAGAGGCCTTTGCCCTGCTGTGGGCGTAGACAGGCTGATGATGATGATGATGATGATGATGATGCTTTGTAGAGGTGAATTATAGCTCTCCAATCTTTTGAATAATGGTTTATTCGCAATTATTCGGTTGATGGGGTATCACAAAAAAAGAAAGAAAGAGGTTTCATTGTACTGCTGGATGCAATTGCCCGAGACGCTGCACACCATGGGTCACCACCATGTTCGGCTGAGCTTCTTGGCACAACACACTTTTCAACGAGGCACCTGTGCGTGAGGCTACCTATTCGTCAGTCATTGAAGGTTCACCTTCGTCTATTTAGGTCAACAGTGAATCTTCATTCGTTTAGTTGTGTATTACGAGTCTGTTGCAATGCGAAAGACGCATGTATTTCGCCTGCTTTTTTAGGCAAGCATGTGTAAAAATGAAATATAGCGTTGTGGTGCCTGATGTTCCCAGTGCAGTAAGCGAACTAATGTTCTGCTTTGCAGTTAGACTTATTTGGTATGAGTTCGCTTATCGTTATCCTTTGACATCCCAAGTTATTTTTGAAAAGTATTTCAAAAATGCCCTCTTTCTAGTGATTTATCAGATCTGTGCATTGAGCAAACACGCGAAATAGACTCTGCATGATATATTTCTTTGTTTAGCATTCATAAGCATTTCTTCCATTTTAGAGAGAATTGGCTTCACTACACTGTGGTCGTATCAACCACAACCTAATTCTGTGGCCTGCGAGAGTTGTGACTAAGCTGACTTTCACCCAGAATAACACTTCACACACACACACACACACACACACACACACACACACACACACACACACACACACACACACACACACACACACACACACACACACACACACACACACACACATATATATATATATATATCTCCGCCCTACGAGGGCCCCCGCCCCCCACTGATGAAGGGAGACTTTAAGCCCAGAGGATAATAACTCCCAATGAAGGAAACCTTCAACGTCTTTTCAAAGTGGTCATGACGAAACTGCCGATTCCTACGTTTTCCGGCGAGCTTCGCGATTGGCAGTCCGTCTCACTTCGGTGCCACGATCCGTCAGAACATAGAACATTTGCCGTTCTAAAAATTGCAATCGCCATTGTCATTCCTAAATGGCGTAGCCAAGAGAGCAGTCGAGCGATTAGACTTATTGAAAAAAACAGCATCGAAATCACGAATTTGACGCAGCGATTTGCTCGATGCAGTTTGATCATTAACGGGCGCGTGGAACACGACCTCGCCTGGCCACCAGTCATGTGTTCAGCAGAGGTTGAAAAATTACACCATCTCCCAATAAAGGGAACCATGTGGGGATGCGAAGCAGCGCATGGGTCGAATTAAAGTTCCGTTCATCACGGGCATCTTGCCCGATGTTAACGCGTCCTTGAAAGTGGAGCACACCATGAATTCACTGTAGTTGCTGTGAGGGCGTAGCCAAGGGGGTTCAACCCCCCCCCCCCCCCGATTTTTTTTCAATTTTGCTTGCGTATATATCACACATACAAACGCACGCCCGAACATACACAAAGTATGGTTGAACCCTCCCCCACGAAAAAAATTTCTGGCTACGCCTCTGGTTGCTGTTGCTGTTACTCGTCCCGAACTCTTGTTGGAGGACGTCACGAGGGTTCATCGCCACGCCACGCGGAATCACGTGGGTTCATCGCGCGTCTGCAGAATCTCGTTCGCGGACGCCATCACAGGATTGCTGAGAGTGTGTAAGGAGGAGAGGCCACAGCGTCTTACCCAGGCCCTTACACAGACCCGAACGCGCTAGCGCGTGCCAGCACACATGGTTCCCGAGCGGACGGTCGCCAATGGAAGGACGGACACAGCCCCGAGCAAAAGCTGCTTCGCATCTAAAAACTTCGAGTGCTCTACGGCGAGGTCCAGTTTCGAGTCCCCGCACTGGCCGGTTTGTGCGTCTCACCTGACGAATACAACATTGTCCTCATCCACATATCGATGAAATTCCAGCCTGACTAGCTTACGATGCCCTATCGCCATAAGTTATAGCAACTGCCGCACGGAACTCACACAAACGCGACCACTGAAGAGAGAGCTCCCCAGGCTGCAGAAATGCTCGGTTCTCTGCGCCTTCGGGTTGACATTCGAGAGGAAGGCAGACCATGTTGTTGAAAACAATGTCGATGACGAGGAATGGCACAATCATCACTAGGATCAATTGACTGTATTAGTAGAGTGTACTGGAATATTTTGAGTGGCGCAACCAAAGCTGGTGCACCTTCCAAACCGGTGTCCCCTTTTAGGGGCGAAGCTCCTTTGGGTGTGGGTCTGTCCCTCCTCTGTAGTATGTCGTAGTAGTAGTAGTAGTAGTAGTAGTAGTAGTAGGTAGCCACCTCTAGTTCTTGGAGTGTTCACTAGATGTCGCTGTCGCAGTTACCTCTAGTTCTCAGACAGATCCCTAGATGGCGCGGAGGCGCTCGCTGCGTTGCAGATGCGTGATCGAGCCCCCCCCCCCCCTTCTCTCGCCTCGCGACGCCGAAGCTCCGCGCTCGCTGCGTTGCAGATGCGTGCTCTAGTCCCCCCCCCCCTTCCTCTCGCCTCGCGAGGCCGACACAGGCAGCGTCCGCTAGAGAGTTTCTTGATTGAAAAAACCGACTGCTTGCGCTGCACAACCGTTCACTGACCACCCCGTATATATAGGCACTGGATTTTTACCTCCAAGGTAGTGCCTGCGTGAGATTTCTCCTGTGCGTGATTGAACAATAAAAAATCACAGCGTACATGTAAAATTAAAGTGAGCTGCAAGTCGCAATGACTCTCATCGACCCTTTAGTACAAACGCGCAGGGGCGTAGCCAAGGGGGGGGTTGGGGGGGTTCAAACCCCCCCCGAAATTTTTCAGTTTTGCTTGCGTATATAGGCACGCACACATACAAACGCACGCACGAACATACATAAAGTATGGTTGAACCCCCCCCCCGAAAAAAATTTCTGGCTACGCCCCTGCAAACGCGCCCGACCTCACGTCGTTGATGGTGTACTGGGCAGAATTCACGGAAGATTAACATATGGCGCATGTTATTGGTGGAAGGCAATCGTTCGATTTAGTGCGGCGACGTACGCTAGGGGGACCATTGTAATGAAGGAACCACGTAAACCAACAGTACAATAAAAGTTTGATGTTTAATATATACACGGCGTTTCTCACGTGTTTACTTGATCATATACTGGTCGAATTACTCGGAGTATTCACGGTTTACCGATGATTCCCTCCGGAGCTCCGCCCCACTCATCATCATTCACCCCATGGATACGCTGTGGATTTTTTTAAGAAAGCAGCGGCGGCGCTGGCGTCACATAATCGAGAACACGGCCGGGGACGCGATACGCGCAAATGAAGGAACGCGCGCGTCTCCCCTCTTGCTCAGCCGCGTCGAAGAAAGTTGGCATGCTCCGACTCGCTTGCGTTCGCGTCTGTGAGCGCCGCGCATCGGTGACCTAAATGCAAAAAGAAAAAAAAAATTGAACAGCGTTTAAATAATTGCTACGCTCCCGGGTGCAAGACTGTGTACGCCCGCATGAACCAAGATATCGCTTTTTAAAGCTCCAATTTAGTGTGTCTCGATACGCGGAGAAAGCGCGCATCAGGGCACCCTACTGGATGGATGGATGCTATGAGCATCCCCTTTGTAACGGGGCGGTGACATGTCTGCCACCAAGCTCGAAGAAAAAAAAAAAGCTTCCTTGTTTTATGTTGGCCTAATACCTTATCTACATTGATTAAATCTATGTTATTATACCAAAAAAATATAAATTCACGGTCTATATCTCTGCCTCTTAAGGCAGACTGACCTTATTTATCCCTAATTATTTATTTTTGTTCTTTATCTCTACTTTTCTGCCACCAATACTCTAACCGTCCCTTACATATTTCTATCGCGGACGTGTTCAGCTTTCCATTGTTGTCCCTAAAACCCAAGGCTTCATGTAGACTCGTACCCACACGTATACCTGGGTGAATATCGCCACATTCAATCAGTACATGTTCCATCGTTTCCTTAGTTCCCCCGCAGCATGTACATTGTTCTTCTTCGTTACTGAATCTCGCTTTATAACTACGCGTTCTAAAGCAGCCCGACCTTGCTTCAAACAGTAAAACGCTTCCCCTTGAATTATCATAAAACCTTTCCCTCCCTATTTCGTTTTTTCCCTTTCGGTAGTTACTCAGAGCCGGCTTCTTTTCCATCGCTGCCATCCAATAAGTCCTCTCCGCCTCTCTGACCTTCCGCTTAATGCTCCTTGTTGCCATATCGCCCGCACTGTTAGCCGTATATTTACTGGTGAGCCTCCTAGTTCTTTTTCTCCACTGCGGTCAACGCTTTTTCTATACAAATACCTGAAAACCTTCTCTGCCCATCTACTCTTATTCATTTTCCTCAGCCTCTCTTCGAATCTCATTTTGCTCTGAGCTTCCCTCACTTCAAAGCCTGTCCATCCCATATCACCCTTTACAGCCTCATTTGTCGTCTTCCCGTGAGCGCCCAACGCGAGGCGGCCCACCGTCCTTTGATTTACATCCATTCCTGATTGTACCTCTGATTTCATGCACACCACTGAGTTCCCAAATGTAAGCCCCGGGACCATCACACCCTTCCACAGCCCTCGAAGCACCTCGTACCTATTGTACCCCCATAAAGCTCTGTGCTTCATAATTGCAGCATTCCTCTTTCCCTTTGCTACCGATGCTTTCTCTTGTACCTCCATATCTATCCCCCTCATTTACCCATACTCCGAGGTACTTGTACTCGCTTACCCTCGGTATTTTTTGGCCCTGTATAAAGACCGCATGGTCTTCGTGATCATTGAATACCATCAATCCACATTTTGTTGCACTAAATCCTAGTCCTAGAGCCTCACATTCCCTTCCGCATATATCTGCCAATCGCTGTATATCATCTTGACTGTCCGCAAATAAGACAATATCATCAGCATAAAATAGACCTGGAAGCTTCTGCTCAACCATCGTACCGACCTGTTTGTGTGACAACTTAAATCCAATGTTGCTACCTTCTAGCGCTTTTTCCATCCTCACCATGTACAGCATGAATAACAGCGGGGACAAAGGGCATCCCTGTCTCAGCCCCTTGCTAATTTCAACGCTGTCCTTGCTACTTATTCCTTCCCATTCTATACAAACTGTATTTTCTCGGTATATTTCCCTTAAAAGCTGTATACAGTCGTCCCCTATGCCCACTTCTTTCAATATATCCCACAAAATTTCCTGATTAACGTTGTCATACGCCCCGGTGATATCTATATAAGCTACGTATAAGGGCCTGTTTTCTATTTTCGATATTTCTATACACTGGGTAAGAACAAACAGATTATCGTCTAACCGCCTGTCGATTCGAAATCCATTCTGAAGTTCTCCCAAAATATCATTTTGTTCTACCCACGCTTCTATTTTTAATTTTACTGCCTGCATCGCCAACCTGTGTAGCACCGATGTAATGGTTAGCGGTCTATACGAGCGAATGTTATCCTTTTCTCTCCTGCCTTTATAGATTAAGTTCATTCTACTTTTTCGCCAACTGTCTGGTATTTCCCTCTCCTGTAAGCACTTTTCTACGGCTACTCCCAATGATAAAGAGCGACACCTTGTGTGGGAAAGAAATTTGTGCCGACTTGACAAGACCCTCCGTGCCGATTGTGCTGTGTGTGAATACCACTTTGAGCCTCGTGTATGTACTTAACGGAGCAGACGTTTTAGTGCCGAGAAAAAAGCCCTTTGTTCCACCTGACGCGGTGCCGACAATTTTACTGAATGCATCGTCATATCTCGCCAAGGAAACACTGGCGCCGCGACCTCGGACAAAACGGTGTCAGCTTGCGTGTGACGATCACAGTGAAAGGAAACGACGTCACACCGAGCAGGGCGATGCGTAATCGCCCGACGAATGTTCAACAGTCGCTACTGCGAACGAAGGCGGTGAAACGGGGGGTGCGATCGTGGGCTTTGCTTCTGAGCAAGCCGCCTCCCTTGACGACCTGCACAAATTCGCCGTTATATTGACGTCCTGGGCAGTGCGTGAATTCCCTGAGCCTAATAGTGTATACGTTACGTGCAAGTTGATGCAATGCTTATAGCAAATTTCAAGAAACGACAGGCTAACAATAGTGATTTCTAGAACTGCATTATTGTCGCGCTTCACCACAGCACGACAAGCTACAATTATCTTGCGCGTCGTAAAAAAATGAAAATAATATGTAAAGATAAAAAAAATCAGCCGTTGTTCTGTGTACGAATACAACCGATGAGCGAAGCTCCGTAGAAATGGAACACGAACGACCAAGTACGTTTTGAAACTGTTTATTTGCGCTGCGCGCCTTGTCTTTTTCGCGCGACGCGCGCCGAACGCTGCTTGCGGTGTTTTTCTTTTTTTTAACACGAAAGTGTTTTATGCCGGGCTCCACCAAGATTTCAGTGTCGTATTTCCGTCACGGAAATGACGTCGAAAAAATTTACATGCTCTAATAGCAAAGAAAAAGTTCCGTCAACTGGCATCGAACCTCTGACCGCTCGGTCCGCAACAACAGATGCTGGGCACGCTATCCACTGCGCCATGGTCACAGCCCCTAGAGGCTTTGCAAACGCGCCTTTTATATCTACCACTCCCCCGGTCGTCGGGGTGGTGTTGCCCCCTGAGAGTGGTTATGTAAAGTTTCTACCACTACGCCACGCTCCAGCGCAACACTCCTGCCGCAAAAAGACTAATCAAAATAAAGCTCACCGCTCGGCTTCATTTTTACGCGTCGCATACTGAAGATAGACGCGATCTTCCTGTCCAAATAAAATTCGCGTCTTAACACACAAACAGCTGCCGACCGCGAATGGCATTGAATAACGTGTATTTTCTCGCGCAATCGACGATACACAAGTATACAGCGGCCGTGTAAGTGCACTGATTTGCATCTCTATCTATAGGTGCAAGTATATACATGACCGATCGCCAAACACAAAAATGAACGTACAAGAAAGTATGCCATCATGTTAGTTCAACAAGGCGTACTAATTGACAAGTCTGTGTCAGCGAAGTGCCGGCGAGCGCGCCTGGCGGCTTTCGGTGGCTGCTGGGGTGAGTTTGCTGAAAGCGCGTCGTAAGATGCCCATCACTTCTTGTGCGGACACCGTACGCAAGAAAAAATGGTTCATTCAGGCTAACCGATACTAAAGCTCTACTGTATACTCATTCTTACACGTCCGAATTGCGTGTCCTTAAACCCAGAAGCGCCGACAGCATGTACACACGGACTCGGCAGATGCGCTAGGCCTACCTACACTCTTAATCTTGTTCCAGATAGGTTCCACTTAACACAGTGTTCGAGGTGAGATAACCGTAACAGACATGGGTCTTATGTGGAACTGCATTGATTCACGCGCTTTATCCGGAACATTAGCTGTTTTTTCTTTTAGTTTTTGCTTATTTAAGTCGAACAAGTCATATTTAACCTAAAGCAACGATTTGTTCCAGTTACCGAATGGCGTGCTTTGCCACTTGTTCCACTTAAAACGCTGAGGCAACGTCGTATCTGGATCTTGTGTTCCATTCATATACTTAATGCGCATATGTGTAGACTTTAATCAAGGACGTGACGAGTCGGCCAGTGTGGTGTGCCCCGAGACCGCATGCGCAATTCCTCATGTTACACCTAACGTATAATTCAGGTATAATCAGCTAGAATACGTGTGGTAAAGATCCCCACCCAAGCACTCAGCACAGATTGTTAACCAGCGAACTTTGAACGTGCGGCCCCGATGTTTATTACGGCGTCAATCCCGTCGATTCGTTAAAGCCTTTCTTCATTATTAGTTACGTCTGTCCAGAAATTTTAATTGGCGTTTGACGCCCGCGTGTTGCCTTTTCATATTCAGAGGACCAGTGGTGACTATCTTGCCCAATTTATGTGGCACATACACGTTAGCAGTTCTTGCGTACATATATACACAGGAAAGACTACTTTTGGTTTCACCTATAGCCATATTCAACTTCGCAGCCAAACTCATAAGCTTAAGGGAAAAATAATCAATTTATGAACAACTGAATAGGCTTAATAATTTGAGCGCTTGGCAACATCTCCCATGCATAGCCGTGCAGCTTATATTTCTGAGCGCTGAATTTTCCATTTCATGAAGGCTACATAAGAATAGCAACACGCGGAGACGTTACTGCATTGCGGATGCATGCCGGAGCGAACATCTATGTCCATGCATGCCAGCTAGTTCACTAGCCAACGCGATGACTTAATTAAATTTTGTCAATTTCATAATGTCTTTTCAGCTGGTAATTCTGATCACATCTTACTTCATTAGGATTATTTTCCGTTCTCCAGAAGGGGGGGGGGGGGTGTGCAATAATGTGCGCTCATGCTCTATTTTTTTCTCCGAGATTATATCGAAGAAAAAATAGATTATCTACGCCTTTCGCCTTTTTAAGCTAGACGACTTGTACACATAAAATTATAGTGTGCTAAAATAAAAAAAAAACGCCGTAGATTTCTGCTCATCTCCGCCGGCGTAAGTAAATTGGTATACAAGCTATGACTTTTTTTTCTCTTTCCTTCACATTATATAGAAGACAGAAGCTCTAAATATAAAAGCCAACAAGACACACAGTTTCCAGGTTAATGGGGTCATGAAATACACCTTTGATAAATGGCTTATGGCGTATCTGCCTCAAACGGCCCTTCTTCGTGCATGTGTTTATAGTCATTTTTAATGTTTAGCCGCGTGGCAATGCAAGCGAATAAAAATTAGAAAATAAAAACTGAATTAAACCGTCATAGGGTAACCTGCCTTTCGCAGGCGTGCCTTCTACAAAAAATGCAACGTGCGCGTCCGTACGAAGATTAAACTACATTCAGCGTATGCGCACGCGTAAGGTAGACGCCTCCATGCTGCGGATCACGTGCCCTCACCTTTGGAGAAGAGATGGACGACAGCGTTACATAAAAATCCTCAGGAGAAACGGGCGACAGCATTTTTCGCAAAATTCTGTAGTATAAGCACTGAAGCAGCGCCCAAAACCACTAGTCACCGCCTTCGCATCTAGCGGTATACCGCGGCGGGCTCGGCGGTTCCGCTACGCTGCCTCGCCTGGAAATCGTCCTGATCACCACCAGGCAGCGAGCGAACTTGAGTTAACGCTCACCGCCTCACTCACTGCAGCTCGCGGAGTGCCGGCTCCGCCAAGACAGACGGAAACAAGACCAACAAGACCTTGCTGTTCCTGCTCACTTCCTTTGTTCACTCACTTACCTATTCTGCCTTTTACAGCTGCCCAAGAACACGCCAAGAACCTTTTCTCCGATTACGAAACCACTATAGCTGACTATAGTGCTGCAACAAAACAAAGCACATCAAGGGCTGGACTGACGCTGGAAAAGAAACGACTGCAGCGCCGCCGTGTCTCTCTGCAGCGCATTTTGTGAGAAAAGAGCGCGCTATAGCCGACAAGCGTTTACTAACAGAGTGTTGTGGAGGCTACGGTGTTACGGTGGCAAATGCTTCGCTAGTTGCACTTACTGTGACACAGAACTGTAGAAGCATTAGAAGCCCACCGCCCCGCCGTTTTCTGTGCCGGTCAACGTGAGTGCTTTGATCGCGCTTGTCTACATAGTTCCGCATATTCTTGGACCATCGTTCACAAGTTTTTCTGTTTGCGCTGCTGGCGTTTCATTCAGCGTTCACTTCAGGTGAGTGGTAAGTGTTTATACTGCTTCTAAAGTAGTGACGAGTCGAGGAATAAATGGGGATCTCCGGCATGATTTCCGCCATTCTGCCCGCTGATTTCAGCTCGTAATTTTTTTGTGTGGTTTGAACTTTTCAAAGACCGCCGCATGATGAAAGGAGTTTATGCGTGCTGTAGCAGGCTTCGTGAACACACAGACCATTGTAAATAGCGTATTTGTAGCGTCATGTAGCTCTTTTATGTGCAAAATCAGCTAGATTGCGAACTTTAGAATGCCATTGTCGGCAGGGACAGTGTTGCGGCTAGGTGTGCGCAGCTGTGAACTTGGTTCACTGAGAGGTTTGCTATAATAAACAGTTCTTGTAGGGGAGTTTCAATGAATGACATCGTTTGGTTACATGGATAGCGCTCGTAAGCGAGCTAGTAAATTTCGCGCTGGCCTTTCTTGCATTCCTTGCTGACCTCGGCAGTCTTTCCAGCGAACTGGTAAGCATCGCGTTCAGAGACTTCATGACTACATGTTTTTTCTAATGTCTGCGACAACGTAGTGCTCGGTATAGTGTTTGATGCGTGGTTCGGCTTTTTTATTTGGCGCGGTGTCGTTTGGTGCAACTGCTGCTGCAATCTCTTCAAAAAGCGCTCGAGCCTAGCGCGAACCTATGTGAGAATAATCACCGAAAATAATTTTTTGTAGCGCTACTTCCCACACAACCAAGATACGTTTTTAAATCATTCAGATTTTTTTTATGAGAACATGTTATGGCCAACTACAACTAACGTAATAACGAACTTGCTGTGGCGATATCGACTAGAGCAGGGGTCGGCAACCTTTTGAGGCGAAGGGCCAAGTTGCACGAAGCCGACACGGCGGGGCCGGACGGCATGACTAAGGCGACAAGGGGGAGGAAGGGGGGCGCCAGAAACATGTGGAATTTACAATAATGTACAAATATGAAGTAAAAATCATGTTTATTTTCAGCACGCATGTCACGAGGTTGCAATTTACAAACATACTCTAACAGCAAAAACCTCATTTGAGGCCTACACTACCATGTCGACCTCTATAAAAGAAGTGACAATGGAGGAGAGGAGGCGGTCCTCGCGTCGAGTTGGGGGGGTCCTCGCGTCGCGTCGTACCGGGGGCCGCATCATACTGTCCCGCCTAGACCTTTGTTCACGCAGGCTTGCCAGTTTCTTCACAAGATTCTGCTGGCCGATCAGTGCAAAAAATAGTCTGCGACAATGTTGTTCTTAAAGTGAACGACATCATGATAACTGAGGCAGATTCTGGAGATGCCGAGTTTTTGAAAATAGTCAATATTCTTCAGTTTTTGAAGCCGGTGTTCTTTGTTTGCCATGATATGGTCATGGAATTTTTGACTAAAATTTGAACTGTTTTGTTTTGAGGGAGACAAGCCATGAAACAGTCACATCTAAAGAAAAGTTTTTACTGCCTTGGCGTGTGTATGTATACAAGCATGGCGGCCTTTTTATTGTTTCTCTCGGTGTTATGCTTCCTTGCCGTAACAATTGTCCTACAATTTCTTAACTAGCATTGCACTTGGCTATTGTTAGGCTCTCATTAACGGCTTGAGCTGGTAAGTATTGTCACGTAGTCGTGACGTCGACGAAGACAGCAGTCAGCAGGTCCGAGGTGAAACTGTTTATTTGGCCGAACTTGTGGCCGAGAAACTGATAGTCAAACTACAGCAATACACTGATAGCGGCGGACAGAACGTCGACCGTCGATCAACTGACAAGAGATCAAGCGCGTCGGCTTTTATACAGGCGCTATCGAACTTTCCAGCAATATGGCTGGTGGCGGTGTTATCTCTAGACAAAGCTAGAACATTCGCGTGCGGGGCGCAATCTTAACAAACCGATCTACTACAATCGCGACGCTTCTAGAACACTACTTCGCGGACAGCGTCGAGCGTTGATAACCGTCCCTGCCGGTCAACGAATACATCAAAACAAGACAAGAAGTGGGCGTGGCATTGCCCCCCTCTGAAAAAGCATCGTCCCGATGCTTGTAAAAGAACATAGAAGAGAAAAAAAAACAAGTGCATACACAAATAAAAAACAAAGGAAACAAATAGAGTCCGCAGGCTCGCTAACGCTCAAAAAACGGCTTAAGGCGCACTACATGGAC